>NW_006433378.1:9803872-9847932 GCF_000325575.1 Pteropus alecto | reverse complement strand
TAAGGCTGACTAGAATAGGATGACCTTGGAAGACATTTTTAAGTTGGCAGAACTTCAGCCTGGATTTTTAAATGACTGGGTAGAGTAGAGCTTCTTTGCTAGGCTTCCCAAACTTATTACTGCTGTTACTCAGAAGACTTAAATTTTTAGTATATTTGAGTAACACATTTGGGGTCTAACTTTTGTGCCAGTAAGTAGATCTCTCCTAACTCATACCAAAGAGAAGGCTCATGGATTGTGAAGACACTTTGGAAGTTATTTTCTATACACCTCAAAACTGTGAAGAGTGAAACAAGAATCATAGGAGAACTGTAAATAAGCCAAAGTAATAAAAGTTCTCTCAACTCACCTATTTACTCTGAAATACTTATTTTATCACATCTGTACAATGACTTTATACACATAACATCACTTACTTTAATCATGGTTTTAGCTGAAATCTTGATATCATCCAGTGCTTATAATTATTTTGCTTGGTTCACTCTTAATCACACGTTAAGGGAAGAGCCTCATTGCTTTCCTTTTGTCCTTTGGGCTGCACTTTGCAAAAACGACTCATTGTCCAAAATATTGTCCCAAAATATTGAATATATATTCTATACATAATGTTTGCTTACCAATAGAAATTTCAAGTTGATTCAGCACAACCACTGTCCCAAAGGAAATTACTGCCTAATTGAGCAAAAGAGATGTAGAGTACTACAATGAATTGCAATAGGTATTTTAAATGCCAAACACATTTTTTTATGTGTTTAGTTTTTAAAAAGTTTCCAAAAGTATGTGTTCTGTATCACATGAGGAAATACCTTTTTAGGTTATTATATTTTATATACGTGTATAGCATCACGAATGTCTGGAGGATTAGTCTCTCTAATGTTAATAGTGATTATATTATTGTGATGGGGTTACAGGTAATATTGAATGGTTTATTTCCACTTTCTATTTTCTTCTTTAACAAGTCCATATTATAAGCATAATGAAGAAAATCCTAATGGAAAAATATGTGGGAAAAGAGGGGAGTTCTGTTCATTGTTTATGAGTTAATTCTAAAATATTTTTTAAAGAGAAGTCAAAGAAAATGTCATGTGGCAAAGTGTTTATTTCGCAACAGAGAGAAGGGGTGAAGAGATTTAGAAGGAAATTAATGGCACAATCACCCTTAAGAACTCCTCAAATATTTAAATAAGGACTAAATCTGTGAGAAGTTATTACATCTATGAATACATATTAAGATTTTAGTACTAAGTTAATTTAAAAGTTACTTTATTCCTTTGGAGCTGAGTTTCTTTTTACAAGTCAAATGGATATTTTGTATATTACTATGGCCCAGGAGAGGGCAGACCACTACACACAAATAAATTTAACTTGACCTTTTAAAGAAGTAAAGCCTATGGCCTGACCAAGTCCTTGTAGAACAAGATGGCAACTCATCCTCAAAATATGTGTTGTTCTTTTCTCTCAGTGTTTTCATTCCCATTTGTAACCATCTTCAAACACAAATGCTTCTTTCTGAATAAATTATTATTGTAATAACTTTGGTACCACATTATGCTTCCTAAAAGGTTTGCATTTATTCTTAAATCAGATCTTTTCCACTTAGTAGTGGATCCCTTTTAAAATGAAAGTTTGCTATTTCTTACAAAGGAAGCAAAGAGAAAGAAAAGAAAAATACTGTAGAAATGAACTGGTCCTATACTTTCAAGTAAGCAAAGAAATGAATCCCAAATTAGTTTATTTAAATGAGAGGAAATGATGATATGAACATGAATAATCTATAGTTCACTGAAATTAAACTCCTTGTAAAGTTAAGCCTATATCCAAACTATACAATAATTTAGTATTATTAAATATGTTTTAACATTTGAGACCATTTACTCCCTTCAAAATATTTAACAGATAAATTATTACCATGTTAAATTTTTTAAACTACCAAATGATTTTATCACCATGTTAAATTTTTTAAAACCACCAAATGATTTTATTAAATGTGATGTTATACATATATATAAAATTGGTTAAGTAATTATATCTTGTTATATTTGAGGTGCTTCACTAAGAGTCACCAAGAATTCATCATAATCTATTGTGCCCTTTTGCCATCTGGTTAAAACTGTGTTTGAGGCTAAACCCTAAAGTACAAAATGTCAGGTTGATATTTAAAAAAAGTTCAAGATTTTAAAAGTTATCCAAAAATTTATTTACCTTTGCTTTTCTCATTCTCTGTTTAATGAACTGATATTAAAATGACCTGCCATTATTAAGGTAAGGGCTTAACAATTACAAACATATGTGCAAGTTAGCATGGAACTAAAGCCTGAAATTAATGGAGATCCATTAATTTGGCTCCTTGGACATTTATTTTTCTAAGGTTTTATTTTATTATCTACTCTTCTAACAGAGGACACTTAACTAGTTACTGAACAAAATGCTCCAAATATTTTAGGTTGTATTATGATAAATAATTTTCGATACAAAAGAAAAACTTATAAGAACAAGTTAATATTTTCCTAAACTCCAAAGAGATTAAAAATGTATTGACATTTTAGTCAACATAAAGCTTTAAGTCAGTAACTACATTTACCAAAACTATTGTTTCCCAAAGATTAGATAAAAATTATTCTCACTCATTATACTCTAGAATTGTTATTATATCTGTATTATTTTATGTGTTATTGGACAATTTTTTTTAAAGCTATGTTTACATAATTTCATTCTCGAAGAACAAATATTTCTAATTCCGAGATGAAAAATTTTTAAATAAACAGAATTAACTTTGAACTTCAAATAGGAAAAATAAGCCTCATTTCAGCTATTCACCACCTCTGGGTGGGGTTCAAAAATTATAAGAAAAGTA
Source organism: Pteropus alecto (assembly GCF_000325575.1). Classification (NCBI taxonomy): domain Eukaryota; kingdom Metazoa; phylum Chordata; class Mammalia; order Chiroptera; family Pteropodidae; genus Pteropus; species Pteropus alecto. The sequence continues at coordinate 9,845,078 of NW_006433378.1, read as the reverse complement.
CAGATGACTCAGAAGCCTTGATTTGTGTCCATTTGATTTTTTTTTTTAGATGACATATTAGGCATAAAACAAATTCTTTCATGATCTTTTCATGTATCTTGATAACTTTAGCAATAAAATGGGAAACATGGTACATTACTAAGGCTCTCTAAACATGCTTTCATCAGTGGAAAATAAAGAGAGCTAAATATTTAGTGACTAAAGATTTATAGCTCCTCATTTTAGGCAGAGTATAAACTCTCTGGCTTGTTATGCTTATTCATGTATTTGAAGACTAGATGGCTTTCCTCCTGCCCTGCCTCCATGGAATTTAAAACATGCCACCTGTTCTAGATTTTTAATCTTCCTGCATTTATTAGCAAAAAATTATATCGTTTTAATTTTGAAGGTCTCCTTTCTCATTTTGTAGATAGGAAACTAATTTCCTAGAAGGATGTACAATTTCATACTGCAACCTGAATTAAGAATTTTTATATTAAAATCAGACACACTAACTTTTAGTCATTTGTCAGTAATAAAGAATTCAAGAAAACTATGAGCACCATCGCAGCAATAAACATCAAGGGCACAGAAAAGCAAATATGGTTAGCCACTTCAGTAGCCACCTGGTTCCCCACTGGTCCCACCCATGACTAGCCACATTCCCCGAGTCTGAGACATGGCTTTTTTTCCTGATAAAAAAAGAGGGGCTGTAATTCTTTATCACTGAGCAAATTATGGAGAAGAGTTATGCTCAACTACCTGTATTAGAAGTTCTATATTAGAGTTGTCTAATGAAAATAAAATGTGTCGCTAATAGAATTTTAAATTTTCTACTAGCTTCATTTAAAAAATAAATAAAAACAGGTGATAATATGTTTAAAAATCTTTTTTATTTAAGCCAACATAGCCAAAGTACTATTTCATCATGCAATCATTATAACATATTATTTATGAATTATTTTACATTTTTTTCATATTGTTTTCTAAATCTAGTGGATATTTTATACTCATAGTTCATCTCAATTCAGACTAATGACTAGCATATTGGACAGCGCAGTTCAACATCATCCCTCCTTCACTTACCTGTACAGATTCTAAATAAAAAGAAATAATTAAATAATCATGAAACTCAAAAATAGTTTAGCATGATAAGTACAAATAAGCTGACAATTAGTTTTTAAGTCACTAGGGTACAGTACTTATATGTGCCTGGGTTCTAAAGCCAGACTTCTTAGTCTCAAAGCCTCCTCCCTCTGCTCTCCTCAATTACATGTCTCGGGCACATTAGTTAATCTCCTCGTGCTTTGGTTTCCTCACCTATAAAACAGCAAGAATAGAATATTACCTACCCCATAGAGTAGTTAGAAGATTAAGGAAGTCAATATGCCTAAAGCACACAGAAGAATGCTGGGAGACTTAACTGTGCTTCAGGTGTTGGCAATAATTATTTTATTATTATTACTATTATTATTTCTCCAGAATAATGAATCTCAAAGTGTGTTCTTTGCCCCAATGGCATCAGCATCACCTGCAAGCTTGCTCCAAATGTAGAGCTACTGAGAATCTTTATTTTAGCAAGATTCCCAGATGATTCACATGCACGTTAAAATATGGGAAGCAATGTCCTAGAGATTAAGAAGAGAAATTATAAAAATGACAAATATGACATCTGGAAATGATAATTTATACTGTAATTTGCAAAGAGAAAAACTGATATATTAGGGTTCTCCAGAGAAACAGAACTGATTTATTTATTATGAGGCATTGGCTCATGTGATTATGAAGGTTGAGAAGTCCCACGATCTGCCCTCTGCACACTGGAGGGCCAGGAAAGCCAGTTGTGCAGTTCGAAGGCCTGAGAGCTGGAGAGCGGACGGTATAGGTGCCAGCCCGCGTCTGAAGCCCTGAGAACCGGGAGCGCCCCAGGGTGGAAGATTGGTGCGACAGCACAAGCTCTGCTGAGGCCTCGCTTGATGCAGAGGGCAACCTGCTTTACTCATCAGCCAGCTCAAATGCTAACCTCTCCCTGAACCACCCTCACAGACAAACCCAGAAATAATGTTTAACCAGATATCTGAGCATCCTGTGATCCAGTAAAGTTGACACATAAAATTAACTGTCACTCTGGGGAAAATTGAACAATTAGGCAAGTGGAGAGCTATAAAAATATCAAAATGCAAAAGGGAAATTTGACAGAGATAAAGTAAAAAGTCAAGGAATTTTTAACAATAACAATCAACTTCAATTTTAATGATTCAGCACCACAAGGAAGACTAATCCATTGTGACAGAAGAAAGTTTTAAAAAAGCAAAGGTAGAAACAGATGTTGCATCTCAGGGTCTTTCTCACAGCCCTCTCTGGTTAACAGTTCACGTTTGCAGAGTAATGAGTTAGAACCTCTTAATAGCCCGGTATTAAGATATTAAAGCAGGTGCATTCTCCTCATTTAATAAATAGACTGAGATCTGGAGAAACCATGGCTTTCCTACAGTACAAAGAGTTAAATAACAGAGATAAAAATGCCACGACTAAAAGGTCATGCCAATAAAATGACATGCTAAAATTTTCTCAGATCTTCATATCACAACAGTATATGTAGGATTGTAATAATACTAGTAATAGCAATAATAATAATAATAGCAGCTAACATTGCTTGGTACCAGTTGCTATACTTCAGGATTTGACATATATTAACTCAGTGAATCATCATAACAACCCTCTGAGGCAGTTATTATTTTTTTTATTTTATAAATGAAAAGAAAAATGACACACAGATGGGATGTTACTTGTCTAAGTTCCCAAAGCTAAGAATTCGCTGAGTCCAGCTTGAACTTAGGCAATCTGGTTCCTGAAGCTATATTCTTAACCACTGTGCTATAAATACTGCCTACTAGACTTATTAGTTGGGGCAGGGGGTTGATGGACTACAGAAGACCTAGCTGCCCAACAGGGAGTTGAATAATAAATATGCAAAAGGTCCCTGGTTCTATAAAATACTTTATTCAGGGTTTCTTTTAATCCAAAGATATTTTTAACACTTAGCTCTTATAGAAAATACTACATAAAACAATATCTGGCATATTGACTATTAAAGTTAACACTATGTAGAATGTTGAATATGAAGTAAGTGAATCTTTGAAAAACTTTTCAGGTTTGACTAAAGAATCTCAAGTCTATCTCAATTAAGTAATAATACTGTTTCGTAGAGCTGACATCTCCAAGGGCTAGATGGAATACGGGCGTGTAGTGAGAAAAATTAACCTTGCCAGCTAGCAGATTTTCAGGCTGTTCTGATACATTTGGCCCAGCTCAGTGACTTCAAGACCAAATAGATCATTAAAATCTAAATCTCCTTTTGTGTGATAAGGTGTAGGTGATATAGAAGAAGTTTGTTTACATCCAGCACATCCCTGTCAATAGCAGGAGTCTACAGATTTCTTGTTCCGAACACAACAACTCACCTTGGAAGCCATAGTGTGGCCAGTGCCCAAATACTAGTACTTTTATGAGCCTTATTCATTTGCTGGTTTTTAGGCGTTCCACTGATGCTTTTTCAAATGTGTTTGATACTGTACACTTCCTGTTTCTCACTCCCCAGTGGAAGTTCCACCTCATTGTCTCTTGTGGCTGGATTATTCTCCTTGCTCCTGTAGATGTCCCTCTTCAGGGACCTACAAGCTACCTAAAGCCCCTGCTGTCTTGGCACTTTCCACCCACAGGACCTCATAGACCCGTGCCGCTTCAGTCCATGGGCCTGCAGACTGACACCAGGAGCTCTGCTGCCCTTTCATACCTCACTCCTCTGTGACCTGTAACATCAGCACTAACATCTGGTTCTGGGTTAAGCAGCTTTCAGATAAGAAATGTCATTCATTCCAGATCCAGTGATGGAACACATTCTGTATTCTAAGTGTATAAAAACCAGAGAAATAATGTACCCATTACTTACACTTCATGAGAAAAGGAGAAAGGCAAGGATAGTTATGCCCTCTTGAGCTCTACTCACTCCCAAATTTGTACTCTCTCTCTTCTTCTGGTATCTGTCCCTTTTGGTGTAGTTGCCATATGAGAACTGTTGTATTTTAGCAATATTTGTATCCTGAATCTAAAGCCTTTTGTTCTTAGCTTTGACCTGTCTTCAGAGAAAGACTGCAATAAAATCATGAACTGCAAGGGATCAGGAAAAATCACAATAATCTTACTTTCTGCCATTATTATAGCAAATATTCAAATTATAAAGAATTTAAAATCTAGAAATTTGAATATAAATTAAAGAAAAAATGTTTTTACTTTTCAATAATATATACTGAATTAATAGGTATACGTACTGATAAATGAAGGCTAACACTAGCCAAGTATAAAATGTTTTATTCAGCTGATTAAAAATTCCAGTAATAAAATTAGAGAAATTAAACTAATACTCTAATCTATCTGGACTAATCTAATCTAATGGTTGCTCTAATCTCCTATTTCACAAGGATTTAGAGAAGGAGGATGGAAGAAGCTCTAAAGCCAACCAGCTACTGTCATCAAACTTAGAAATAATTATTCTCCTCATTTTACAGATCAGGAATATGAGGCTTAGAAGTAATGTTCTTGCTCAAAGTTCTCTGAAAAGCAAAATCTCTTGAATTATGACAACGATAAAAAGCATCTTGATATTGGCTCATATTAGGGATATCCATATTTATACAATCTCAATTTCATATAAAAAGATATGAGCTTTTCAGTATAGTTACCAAAATTAGATACTATTATTTAAAACAGTAGATCCAGCTACTCATGCATGTTCAAGGTCAGACACTGTCAAAGGTCAATACCAAAGAACATAAATTCCAAGTAAAGCTAGGAGAAAGCCAAGTCTCCTGCTTCATCCCGATACACGTAGCCTTATAAATGCCTGAGCAACTGTCTGAGCATTATATTTTAAATTGTAACTCAGCTATGAGATCTGAGCAGAGTTTATCTTAAAATAATGGAATGGCATCCAGGTCTTCCCAGGCCTGACTAAACCCTATACACTAAATCTCCCAGGATAAATGTTGGCCAGCCTTGGGAGTAGAAAGAAAAGGAAGATAAATATGGAGAAGAATGGAAGAAAGGAATAAAAAAGGGAAGAGGGGAGAGAAGTTGTCTTCGTCTGTCCAAACATGGTCCAAGGGAGAGGACATTTTTCAGGCCACCTGAACTGTAGTCTACCTGACAACAATATCTCTTGTGAAGATGAATTCTTCAGTCAGAAAAAGAAAAATTAATAGCTTCTAATGTACTTAAATGAACAGAGTAAGCAAGTAGGGTAATGTACTGTCCTGAAATTATCCTATCTACCTAGTAGATATGGATCTGATTAAGTTAATTAATTGTATTCTGGTTTATATACCTCAGACTCTTGTGAATTAGCTAGAGCGAGTAACCATTTTTCTGGTCATGCTAAATCTAGGGCAGCAATAAGAACCTGTTTCATGATTAGCAAGTGTGAGGGCTAGAATTAGGACCATTGTAAGTTCTTCCTTCAAACTATGCTGCTCCTACACCAGTGGCTCCTAATTTTTTTAAACTCAAAGATTCATTTGAAAATCGGAAAACCAGAAATGCACATATAGCACACACACAGAAAGATGTCTATCATTTCAAGGGATTCATAAAGTTTGCGTCTCATCCATTGACCCTCACTTAAGAACTCTCATCCTCAAGAGACTTGCAGTCTGATTCAGTAAAAGATAATCACAAAATTTTCATTAGAATAATTACAGAATGCTGTACTACTTACACACCCATGTGTGTGGAGAAAGAGAAGAAAAAGAGAGAGAGAGAAGGGAATTGCTAGGGGAGATACCTGGAAGGAAGAATCTTGAGCCAATGAAGTAATTAGTTTCTGTGAAGAAAGAACAGGAAAACATAATCCCAGTAGCATAGGGGCAGAGAGGAAGGTCTGGGACAGAGATGTATCTTGGGCACAGTGAGTTAAGTTAGGCTGAGGTAGTTTACAACCTTCATAGCTCAGCACTTAACTGTTTTAATGCAATGGTTTCTTTTTTCACAAATCATCCCATGGGGCTGAGCAGCTGTCTAGGTCAATTGCCTTTTAAGTGGCAACTCAGTAATCCAGGCCACTTCCACTTTTCATCTCTGCCCTCAAAACCTGAGGCCTTCTCATGATTGCTGTAGAGGGTAGAGTATCTCATATCTGCAAGAAAATGCTTCAGTCTGGAAGTAAGATAGTTCACCTTTGTTGCAGCCCCTTAACTGAAACTAGTCACGTGATTATACCCAATGCAATGGGACTGGGACATAAGGATTGCCATATATTCAGAATAAGAGAAAAACCTAGTAAGTTCCAAGAATGTCTACGACAAGACATGTCTAATAGAGGAGTCCTAATTTGTTTGCTGTGGGTGTCTACTGTTAAATTCTCATTTGTCTCCTCTACAAATCCTCAATTAAATATATGCTCTTCTCATTCTTTATAAGGATCCATAGAGGTGCCAAGCTCTGCAGATCAGTGAGGCCAAGAGTAGGTACATAAAGCCCCATTTTGTAGGTACAACTGGAGTACAGTAAGCAGAAGATTCTAGCATCTGATGATAAAGTGCTAGAAGACAGGCAACTTTCCATGGTGGAAAAGAACTGCCTGGCTTCCAATCCAGGCTACATTCTACAATTCTGAGAAAGTTAAGTGACTCGACCATCTGTGAAATGAGTAAGCTGGATTTGATAACTTACTGTTAAATTATACATGATAACTCTACTGTTAAATTTTACAATAGATGAAAAAACAACTAAAGAAGAAAGAAATCAATTTAAGGAGTAAAATTATTTTTGTCAAGTAACCTCATTTTTTAACCTACCTGACCAATCAATCTATTGCTACCTCTGGTAATCACTTCTATTAATGAGACTTTATTAGGTAAGATATAGCAAAAATTTAATTTTGTTGTTCCTTAAACATAACACTCAGTATAAAAAATACTCCAGTCAAATCAAATGGGACAAAGTATGACTTTGAGTACATTTGATTTTTGTTTTATTTTCCAAATATATTCATATATTTGGAAAAATGTTTACATACACACACAAAGATCGGTAATATTCAGCACAGTATATATCTCTAAACATTTGATAGATGCATTTAGGACAGTTACATATATAAAGGTGATCATAAATCAGGGTTTATCTGGGACAGTCACAGCATAATTATAAATAGTCCCCCATCTCATTCTCAGATGTATCCCAGTTTTGACAGTAAGTTATATGTCTCCCAATATATATGCCATATGATTTTCAGTAACTGATTTTGTGTATACTCATCACGGGATCCTTATTAGCTACTGTTATAATTAGACCCCAAATTAACTTAAACACTACAGGAATTCATGCAAAATATCAGCTTGTCTTTTATCCCTGGATGTTCACTCCAGTTAGAAAGTTTTCCATGTTCACATCACCAACTAAGGCAATCAAAATGAGCGATTGTTTTCTCCTGGCTCATTAACAAGAGGAAATCCTCCATTTGAGGTGAACAAAATCACTTCTGATTTCTCCAGGGTAGGCAGAAGCCAGTAAAAACAAGGATTATCCTGTTCCATTTCAGCATTGGTTTGAATAAAATACCTGATGGGTAGAGCACTGAGAAACATGATCACAGATTGGTTTTTTGGTATTCTGCTGTGGGAGCTCATACCATCTCCTAGAATAACTCTTCTAACTCAAAGTATTTTTTTTTAATTGTTACAGTGTTCCTTAAGTATCAACAATTAGGTGAAGTAAGACCACCAAATGCTAGTAGCAGCAACTCAAAATAACAATGAATTAGTGTTGACAAAAGTAAACTTTGCATCACCTCTGTATTTTGCTCTGTTAGCTCTCAGAGATACTCTTCGCAAAATTCTACACATAAAGAGATCTGTTACTTCTCCTTCACAGACTTATGACTGCTCTATATACAGTACATAGTTTGGTTATGTTAGCATGAGCATAATGATAGCATAACGGTCAGAAAACAAAATGATGTTTTAATTACATCCTTGAATCACATTAATTTAATTCAACTAAAAATCTGTGGAGGGGAAACTATTAGCCACTCAGTAAATTCCACAATATTTCAAAAACTAAAATTGCCCTATTTGGTTTATTTTATATTCATGCATTGCTAATCATTTTCTGTACAATACCAAAAAGCTTTATTCACAATCCCTTTTTTTAATTTAATATGCTTTTCTTAATACAGAGTTTTGTTCCACTTCTATTATAAAGGTTTCTAAGCTAATTATCACTGAGCACAGAAGGTATGATTCTAGCCATGAGTAGTTTTTCACAGATACAAAAATACTCGGGGTCTCTCCTTCACTGCCACCCAGAGTCAATGAATATGAAAAGCAGAAGAGGGTATGAGACATTTGTAATTGATTGGCAAGTTGGTAGAGGGAAAATCATTTTGAAGCAAATCCCAGATAACACATGATTTTATCTGTAAATATTTTAGTCTATATCTCTAAAAACAATAAGGATTCTTTTAAACCAAACCATCATTAAGGTAAAATTCCATCATTATACCTTAAAAATAACAATAATTTGTTCATTTTACCAAGCTTCCCAATTGATCTATTGAGATTTTTAATTTCTAGTTTAATATTTTGAGATCCAATACAATTAATGTTTTATAAATCTCTTTTAATTTCTCTTTTACTCTCTTTTCTCTCTCTTTGCAAATTATTTGTTGATAAGAAGTAAGTTATCCACATTCTGTAGAGCATCCTACACTCCAGATTTTGTTGATTGCAGTCCCATGGTGGCATTTAACATGTTCAGCAAGTTTTACCCTAAATGCTCATTTCAATTTTTTATTTATCTGTTTATGATCATGCTTAGGTAAACGGGAATTGATCCCCAAATTTCTTATTCTCAGTCCAGAGAATGCATCTTCTAATACATCTGTGGTTATCTATTAACTTACATTTATTTTCTTATTCATTGTTTGGATTTCATACATAAAGTGACTCTGGAAAATATTTGGAATAATATTATTTAAAGGAGAGGATAGAATTGTAGCCTGAGCTATCATTAAAATGGTTCCTTATATTGAAATATAATGAGTTAACAGTGAAGAATTCTTAGTGACCATGTCAATGACATTTCACCATCATACAATAAAATACAGAGGCTGCATCCAACAGCAATCTGGAAAACATCCACGAAGGGAGTATGTTTATAGTAATATGAGCTGCTCAATTTTGGTGCATTTTTTTTCCCAGGCATTTCATAAAATATAATCTCAATTAATGAGTTTGTGTTTTGTTCTGACAATTTCTTTCTAAAATATGGCTGCAGAAAAATAGAGCTGAGACTCTCAGGCCCGAGGACTTGAAAATATCATAGTTTAGATGTGAAAATCTTTGATTAAAGTCTATAAATTCTAGTAGATGCTGATTTGATGAAGTAAAGGCAAATCTTGGTTATTTCCTAGATATAGTGTTACCGATCCAAAAACATGTACTTCAGAAAGCCAAAACTGAAAATGTCATTGTTCGGAGTAAGAAAAGGTTTATTGATTGAGAAGGTGCCAACTGAGAAGATAGAAGACCTGGTGGTTTCTCAAATCAATCTTAAGTACAGAGTTCAGGCTTATTTTATGTCAAGAAAAGGGGAAGTGGGAGGGGCAAAAGGTGATTGACCACTGCAGACATCTCAGTGATAGCAGGAGTCTGAGGAAGATTGTGCTAGTTGCTGTGAGTCTGGTCAGGAAGTTCCTGCAGATCTTTGATAAACAATACATACAAGCCACAAGCCGAATATCTCTAAAGATAAGCATGTCTATATGCAAGACTAAGCAGAAGCTATTAGCCTGAAAGTCATGAGAACAAAGCAGGCTTGAACAAGATGGAGTCAGAGAGACCTAGCATTTCATTCTGTTGTAACATAAGTGAAAGTAAAGCAATGTTTGTTTTTGCTGTTAACTGCCTGGCATTTTCTTTATTTGCTCATTTGTTTTAAATTTTGTCGGTATATCAATTCTATAGATGTTTGAGAAAGAGCTTGGAATTTATACAATTACTATTGTAATACTCATTACAGAATATAGATAACCATAATGATATTAGAACTTTTAAAATATATTTTGAAAAACCCTTACTTGTCCTTAACTATGTTAATCAATGAAACTGAACTAATAACATACTATTCCTTTTCTATTACTGTTTTACTTGAAGAAATTACTGAATCATTGTCAAATGACCTGAGTTCTGGCCTTGATATTTACCAACCTCGGGAACATGAGAAGGTTGCTTTAACTCATGATATCATTGGGAGACAACTCTCTTGGGTGTCCTGAGGTGCTGACGGCCTTTGTTGAGCCTTGAAAAGATCCTCTTTTCAAGAACGTTTGTGGAAATTAGAAGTAAATTCTTTCTTTAGAGCAGAGTGCAAGTTTGTTTACTCTCTAGTATAATAAAGATAATGCTTTTCTCTGGGCAAAAGTTGGGTGGATTGCTCTGCAACCCATTATAAAATGGTAAGGTTTCTTAAGCTTGGGACTTCTCAGCCGTGACACAACACAAGGGCCCTATGGGACAACATGTTGCCGCTGTGTGCACAGACGTCACTCTCCGTAGCACCATAAAGACTCAGTCTGCTGTATCTCAGTATTGTCTAGAGTACTGCATGGTGTATATGTGAAGCTCATGCTTCTGGCTATGTTGTGAGTAATTATTTGTTTTCTTTCTGACCCAAGAGTCTTATGACTTCTGTCAGTTTCTATAACCCTGTAGCAGGTTAACTTGCTAGCTCGCAAGCAGAGAAAAAATCCTCACAGTTCTTAACACTTCACATAATTTGTTTATTTTTAGATTTAAGGGAATGATCTGCAAATTGGTTTATATATTTTTTTTTTTAGTTCTGATCCAATGCAGAGAAGGGTCTTCTTTCATGTCCTCAAGGGTTTACAGCCTTCTGAGGCTGAAATGTGTAAAGTGTCGCAGGCACTGTACCTTCGGCCCAAATGAGATTCAGTCATTCTGACCATGTCTATGACCTGATTGGAGAGCTAACTGAGTTGGAAAGTGGCAATAAAAATTAACTGTATAAGGGCACATATTTATCTTATTCTTTGGCAAAAAGGAAGAGACGAGATTGCTGTCTGTTGTGACTAGGAAGATCAGAAAATGAAGAAAACCCCTGTGGAATGGAATCTAATCCCACAGTGGAGCGGGGCTATAAGAATTACTTTTATGAAAAATCATTGAGATATGGGAACAGTGACGAAGCATAAAACAGATTGGGAGAGACGAGAATTCTCCCATTTCTGCACAGTACTTCCTTCTCTCAGTGCCACGAAGGCTCAGTCTTGTACATCTCAGTATTCTCTAGAGTAGTTGTATCAGAGCAGCAGCAGAGACCACAGTGTTCAACAGGAGACCAACATTTGCAGTGAATACAGCAGTACCCAGTATCGGCCTGGTGGGAAACTGTGACTGTCACTTGTGGAACCAGCTTATAAGGGCATGTGAAGCAATCCTGGGTACTACTGGGGATGTTTGACAGGCAATTCCCAGGGTATTGAGTAGTATACTACTTGAGCAGGTTGGGACAAAACCTAAAACAATTTTTGTCATTATCATTCATGTGGCCCCTTTTGTACCCATGGCTAGTGAGACATGAGGAACCTTAGGTTATATAGTAAATGCAATGAAATATGAATGTTATGACAGAGCTTAGTATTATGAAAACACAGAACAGAAAATATTTGAACTAGATCTTGATAAGTAGCCGATAAAATAAAGAGAATCCTTTAAAGAAAAAATGTTGCAAAGGCATAAACTCTGGATTACATATTTCAAGTTGAATTTTAAATTTTGACTTGAAAGAGCCAAATTATCAATATTTTCAAGACTAAATTGTAAACTCAATGACAGAGAAAATATGTTTAAAAGGTACATTTTACATATATAAACCTGAATTTCTCACCTCAAAAAGAAATTTATAGCAGTAGCATTTCATGCTTTGCAAACTCAAATTCTGTTAATAAAATGATTCTTCAATTACATCCTTTAGTAGTGTCTATTTCTATATCATGTATGTATGTGTGCATTCATTCCGTACAAGTTTACCGATAAATATAGTCTTCCGTTTTTCCCCCAAATGTTATATATTACCTTTATATTTTATCAATTAATGTTTAACCAATAATTGATTTAAATAAAAGGCAATAAATACATAACTCTTTAAAAATGTAATTTCTTGCTTGTAAATTATTCACCTCCATTTTCAGTTTCTAATCATCAACCAAGTCCAGTTAGAACAGTTTGAAGGAATGAATACTTAAGGTTCCTCATGTTTAGGTGGATGTTTGAAAGTGATAGAAGAAATATCTCTAAGCAGTTTGTGCACTATATCTGATAAGGAATATGATGTAGATAAAAAAATGCTTTGGCTTGTTTATGTGGCTTGTTGTCTTAAAATTTTTTGTTTCTTTGATTAAAAAGTCAAAGTACAATATATCCTAGAGAAGTGAGGCATTGCCAAGTTTAAAAAGTTCTAAAAGAGTTTTCTTTTGATTTCTTATATCTTTGTTGATCTTTTATATGGAGTGCCATAGTCCTTTATTTGTTTACTATAAGTGTTACAACATTATCTAGTATGTAATATAACAAATTATCCCTTAAATTACATTATTGAAAATTTTCCTTGAGTTATTAAATCACCCTGTTACATTGAAATGAAGAATTTTCTTTTCTAAGAAGTTATGTGACTTTAACACTAGCTGATACGAAATATTCAACAGCATAAATATTTGTCTCTTGGGCAAGACTGGTGGTCCATTATATTCAGTGTTCCATCTTTGACATTGACATTTGCTGTTGTTTTGTAGCCAGCTACTACTACTCCATGGCTCTTCATGACACCGTAATTCAAGGTAAGATATGTATGGAAGATGAGGACAATAACAGCTCCCATATCCCATGATCTTCTTACCAAGTGGCTTTGACATTCCTCTCATTAATAGGTAAGGTCTATGTGTATTTCCCTTGAATCTGAGCAGGCTTATGAATACAGTGGAATCAATGAGACTTCTGAGGCTAGGTTTTTTAAAGGCCACATACATTTTGCCTGTTTCTTTGGGATTCTCACTCTTAGAATGCAGTTACCAGAATGTGAGGACATCCAAACAGCCACATTGAGAGGTACAGCTGAGATTTTGGCTGACAGCTAGCATCTACACACCAATCAAGTGAGTAAATGAGCCTTCAGACAATTTAATCTACCACTCTCAAGTCATTGCCAAACTTTGAGCCTTCTCAGCTGAGAACTTAGACATGGAGCAACATCAAGTCATTCCCTCTGACCCCTTTTAAAACTGCTAAGCCACAGAAAACATAAGCATGAGAAAATGTTTTATCCCACTAAATCTGAGATTGTTTATTGTGCAGCTATAGTAACTGGGACAATATGTTATCCCTATAATTCTATTTTTTCTTTACTAACTCATGACCAAACAGCATTAATGTGCATTAACACTTTCCCATTGTTCGAATTTTTGGTTCCTATGATATATACTAAAAGCTGTTTTATTTGATTTGACCTAAATTTTTTATTACAGCCATGATCAAATGTTGCAATAATCTTAAGTGCAAGCACAAAAATCCTGAGGTGGACATGAGTCTAGAGTGTTTGAGGAACTGGAAATGGGCCAGCGTGGGTGGCAGGTTGTAGGAGAAGAGCAGTAAGGCTATATCAGAGACCTCTATCATACAAAGCAACACAGGCCATAATGAAGAGTCCTGATTTTATTCTAAGCACTCCAGAAGGTTTTACGCGGTCAAGTCACCTGCTCTGGTTCACATCTTATGAGATCACTGCAGCATGAATGATTCGTAGACTTTGGTGGAAGCAGAAAAAAATCAGAGCTAATGCAGAAGCACAGATACAAGATGAGGGGGCTTGAGTGGGGGTGGTAGCAGCAGAACTGGAGCAAAAAAAGATATATCGGGAGTATATTTCAGAGATAGGAATTACAAGAATGTGACATAATTCGCAACTAGCTTTGAGACAAGGAAATGAATTAAGGATTACATCTAGATGTGTAGCTGGAATAACTGAATGGATTAGGAGGAAAGTAAAAATTGGGGATTTTTTTTTGACAAAAGAAAAGATTTGACATAAGTGTAATCGAGAGTTAAGTTTGACATATTTTTGGCAATTCTGATTTTAAATCCTAATGAAAACAACCAGGCAAATAGACTCAGAAGCATTATAGTGCAAGCTAGTAGTTTAATCTGATCAAAATCCAGTCCATGAAAAAAGAAGAAAATATGCTTTTTAATGTAATAATCATTTTAGACTAGGTGCAGTTTTCCAGATAGGCTATATTTCTTGTTCTAGTTTCTCTGTCTAAAAAATGTAAGTTTGATGAGTAGGCCAAATTAATTCAAAGTGCTATTGTTATTCCAGTATTTTTATCTGTTGCATGCATCAGCTTTCATCAACTGGACTTCCTTCCTCTACAGCACAGTGATAGAATGAATAAGAGCTATATAATGTGCAACAATCTTACAAAAATATAAATAAGAATGTGGTAAGGCTGATTAACTATCACAAGACTTTAGTAGATTGAGAACACTCTTGGGAAGGAGTATTTATAGTTGCTAAGGTTAGAAACCCTGGCCACGTTATAAAATTATAAACAGTGAGGAGCTTTTTTTCAGTATTTTTGAATAGAATATGGGTAACTCATAGGCAGGAACCTCCCCTCTAAAGAATTTTATTCTTGTCATCCTTTTGTTGGAAAAACTAGGTACTTAGGGGTGTGTCCTTACAAATACTAAAATCTTCCTTTCGTGGAAAGTTTTGTAGTACTATTTGGAAATTACCCTTAGGTGGGGAAAATATATATTTATATATATTTCTCTATATATTTTGTTTTGTCAAACAAAAACTAATAATACTACAGTGATTCAACTGAGTACTGCTTTCTCTTTCTACAAACACAATTGTCGCACTTTGTCAAAGAGGAAGGTGTTGAAGGTCACTCTTTCTTTATATGGTTCAATTGTTATGTAACAGAACGCATTCACTCTTAACAATTGATATACAAACAGTGCTCTCAGATAGATTGTTACATGATATATAGTGTATTAGAAATGGTCCTGCTGTTGATTGCTTTTAAGCAAACTAGTTATTCCAACTTGGACTCATGTGTTTTGTATGTGTGTGCGTGCTCATACATGTGTGCATGCAGGAAAATACACAAGCATACAAAAATAATGTGTTTTTTAGTCATCAAATACAACATGACCACATAACTGTTGAGTTAAAAGCATTTTTCTCTAGCCCCATCTCTCTTACCACTCACTTTAGTTACCCCCACTAAATTATTGCAGGTAGAAAACTATATCTGTCTTAGTATTTAGCTTAGTTTTGGACTTAGCACATACTAGGAACTAAACATTGGTCAATTGAATGCAATTGCTTCTTCTAACTGCAACCTCTTTCTTTTTCATTCCTTCACACATTTCATTCATTATTTATCCCTGGTTTTTAGGCAACATCCTTCTTACTCTATTGAAACTATTTACATCTAACAAAAGTGAACAATAATCATTTGTTTGCCTAATTCCATTGCTTCTTATTAGCCCTCATCCTGTGTGACCTCTTAGTAATATTTAACAGAGTTCTCCACACCTCACATTTGAAATTCCTTTTTCCTTTGAAATTCCTTTGGTTTTTGTCAACCTACATCACATTTTTCCTCTTCCTATCAACAAAATCCCTCCTTCATTGTATTTACCACTAAATTTGAGTCTACAGCCATGCCTCCCTGAACAAGCCCGATCTCGTCTGATCTCGGAAGCTAAGCAGGGTTGGGCCTGGTTAGTACTTGGATAGGAGAACCTAGGAAGACCAGGTCTATGGTCGTGTACAAAAAAAAAATTGATAGTTGTGAAGGTTTTGCCCTCATGCCTTATCTTTTCACTGTACTCTCTTGCTAGACATTGTAATCTTGTCTTAGGACTTCAGCTCCCAAATCTATGTTGATGATGTCTAAATCTATACACAAGTCTTAACATTTTTTTCTGAATATTTTTCTTTGCATATTAGTTTAAAAACCACTTTAGCTTAAAAAATCAAAAAACAAGAGAAATGGGCTCTGGCTAGCTTAAGCAAAATTGAAATAAGAGAAGCTTATTGGAGTGATTACTGGAGAATTCCAGGGAAGCTAAGAGACAGAATGTATGGCCACCACAAGGGGCCAAAGTCCTGAGAGGAACTCAGGAAATATTCCTCCCTCATGTCTCACACCTGGACTCCTCTCCGAGTATGTATATGTCTTCTCTTATCCTAGAAACTAGCTTTTTGTACTCTATAGCCCACATTGGAATGTGACAACAAATTGTCACCAAGTTTATGTATCTGCAGATTTAGATATCCAAAGAGAGATTTACTTTGCTTCTCTGTTGTTATATTAATAATATGAGGCAAGGACTCTTAGCGGCCCATCCCAGGAAAATATTACCCCCAAGTAGTCCATTCCGGCCACAGTAAAGTGTCTATTGTACAAGTGATGGCTGCCTCAAAACCATGTGAAATAAAAAGAGATGTCTCAAGAATAGGAAATGAACGAAAAGATAAGGTTTGCTTGGCTAGAATAACTAATTTGTTTCTATTACAATACCCCATATGCACATGAAATGTATGTGCCAAACTCTAATTATTATCCACCAACCCAGCCTCACCTCCTGAAAGAGAGAGAAAGAGAGAGATCACCAGTTCTCTTTAGTAACAGGATAATCCTGCCAAGTTGTTCAAAGTAGAAATTGCTGAATTGTCTTTGACTCCATTGCAACCACCTATATTCTAATACTTTCCAGCCTGTCAATTCTAAAACTAAACTCCCTCATGGCTCCATACTCTCCAACCCCATTTCACTACCCTTTCACAGCCTCTCATCCCTGCCTCTTCTCTGTGACCTTATCATTTACTTTTTAAATCTTTATCCATACTAGACTAGCAAGCTACACCCCGTCACTTCTTTTATTAAAACCATTACAACCTACAGAGTAAAATACAAACAGCCAAGCTTCACATTTGGCCCCTCCTCAACCAGAGAATCCCATCACGATCCATAGACATCTCTTATTCAATCTCATAAATGATGTTATTTATTCAACCTCTTGGACTTTGGTCTATGCCAATTTCTAACCCTGAAATTGCCTTATTCTCTTATCTATTTGGCAAAAGCTTTTTCATCCTTCTGGATTTACCTCAGGACCCAATTCAAATATCATCCTCCTCTCTGAGAAAACTTGTCTTGACACTTCATATCACCAAGGAAATTAATCTTATCTACCTTACTTTAACTCAGTACAATATTTTTAGCACCTCTTACTTAGTTTTTCTACAGTTTATTTGTTTTATATTTTAACATTTGGGCAACCTCATATATTTTATATTTTCCCCTGTCCTTTAAAGCCTTACACAGGGTCTGGAGCAGAGAAAGAATATTCATAAATAAAAAATATGAATGTTTTTATTGTAGATCATGGATTTTAAATGGGCTTTTTCTTTTGTTGGTATTTAACTTTTCAAGTTGTGAAGAATCTATTTTTAATGGGAAGACTTATACAAAGTATTCAACTTTTAAAAATCGTTACTGAGCTTTCTCTGTGTGATCTATGGAACAGCCAAGATAGTGCCATGACCAAGCAGTTTACTCTGCAGGGCTGAGAATGACATGTAAACAAATAACAACATTGCAAGTCAGATTATAAATCCTAGAGGTACAAAAAATTGCCTATAGGAAAAAAGAGAAATGAAAGATTAGTTTGGGTTGGAAACTAGCATTACAAATAAAGCCACATAAAACAGAGAAGGACAGCCTCAAATGCCACCCAAAATGGTCAGCTAAGTGAATACTATTGTTGTTTTTTTAAAAGTCTACATAAATCTGGTACATAGTGTACAAATTCTGTCCTCTAACTACTAAACTATTTTTGCTAATGTACTGCAGTCATGATTTATAATGCCTATAAAAACTAGCCTAAGACAAACTTTCTCGAACACACAAACACTCACACATACACAACTGGCAAGGTGGTAATTTCATTGGCTGAGCATTCATCTCTACATTGAGTAAAAGGCAAAGATTGAAGATTAACGTTTTAAAGTGAAGGTTTGCTAAGGCTTAACTATGGGTATCCAATTGCCTGTATAAAGCACTAAGTCAAACACCAAGCCAAGACAAAAGTGTTTGTTCTTTACTTAGGCTCCCAACCGCAGGCATCATGTATTTAAGGGTAAGCTTAAAGGCAAGCCTTTGGAGAATACAGCATAACGTTGGCAAGCAAGTCATTCCCAGTTAAGCAATCTAAATCTTGAGAACAAAACTACAACGGTCAGAGAGTTTAAGAGAATAAAGCCCAAAATATGATGATGTCTTGTTTTTCCCGTTTTCTTTCTTTCCTGTCCCTATCATTATGGATTGGCATTAAATGCTCTGTGGAATCTGATGAGGAGTGCACAGAGGATGCAGGCATGCTGTAAGAGCACTTGCATTGCAGCCTCCTCAGGTCTGGTAGCGGCTGTCTGAATGAGCAGTCCCTGTGATTATAAGGAGTGTCTAGAACTGACTTCAACCTATCATAAGCTTTAATGCACATATAAATTCACATAATAAACAATGCTTCAGGGAACAGATAGAATGAGATCTTCACATCTG
This sequence comes from Pteropus alecto, assembly GCF_000325575.1. Lineage (NCBI taxonomy): Eukaryota > Metazoa > Chordata > Mammalia > Chiroptera > Pteropodidae > Pteropus > Pteropus alecto. The sequence continues at coordinate 9,826,390 of NW_006433378.1, read as the reverse complement.
TCCCACCAAAGGTGGATTAGTTGGCTAGACTTGGAAATTTTTAAAATTTTACTTTACGAGAACAAAGAATACATCTTCCCAGGCTGTCACAATTGTCTACCAAAATAACTCTATTAGACTGACTTTGCCATCAAACATTTAATAAATGATGCTTCAATTTCTTATTCAAATTCTCCATTGTTGGGCTCTATTATTTTCATTTGTTTTATTTCAAAAATGCATTTTAGTTCATACATAATGAATGAGTGACTAATAATATACAGATACATTCCTAAGTGCTTTCATTCTTGATTATTCATGATATCTATTTCTTATTCATCTGGCAGGGTAAAGAGCCCTAGAGAACAAGATGACCTTTTCATTTATGACCAGCAGAATATGGAAATGTATTTTATATGAGTAACCTCTCTATTGATCAGGATTCTCTCAAGGACCAACCCAGATGAATGATTGTTTTTGGCCAGTATGGCATAGTGGTCAGCATCTATTTTGATTAGTCAGTGCCCGATGAATAGTTATAATGATCTGGATAGATATACATATATGACAGTTATTTTTTCATATGACAGTTATTTAACTCAGATCATGCTGTGACTTTTTATTCTTTTAAACTCATATTCAAGGTTAACTGAAAGAAAATTTGTAAGTAATGTCTACATTACTATGGACGCTAATAGCTTTTACTTTTTGTCTCTGCCCCTCTACCTCTGCCCTCCATGGCACCACCTATATCGTGTGCTCGTCCCCTATCAATTCTCATAAACAGACTACACACATTATTTGTTTTACTTAATGTGTTAGAAATCTCAGTATATGTCATCATCTTTCACAACATTTAAATATATGTCACATATATCATATAAGTATATGATATATATATCACATATATCACACCTACATCATATATATCATTCATATATATATATATATATATATATATAATCCAAATGTTAATAAGCTATAAAGAAGGTAGTGTGTTTGGTTATTTATCCAATCAATGTTGATTGTATGTTCAATGTATGTTGAATCTCTACTTCAATGTATTCAATGTATGTTCAATGTATTCAATGTATGTTGAATCTCTACTTTGATCCAGGAACAAGTAGAAATGTGACAGAAAATTGAAAGAAACAGGTTGGGGATGATCAGCTGGATTATGATAGAATCTTCGATTATTGAGTTAACTTTTACTCTAATTGGATCTCTGGTTGGCCCACTTTTGGAAACTAGGAGATGGTGACTACAATCCTGCCATTATGATTTTCAAGTTTAACATATTTTTTCCCCCTTCTCCTTTACACCTTTTCATAGAATTAGTCTGACAGTAGTCTGTTGTGCCACTTCTCAATGCAATGCTTTTTCTGATGTTGACTCTTAAGTATATACCATTCTGCAATTCATTAAAGAAAAGTACCTAGAATATGAATTCTCACTGCAAGCACATCAATGTCATCTCTACTTTACAGATTAAATCACTCACAACCCAGAGACCTGATGACCTTCCCAGAGTCTCATACCTATTAGCAGCAGCAGATCTGATATTTTTGTCCTAATTCTATCAGAGACTTGACTAGAGTGATTCAGAATTAATATTCAAAGGATTATTTTTAGTCTATTTAGTTCACATTAATTAAGCTATTATGAATTGATTAAACTAATATTAATATCATTCTCATTGTTAACATAAATTTCATTAATTTGTTTTAATTTATCTCATTCCTAGGATTGCATAGCCGCCATGCTCTAATTTTCAAGGGAATGATAGTTACTTCCCATGTGTACTCCATGCTCATAATACTTCTCATCTAGATATGAGCAAATATGTGTACTTTTATATCATGAGGCTCAGAGAAGACAAGATAGGATGAAAACTTGCTAACTCTAAGTTCTGTATCCTACTCCCTCAAAATACAGATCTTAATCATCTGCATTTTAAACAATAATAAACAAAATGACTGATGTCAGATATTTAATTTTCCTCCAGAGCTCAGATTTTAAAACTCAGAAGTTATTTCAGAATGAACCCTGGTTTTAGTTGCTTAGCAAACTATTTGAATGTATCCTTATACTACCTATTTTTGTTTTATTAATGACTTACCATCCTTTTGCCAGAAAATGTAGTACTTTGTATTCGGTTAACAAACAGAAGAGGAACTGGTTTCAACATCCTTTTATTATTGCTCAAAACATTATAATTAATCATATTCTATTTGTTTTCATACATAAACAGGAGGAACAGCTAATGACACCTCAAAAGAACAAATAATTCAAAACCGCACCAAATAATTTATTGGTGTATGTGGCCTAACTACAAGGGATATCACGTGTAGTACTTGCTTGAAAACATTTAGCCTCTGGATTTTAGAGAAGGAGCACTATAGGAAAGGAAGATAACCAGCATATAATATTGAAGGATTCTGTTTTTTTTATTTTTTTTAATGGACTTTATTCTCCAGAGTAGTTTGTAGGTTCATACTAAACTTGAGCAGAAGGTACAGAGATTTCCCATATACCCTGTGACCCCATACATGCATAGCTTCCCCCATTATCAACGTCTTCCACAAAGAGGTACATTCATAACAATTGATGGACCTACATTAATTTATCATAATCATCCAAAGTTAATAGTTTATATTAGGGTTCACTCTTGGTGTCCTACATTCCATGGGTTTGGACAAATGTATAATGACATGTACCTACTATTACAGTATCATACAGATTAGTTTCACTGCCCTAAAACACTTCTGTGCTTCACCTAGTCATCTCTTTCTATCCCCTAAACCCTGAGAAGCACTAATTTTTTTTTTTTTTGGTCTGTCTAGTTTTGCCTTTTCCAGAATGTCATATAGTTGGAATCATAAAATATGTAGCCTTTTCAAGTTGGCTTCTTTCACTTGTGCATTAATGTGCATTAATGCTATTTCATAGCTTGATAATACATCTCAGTTTAACACTCAATAATATTCCATTGTCTGGATGAACCAGAGTTTATTTATTCATTCATCTACTGAGGACATCTTGATTGCTTCCAAGTTTTGCAATTATGAATAAAGTTGATATAAACATCTATGTGAAGGTTTTCAGTTGGACCTAAGTTTTCAACGTTTTTGGATAAATACCAAGAAGTGTGTTGATTTTTAACTAGTGGGATTTAGATAGCCAATGGGAAAAAAGAAATCATATTTTGGGAAGACCTCATTTCTCATTGTTTCTATAAAACTTCTAAAATAGGTATATGTGTGTGCGTGTATGTGTGTGTGTGTGTGGTGGGGGGTAATCTCTCAACCCCCAAGCCATCTGCCTGAAAGTAAAAGTACTGTTTGCAGAGGTGATTCCACCTGCCAAGGGTTTACTATATGTCATTTATCTGTAGAGCTCTAAACGTGCATTGCTTTACTTATTTCCACAAGGCAGTGCTGATACAACCCTCCCTGATCACTATCGAAGACTACTTTATGTGCTTCTTTCCTTTCCCACATTACCTATGGATGTGTACAATGAGACCAAAATAATTTTAGGAAAAATACGTGTGCTTTTACAATCACTAGAGCCATAAAATTTATTCTCTAACACTATTATCATTATTTGAAACCACTAAAGGAATTATTTAAATTTGCATTTTAAATAGAGAGCAGCAAAATTGTTCTGTCACCAAAAGTAATTAATTTCTGTACCCTTTTAATTTATCATAAATAATAAAATTGTCAAATGTTTACAACTATATAATATGTGTATTTACAAAATGCAGCTTTTAGTTTATATAGAATTCAGCATGTTCGATTGAATGATTAATGGGGAATAAAACAGGAAAGTTTAAGAATCACTTCTCTAAGATATTAATAATTATGTTTATTCATTTTATCTTTTAATTGAAAATATAATTTAGGTCTGAATTGAAGAAAATAAAATAGAGATGGAAAGATAGGAAAGTTGTTACATAGTGAAGATCTTTTCAGAAAGAACACTTACTGTTTAAAATTTCTGGCAATACATTTTTATGGTAATCCATAGGAATTCTACAAGTTGATATGCTGATGAGTTCAGCTCCCATCGATATTATTAAAAATATGTGCTTAGGTGGCTTTGCTATTCGTAGTGAATTCATAAAAATGGCTCAATAGAATTTCAGGTCAGCAAAATTGATTCCTTTATTCATTAATCCATTATTTCAATTTATTTTATTATGTTAGGCATAGGGATTGCAAAACTCTGCCCCCCTAAAACTACCTCGGTTTAAACTCTCACCTGCACTACTGTAGCAAACCCCTAAGTGGACTTCTTGCTTTTATTCTTTGCTCTAATCCATTTATTCATAGTGAATCAAAACTTCATGGGCACCCAGCTCTTTTTCTAAAATATGGTTCTTATAATTCTACTAAAATCATTAATCAATAAATGTCATTCTGTTGAACTCAGGATACAATGTAAAATCCTTAAACTGGCCATCAAGGCTCTTTATGATCTGGCCCCTGCTTCTCCCAGCATCGTCACCAGGCAGACTCCCTCTCTGCTCACTACACCATAGCTCCTGGCCTTTTAGATCCTCATGGGCACTGAGCTCTTTCTTTTAGCCTTTGTTTTTTCCTGACGTGCTCACCTCCACATTCTTGGCTTAGCTAACTCCTGGTCATCCTCAGCTCTCAGCTGAAAGACACTTCATCAAAGCAACATTTCCTGAATTAGGTTCTCCTTATAGATCCATTTGTAATTGATATGTGTCTCTCTGAAGTCATTTTAAAGAAGTCTCTTTCAAGAGAGCATAATTCTATAATACACAAATCAAGTCTATAATATTTACCATACTATATACAGCATTTAGCGTAATACGTGGCATATGAAAGCCGTGTACTCAAAAATTCATTGTTAATATTTGATCATATGAGTATGTGAATGTTCTAATAGTGCCTGGCCATGCACAAGCTCCTCCTTTAAACAAATTAAAATTAATCCAGCAATCTTTAATCTTCACGTCCAGTTTCTAAAGAAGATATGTGAATATGACTAAAAAAGGGGACTTTTAGAAAGATCAGCATAAAGATCTTACAACCTAAAGTAGAGAAGGTAAATAAAAGAGCAAAGGAAGAAAAAAATCAAAGGAATTGTTAGAAAAACAAGTTAAAATGAGGGAAAATGGTGTACTAATTTTATTTGAACAGCTATGCTTATAAATCTGCATTTTTAATGGTATTCTTTAATACCCTGGATTTTGGGGGGGAAGCAGAGTGTCTTTCCTTCCAAAACATCACACAAAAAAATAACTATTATTATACACTCCAGAGCTTCCAGGTCCAAGTCCTTGACGAGGCTCAGTAGATAGATGCTCAAATTCACCCTCTAAGTGTTGAGATCAGTAAAGAATCAGAGACACTCGTGCCCATGTGAATTTATTTACTATTTAATCTTTAATCCATTTTATTTCTTTATTAAAAGGAGAGATTTCTTTCCTACAGAACTTTTCAGAATCAAGGCACTTTCTTATGTTCTGTCATGAAAATTCTCACTAAAATATTAAATTAAAAAATGGCTTTTGTGGATATACTAAGCATGATGTGTTTTCTAAGCCTGATTTGAATGGAAAGTACTCTAAATTTGAAGTAAATACAAAAATATGAGTTCTAATTGTACAGATATAATTTTAACAGAAGACCCAATCAATTTGAATCATTATAATTAAAATATATTATCTATTTTCCAGATGAATAAATAAAAACTACTTTGATATCTCCTTTATAATTACCTTTAAATTCAGCTAGTTTTTGGTAACTGTGATGCTAAATCAAAGTCAAAAGGATGTTTTCTGAATCATGCACTTAGATTATCAAAATAATATTTTAATAGAAACACAGTTAACATCTCATAAGGAATCAATACAAATATGTATATTATGTCATTATTATTCACTAGGGCCATGAAGTAATACTACTCTTTAAATTATTTTTTTTCCTTAAGGATCTATTTAAATGTGTATGGTTGTTACTATAGCAGATAAAGCCACATAATCTTTATTCCCCCAAATTTTATTTCACTGCACAACAGATGTGAAGTGGCAAAAAAGACAAAAAGTAGATGAATATTGTACAACTTTTCAAAAATACATCTAATAAGAAAGCAGTAGAGAATTGTGTTCAAGATGAGATAAGTAAAAAAAGTAAAAAACTCTGAAATAACAATTAAAAAGCTTCATTATTTAACTCTGAAAGAATGTCAGAGTTTATAATAGCAAAGGAATCTAGTAGAGAAAAATTCTGTTTTCTTTTTAGCATTGCTTTTCACTGTGAAATTACTCAATCAATGCCTTTGATGTCTCAAGGTACCATTGTTTAAAACATTAGATTATTAAATATATTATTAAATAAGAGACTTTTGTAGAGAAGGAAATTACATTCAACTACATTATCTATGTTAAATTTCAATTTGCATAGTGAAATATGTTAAAATCCTAACCCCGCAATGTGATGGTATTAGAAAGTATGGCCTTTGTAGGGCAATTAGGTCATGAGGGTGGAGCCCTCATAAATGAGATTAGTATCCTTATAAAAGGGATCCCAGAGAGCTCTCTCACTCTGTTTACCATGTAAGCCTACAACAAGAAGACTGCAACCCGAAAGAGGGTCCTCATTGAATCATGCCGGAACCTTAATATCAGACTTCTAGCCTCCAGAACTTTGAGAAATAAAATTTTGTTGTTTATAGGCCACCCAGGTGCTCGTTTTAGCAGCACACATACTATAATATAAGCCACCTAGTTTATGGTACTTTGTTATAGCAACTGTGACTGACTAAGACATCATTATATGTTATTTCCTTTCATATAGCAAAAACCTATTGCTTACTGAAATTGCCTATCTTACTAAATTATCTTATCATGTCTTATAGTTTCTCAGGTATTTCTTTCAGAATTCCTAGATATATAATCATACTTCTTGCAAATAATTTTAATTATATCTCTTCCTTTCCATTTTTTATACCACTCTTCTCTTTTCTAATTAAATTGAACATTCTATCAGAGCAGTGTTCCATTTATTGCTAATATTTATGGAAGTGCTTCTAATACTTTACAGTTAAGTATAAGTCCATATTTCTTAGAAATATATTTTCACATGTTAAGAAAATATTCATCATGTTTAATTAAAAGTTTCTACCAGGAAGAAAGTTTAATTTTCTCAAATATATTTTTAGTTCAATCCTTGAAGAAATATAATAAAAAAAATTAAAGGATTTCCAAATATTAGCTATCCTTGCATTCCCAAGATCAAATAAAATTGGTTGGGTTATGTAACTCAGTTAACATGCTGCTGTATTCCTTCTGGGATTACTTTAATATTTACATTACTCTATTTAAAAAGAATTACTTTGAAAATTTTTTCAGAATCTAAGATAATATTAAAATTGAATTGTTTAACAAAGCACCAGGATGAAATAGAATGTGCTAGATACTCTTTTATTGCAAAGCAGGTGTTATACCTTTTGCAAGATTTACAATAAAAATATCCCTAAACTGGTGACACAACTCTTAAAGTCCTGCGCCTCTCTAAGAATTTAAATGGTTGAGAGTTGCTGTTAAAAAGAAGTTGTTGTGAAAAGAAAATTTGAGCAATATGCTAGGAGTCTCGATCCCACAACAGGGAAGACTTGGGCAGTGTCTTGTTCTTGCCTCAAGTGAGACATTTTAAAGGGACTACGTAGATAGCTTTATTTGTATCCCCTGAAATTTGTGACTCATGCCTAAGAAAAGCTCAAATGATCTTCGAATGAAGGCTAGAACTGGGAAGTCACTTCTTTCTCTCTGAATGTGAGTCATGTGTGGGTTAATTACTTGGATATAAATTCCAAGTAGAAATGTCATCCTGAACTTATTTTAAGTGGGATCCACCCCAGAAGTATTGCCTGGGGAACATCCACTGGAAAAGGATGTGGGATGTCCATCCAGAAGGAAATTCTCTATGGTGGAGGTGGTCTTGACAAAGGACAGACACTGCCCATGTCACAGAAGTTTTAGAAAAAGGCAGTCCACAGAGACTAAGGAGATCAATCTAAATGTCAGTCTTGTTTACTTTTTAATGTCAAAATTAACATTTTACAATATCCAATAATAAAAGTTAAATTTCAGAAAACCCATCAAAGTGCCCAAGTGAAAAAGTTGGCTTTAAATATCTGTAGTGTCCAGAAATCATAAAGATATCTGTCGAATCTGAGCTTTCGTCCTTGCCTTGCCTCTTCTCTCACACTTCATTCTTCTCTCAATCCTGCCCTCCCAACTTTGACTCTGATGGTGTTAGATTAAGAATTACCAAGTGGAATGAGAGGTAAATGAGAAACACAGAAAGAGAATTAAGTACCTTGTCTTCCCCTGCAAGTAGTTGGCCCAAAGAAGATTCCAGCTAGAAGGGAAAGGATTTGGTCATTACACAGGACTGACTGTTTTCAAAGTTTATTACTTAAAGGAATGGTCAGAAAGTAATGATGCCTATTCTTTTTTGTTTGTTTGTTTTTGTTTTTAATCTAGGGGCAGAAAAAGGACAATGCTCACTAACCAGGTTTAAAAATGGTGAAAGTCAAAAAATATACTTGATTTTATAATTACCAGGAATTGTTCTTGTTCATTGTACTGTTAAATATAGTATCTTTGTGAGATTTTTGTATCCCATGAAATGCCAGCTCTAAGAAAATATTTAAAAAATGTTCTTCTTTCTTGGAGCTTTAGAACAATTTGATGGGCACTTAAACCCCCTTTGGGGTGGTAGTAAAGCATAATTGAGTATTTAAATTTTTCCTCTCTTTAGAGACCAATTTTGGTATAAACCTTTTTTTAAGAAGGCCAAATAATTCATTAGATCTATTTATCTTTTTGCATCCTCAGACTTCCTGACTCATGTTGCAATATCCTAACTTTGCTATTACTCATCTCCCAAAACTACCAGAAAAGCATGGTAGTCAAGCAATGTTTGTTGTTGTTGTTGTTGTTGTTGTTGTTGTTTTAAGTTTATTAAAGTAACACTGGTTAATACAATTATTTAATTTTCAGGTATACATATTCTATTGTGTGATTACCACCCCGAGTCCAGTTTCCATATATTTGATCCCCTTTACCCACTTCAGCTACCATATATTTGATCCCCTTTACCCACTTCACCCTCACCCTGTCCCCCTACATTTGATCCCCTTTACCCTGCCTACCTCTTCCCTCCTCCCCGACCCCCTACCCTCTGGTAATCACTAGTCCATTGTCCATGTTCCTTAGTCTCTGTTTGTCCTGTTCATTTGTTGCTTTTAGGTTTATATCCCACATATAAGTGATATCATGTGATTTTCAAGTCCGGCTTATTTTAGTCTGGCTTATTTCACTTAGCATGATTATCTCGAAGTCCATCCAGGTTGTCACAAATGGCAGTATTTCATCTCTTCTTATGAATGAGTACTATTCCATTGTATATATGTGCCACAGCTTCTTTAGCCAATCATCTATCTTAGGACACTTCGCTTGTTTTCATGTCCTGGCCGCTGTGAATAGTGCTGCTATGAATATCAGAGTACAAATATCTTTTCGGATATGGATTTTCAAGTCTTTGGAGTAAATACCCAGTAGAAGGATTGCTGGATCATATAGTAGATCAATTCTTAGTTTTTTGAGGAACCTCCATACTATATGAAGTGTCTTTTCAGGTCCTCTGCACATTTTTTGATTGGGTTGTTTGTTTTTTTGTTGTTATTGAGTTGTATGAGTTCTTTGTATATTTTGGATATTATCGGAGGTGTTGCTTGCAAATATATTTTCCCATTGAGATGGTTGTCTCTTTACCTTGTTGATGGTTTCGTTTGCTAAGCAGAAGCTTTTTAAGTTTGATGTAGTCCCATTCATTTATTTTTGCTTTTACTTCCCTTGCCTTTGAGGTCAAATTCATAAAATCCTCTTTAAGTCCAAGGTCCTCGAGTTTTGTTCCTGTGTTTTCTTCTATGCATTTTATTGATTCCGTTCTTATATGCAGGTCTTTAATTCATTTTGAGTTAATTTTGGTGTGTGGTGATAAACAATAGTCTAGTTTCATTCTTTTGTAGGTGGCCTTCCAATTTTCCCAGCACCATTTATTGAAGAGGCTTTCCTTTCTCCACTGTATGTTTCTAGAAGCAATGTTTTAAGTTTATTATACCTACTGCAGAAATGTAGAACTTTACCTTGACAGAGTCTTAGAAGTGTCTCAGAGGAGATCATCAAGGGAAATGTAGTTTTAAGGTCTCAGCTGGATCATTATAATTTGCATCTTGAACGGTAAGAAAACAGCTGTAATCAGGCAAAGTTTATAATGACTTCAGATTGGTGGGCATAGCAAAGTGAGGATGAGAGAAGATTCTCAAAGCAATCCTGATGAATAGGTTCTGAGTCTGATTAGTAAACCATTTTAGTTATTTCTCACTCTTATCTATCAGGAATAAGTTTTTCCTGAAGCAGTAGCTAATTACTTTTCTTCTTAATTCTTCATATTGTTTAAATATGACTAGGCAAGTATGCTTAATCACAGAACTTTTAAGATGGTACAGAAAAATGTTTAGTCTCAGTATTGGTTAATACAGAGGAAAGGACTTCTTTTGGTTCCAGTTCTCAAATTTAATTTCACAGATTCGACTCAAACTGTCTTAGAGTTAAGAGAAGGAGCTAAACACCCTCAGTAATTAAACATCACTGAAAGAACACACAGAAACAGGAACTGTGGGATTCATCTGATGGTATGCAGGATTCCTGAGATTCATAAATAACTTTAAAAATAGCTTATCATGGCCCAAAACAATACCCTAAGCCTAAGAAACACATCTTTTCCTTTTTTTAGACTTCATTCTTCTTACAAAAAGAGAATTTGATTTAGTTGCCTCTACTGCTTTCATGAAGGGTGTCTATCGAGCAGGATTCTTGCCAAGCTTTTCAGGAATAGTTGCCCGCTGACTCCTCTCTCCTGCTCAGACCATTCATAAGCATGAGAATAAAGTGATGAAAAAGAAAAATTAAGAGTAAGAAATAAAGTAGTTCATCAAAAGTATATGAAATTAGCTTTTTAAGTTATAAAATCTGAATCATAATTCTGTTTTCTGAAATAAAATAAAAATCACAAACTTTTCATCAAGGTGAAAAGAGAAAGTTACCATTACTAGGTCTTTCATGTGAACTGTCACCTTTGACATCTTGGTCATTCTAGGCCTGTGGCACATGCCCCCATTTCTGACCCATGTAGCTGTGGTTGAGAGCCATGTTATTTTTCACTTACAATGCCAAAGCTAGAGCCATAACATCTAATTAAGAACCAGTTGACAGCACACTCTATAAAAGTTTCTGGGAGACTGAGATATTATGACTATGTCTGTTTAGTATACAAAATTTTCAGATGAATTTTTGTATCTATTCTGGATAACAAAAGCTGTCATTCTGGAAAATTGCTATGGGATATTCAGTAGGACATTGTCCACGAGCTCTGAATAAAGACATACACAATTTGTGTGAGGTTTAGATGTTAAATTCTACTCAAAACTCTACAAATTAATAATGCTGAATTGTTACCATACATTCATAAAAATATAGTTAATTATTTAAACAATATTAATCAATATTAATCTACCATTCATTGAAAATATTATTTACAGGTATTTAATGGCTCCTTAAACACAATTTAATATTTATCTCAAATCATTTTTTATTGTTTTCTTAATTATTTCACATCATATCATAAGTCATATTACAAAGGTATACCTGATATTCTGTCCATTCATCTAGCACAGAGTTTCAGAACAGCAGTACTACTGACATTTTGGGTTGAATAATTATCTGTTGGTGGGGGGACCATCCTATGCATTGCAGGATGTTTAGTAACCTAGTAGATGCACCCACCCCCACCCTACACCAGTTGTGGCTAGCAAAAATTTCTCTAGACATTGTCAAATATACCAGGTTGGGGGTGGGGGCAGTTGTGAGGAACCACTCCCAGTTAAAAGCCACTATACAGCAGAGCATTAAGCTTTCCAAGTTTGCATGTCTTACAGCAGCTGCTATGTCAGTCCTAGGGATCCCATCAATTATTATTGACTATGTCTAAGCTAATTGATCTTTAGTTTACCTTTCCAACCCCTTCCATCCGCAAACACACACGGCAGGAAAGAAGCAGTTAGGGGCTTGAGATGCCTCTAGGAGCATCCTTGTATTTGTTTTCTTCAATTTGAAGATGTTATTTTCCTGTCAGTGGACTTAGCCTGATACTTTCTTCCTTTCATTAAAATTACTGATGGGCTCTACCTTATAGTTCCATGTCAGTTAGCAATAGTGAGATCCTACTAACCAAGTCCTATCTGCATAAAATGCTGTTTTCACTGACAGATTTCATCAGTTTAATAAACTATGTCTCAGGCAAAACAAATTATTTTAAATACATTGAAAAAAAACAACATTATTTTTTTAATTGAATTTTATTTTGTTTTCATGAGAGACTGTTATTGGAAAATCACGATTGCAGTTCGCTCTAAACCAAACTGTTAGGCAAAAAGAGTTACGAGTTTCCCATTTTCTATTCTCTGAGTGCTTCTCTCACTCCCGTGGGGGTGATTTATGCAGTGGCAATCTATCTGCTTTTGTCCTGCTTCACTTTCAATTGTAACATGGGTAATATTATCAGATCTTTATTGGTGGTTCATGAAAACTGTACTTAGTCTCTTATTTCCAGAAAATCTTTCATTGAAATGTTTAGCTTTCAAACAAATCTTTGCACAGCTTCACATTTTTAGCTTGTTTCGTGGTACTTGTATACATATGGAGGGAGAGGGTAATCGGAGAGGAAAGAGAAAGGTGGCAACCAAAAATGTAGACCTTCAACGGCTAGCTGCCTCTCTGTCCAGTACCAAAAAATAAAATTTATGGTATAATTCCTTTGAGATATATATCACATAAATAAGTGCAATGTGATAGGAAGTATGATAGATCAGTGAGAAACCTAGCCTCTCCCTCTTTTTAAGACACTTAGTGTCTCCTTGTTTTCTTTATTCATAAAAACAGGTAAATAGTTTTCATTAATCTATTCAGTAATTATTAAACACCTAACATGTGCCAAACATTAGATTTTGTGCTTAGAACAGAAAAGTAAATATGAAAGACTTCATTGTTGTCTGCATTAATATTCAGAAAAGAACTCATGTAATAAGCAAGATATGCAAAATTTGGAACACAAAATATAAATTAATAATAAAGTTTATCAATTAATGACAATACTCTGTGACTATAAATCGTATAAGCTTATGTACATTATGTGTAAGAGCTCTATAGATAAAAATCACCAAAAAAAAAAAAAAACATAAAAGACAACCTGAATAAATGGTAAGAATGATAATAAATGATTGAGAAGGCTTAATATTATGTAGCCCCATATCAATATATACGATTCGAGTAAATAAAATTAAAATTTCTAAGGAACAAGGAAGGGAAGTTTCTACTACTTTGGTTATATTTGGTACAATATTAATTCAAGAATATTTTGGAAAAATTTATTAAATCTAAAATGACCATGTCTTTGACATAGCACCTTCACGTCTTAGATATTTATCCTCCAAAAAAAAATGCCAATGTATGGCAACAAGAATTTTTACATCTGCCTCATTTAGATAACTAAGAACTCAAAATTCCATCAGTAGGGAAAAAAAAATATTATAGAACCATTTAATGGAATAGCATGAAACCATTAAACATAATGAGACAGAACTAAATTTAGCATCATAAAAAAAGGTTCAAGAGATAATCGGTAAATGAAAAATGTCAGATTTCAGAGCAGCATATATTATATGATATTCTATAAAAGTGAGACAGTAATAATATTAATATATGTACAGAAAAAAGCTGAAGAACTTTTACATCTTAAATTGTTCATTTCCTCAACATTTGGATTTTAACTTTTTCTTTTATAATTAGAAAAAATGAGGCAATATGAAAATTTATGTCAGTAATATTTTCTTCAACAGAATTTGACATTAGGAAAATTATAGATCAATTTTGTTTCTAGTGTTACACCACTTAGAACTTATAAACTGAATAGCACTAAATGTTACTATCCCAAATTGTTTCTTAATTTTTTTCTTAAGTAGTTTTTAATTAATCTTTTCCTTAAAGAAAATATGAGCTGCCGTAGAGTGAATTTGTCTAAACAAAAGTCTTTTAAGAATTTACATTATAAGACTTACACTCAAGGAGTAATTTGATATCTGTCTCTGCAAATTGAAAAGGAGTTTCACATTTCAATTTCATTTTTAATGACAGTATTTGTGTATATTTGCAATGTAAACAATTCTGGTGGATTACTAGAAAATTTTCCTTGGCTTATTCTGTGTATTTTTCTCATCAAATTTTGATCTCTTTGAATTAATTAGTTTGGAAAAAGAAATGTAAGTTGGTACTATGCTTAACCCATGAAACCTCAGTCTAGTTGGGTAGTCGCTATATCAGTAACAAAAACTGTGAATTATAATCACTTTACCTCAGAATGTGCCAAAAATTATAGAGCCCTAGGTATAAGCCAAAACAATTGGTTCAGAAATCTTTTAAAAATCTTGATTCATCTCCAAAATGCGAGAATATATTTCCATATAAATACGTGATATCATGAACATTTCCTTATCATTTAAGGCAAGTGCTTTGTTTACTTCATATTTATACATGACGCTTTAATATAGACACATACAGAGTTTAGGAACCTTTTGGTTAAAGTTAATTAAGGCCAGTAAACTTTTACTAAAGAAAGTTACATGTGAGATTTATAATGAATATAATAATCCTGGTGCATAGTATTCTAGACTAATGACATGTTGGGGACAAATTCATGAAAAGCACTTTTTGTCAAAATAAAGTACATATGAATTACTCAGGGTAAATGAAACAAGTCCAATTGTGCCTTGCGGTGCTCTTTACAAGCTCCTTATATTGTTGTCTTTAGTAACATTAATATTACCTTGTCATTCTTTAGCTAATTAGATGTTAGGAGAGTGAAACTTAAATGTATATATTAGGGACATCACTAAACTGTACCTTCGTGGTGGCCTAGGGCCAAATCCAAATACATGCATGAATGCCATAATGTCTATTGCTAGATGTTTAAATAAAATAAAGGCAAAGTTGAATTTTAGTGAAATTCTACTTGTTCACTAAACAAATACTTAAATTCTTAAGTGCATTCTTGTTAAATACATTAGCTTATTTAATGGCCACTTTTCAGTTCATACATTCTCATTACTGCCCAAGGATCCCATTGGAACTCGTTGGTGGCATAAACTTAGCTTTACCAAACCCGCTATTTGATCATGTAGGAGAGGATCCTAGCCTACACTTGGAATATTAAAATGATTTTTCAACGTATGTGTTAGGCAAAAAGAGAATAAAAAGACATTCCATCAGAAAGTATAGATTATATAAAGATTTAGAATGAAGAGAAAGAAGTTCGGAATGGATTAAATGCAGAATTTTCTTTAACTGATTACCTTATTATATTTCCATTGGGAAAAAAATAAGATTATAAATTAATATTTTTATTTCTTACTTCCTGAAAATACAAGGCTCTTAGTATTAAATATTGTTTTCTTATGAGTTACGCTATTATTACAACTGTTTTTAGGAAACTAGTAGCAAAAATAATGTTGATAATTATCAGGCAAAAAAGAAAATGCATTTATCTGTGCAGGTCTTTTTGTTAATTAGTTGCTAGATTTTTAGCAATAGATATATCCACTCATGAACGTTATATATTTCTAATATGAGACAGGGTCTAGCAATAATCATAGTTTTAAATTATTATATAGATGTAAATGCTGAAAACCCTTGTTCACGTAAATAAATAGATGGAAACTGTTATAGCAGTGACACAAAATTGTTTGAACTAACTCATTCTGAGTTATATGACAAAAAATATTATCATCTAAATTTACTTTCAATGTTAAGCCAATATGCCAATTAGATCCTGTTTCAATTTAATTAAAAACAATGAATTAAAAAGCACCTGATTTGTGAAAGAATTAGTGACTCAGTTGTTAAATACTCCTTGCCTAACACCAACATGGACTTTCTAATGGTCCCTTTGCATGGCATAGAGGAGCAATGCACCTCAGTAAGATTACTATTAGAGCAGGCATAGAATTTTTTGTTGTTGAGAAAAGGTGATTGTGAAAAGGGAGGTAAAATCTGAGAACTAGCACATGCCAGAAAGATCATTTTAAGCATAAACATTTTTTTTTTTTAATCTCAGGCATTCTATGGTAGATTAATTTTAAGAAGCTGAGAATCTGGAAATTAATTAGTTTAAAATGATCTATATCCAAATACCATTTGGAAAGTCATGTGTTCTCATTCATGCAAGGGTAAGAATATTCTGGTCTGAAGTGTACAGTAATTTTAGTGTTCTGGACTAAAATAAGAATTTCATTTACAATTCTCTTCTTCAAGTGGGCCCAAGGGCTTGTCACCTGCCCCTATTCCCTATAGCCTACCTGCACAGTCACAGCTCTCATTAATTCACTCACCACTCATGTTTTCACATCACTCTTTATTGCTGGCATCTGGAGATCTCACTCTCTGTGTGTTTAGCTACACATTTTTTAGAAGTTTGGTTAGAGTGAACCAGCATACCTGTACCAGGAAAATACTTGTTACCCTATTTTATCAACCTATCTGATTAAGAAGTTTGTTCAATCTTAAATCCAAATTATTCAAAAATCTCTAAATGAGAGAGTCTTTAGGATGCATTCTGGATGGGTTGTAAAACTTAGTGTTTTTTTTGACATTCAATATTATTTTATATTAGTTTCAGGAGGACAGCATAGTGGTTGGAAGGGACCCCTAGATAAGTCAATTACCCACCTGGCACCATATATAGTTGTTACAATATTACTGACTATATTCCCTATACTGTATTTTACACTTCCATGACTATTTTGTAGCCGCCACTTGTATTTTTTAATCACTTTACCTTTTTCACCCAGCTCCCAACCCCCATCCCATCTGGTAACCATCAGTTTGTTTTCTGTATCTATGAGTCTTTTTTAGTTGTTCATTTATTTTCGTTCTTTAGATTCTACATATAAGAGAAATACTATGGTATTTGTCTCTCTCTGTCTGACTTATTTCACTTAGCATAATACCCGCTAGGTCCATCCATGTTGTTGCAAATGGTAAGATTTCATTCTTTTTTTTATGGCTGAGTAATATTCTTATATATATATCACATCTTTTTTATTGATGAGCACTTAGATTGCTTCTATATCTTGGCTACTGCAAGTGATGCTATAATGAACATATGCATATATCTTTTCAAATTAGTGTTTTGGATTTCATTGGATAATACCCAGAAGTGGAATTGCTAGATTATAAGGTAGTTCTATTTTTAACTTTTTGAGGAAACTTCATACTGTTTTCCATAGTGGCTACACCAATTTGCAATCTCATCGACAATGCATGAACATTCCCTTTTCTCCACATTCTCTCCAACACATATTTGTTGATTTATTGATGATGGCCATTCTGACAGATAGGAGATGGTACCTCATTGTGGTTTTAATTTGTATTTCTCTGATGATTAGTGACTGAAAATCTTTTCATATGTCTAATGGCCATCTGTATTTCCTCTTTGGAGAAAAATGTCTATTCAGATTCTCTGCCCATGTTTTAATTGTATTGTTTGGGTTTTTTGGTAGTAAGTCATATAAGGTCTTTTAAATTTTTTAATATTAACTCTTTATCAGATGTATCATTGGAAAACATATAGTAACTAGTCTTGACTACCTAGTGTGCATACTGCATTATTTGTCTTTAGAGTGTGTATTATATAACAATAAAAATAGAAAAATTTAATGAATATATTCATGCTTCCATAATAGAAAACCACCCATAAAGGTATCAAGGCAAGATTAGAAAGGATGGAGGTAAATGAAGCTAAAAACACTTTAAGATACACTTGATGCCTCCACTCACTATAACATGACAAGAAATAAAGCTAACACTTTAATTGCATACACCAAGAACAATGTAGTGAACCTACTATCTGAAAAGGCACTTAATAAACACTATTTGATGTCGACAAATTGTAAATAATATGCTTTGATTTGAAAAAATATGCAAACTAATTTACTAATAGATAAATTTCACTCAGTACTAAATAATAGTAATGAAATTTGGAATTTATATAGCTTTATGATGTGTTTGAGCTCAAACAGCATACTTTAAAAATTTCGTTTGTTACATACCATTTATTAAAGGATCAAGTATAAAGAGTTGTTTAAAAGTGTATCCACACTGACATTTTCTAGTTACTGATAGATTATATTAAAGAAGATATTAAAATAGATATAGATAGATGGTAGGAAGGTAGATAGATGATACATACATACATACATACATACATACATACATACATACATACATACATACATAAAAAAGGGGAAAAAACAGGTCACAATATAATAAAGGTAAACTTTTTCACTGATGAGAACTAAAGAGTCGTTAAAATTGCTTGGAGTTTGAAAATTAAATCCAGCTAATCTTGCTGATGTAGGTGATTCAGTGGCCTTTGGAATGTTGTTGGTTGAGGACAGGAAAAGAGGAAAGCCTGCAGGCTCCCTTCTGTGTCTACCTTTATACTGCAGGGGCTCTTGGATTACTTACTCTATTCTTTGATCTGGAACACTCAAGGATAATGAAAAGATTAAGTAAAACTATGCCAATAGGCAACAAATAGCAGAAAACTCTATATGGTTTTCTTCCAATTTACCTAAGAATAAGTTGTGTCCCCTATTTTTAAAGATCTGTATGTGTTTCCTTAGTTTTAATTCACATGCACTAAGATTTCAGGGTTTCTGTTACTGCCCTTTTTAGCTTGGCAGTAAATTCTTCAGGGGGCAAACTTTCCCTGTTGAGCAACTTCTTGGCCACTCTTTGTGACATGCTCATCTGGAGATCACACAGCCCCTTCTAGGTTATGATTTTGATCCCCAGAATCTCAGAATTTCATACCCAATGGTCCTGCTTTCTTCCAGGTTCTATCCTTTTAAGGGCAGACTGAACTCAAGGAGATAGACTTAGATGAGGAATCCACATGCCTCCACAGTAGAAGACAAAATGGGTGATACAGAGAAAAGGTGGGAAGGCTTCAGGTCAAATGCTGACTCTCTCTCCATGCTACCATGTCTGGTGTGGGACTCCAAAAAATCCACAAATTCTAAATTCAACCTGGCCTTCCAGATCATTACAAGGATATATTTGCCATGGTAGAAGGGTGCATATTTTATTTAACAGTTTACTAGGTTGACTTGTTACATTAAAATATTTAGATACATAGTACAAGGGCCTGCTATTAGTGATTATTTTGTCACCTTTTTTATCCTGGGACCTAGAAAAGATACTATGTATCCTTCAAAGCTAAGGCAGCCACAACAATTAGCAGCAGGGCTTCACAAGATATTGCATTTTCTGGAGATTTGACTGCATACCCAAATAACCAAAGTGTAAAGCAGAATTTGCCAGATAGAGATTTAAACACAATGCAAAGGCAGTATAAAGTAGAAAATGTCTTAACTTGTTTACCCTTCACCCTTAAAGCAGAATTTAGGACTAAAGCCTTTGTGAATGGGATTATTTCTGAAAGTGAGTTCAAAACGTAAAGATCTGGAAAAAAATGAATCAGAAAAGTAGGAAAAGTCGATCTAAATCAGTATTGGTGAGTGATTTTCTATGGGCCACCAGGGCTCAGTTCTGCTGGGGACCTGCTTGCTCCTGTGTAAAATCTGCCTCAGAAATGAACATCCAAGGAACATTACAGAAGAGATTTGTCTACTATCTCTCATACTACCAGTATTTTCATGCATGTTAACTCCTTCCCTCTTTCAGATTTGTGTATGCATCAGTATGGCGTAACAGTTTCAGCAGTCTGTAGAAGTCCTACTTCATAGAAACAGAAGGTTAGGGGAAGAAACCAACAGATAGGCATTGCAGTGTAATGAGGTACTAACAGATTGCATCTGTAGGTTACCATGGAAATGGCTAGAGCTGCAAGGTAGACTGAGGGCATGTGAAGTAGCCACAAGAGGTTTCTGATATAGGAGGCAACAATACCTTCAGGGAGGAATCAATAAAAAGAGTGATTAAATTTAAACTGTGCTCCAGAGAATAGGTAAACATTAACAATTGGAGATGGAGATGTATTAGTTTCCTAGGGATGCTGTAACAATACCACCCTGGGTAGCTTAAAACAACAATAAAAGCTTTCTCTGTCATATTTCTAGCCTTCTGGAGAAGTTATAAATCAAGGTGTCAGCAGGGTGGTTTCTTCTGAGGCCTCTGAGGGAAAATTTGTTCTATTCCTCTTTTCTGGCTTCTGGTGATGGCTGACAATTCTTGTAGATACATCACCTCAATCTTCACATGGCATTCTCCCTGTGTGTTTGTGTCTTCATATAGCTGTCTTTTTATAAGAACACCAGTCATATTGATTCTCTCTATATCATTAACTTTTGGCATTTTAATCATGATGTGTCTTGGTATGAGCATCTTTGGAGTCAACTTATTTAGGACTCTCTGTACATCTTGGACTTGGATGTCTGTTTCCTTCACAAGTTAGGGAAGTTTTCAGCCATTATTTCTCTTAGCGATCCATCCCTACCATAGGTCGGTGCATTGGGATGCAGTTCTCATAAACTGTGTCTCCATCTCTCCTGTCCATTTCTATGTGTTCTCTCTCTTTCTCATTTGCTGTGCAGAAAATGTTCAGTCACTCTGTCTGTAGATGTAGATTCAGTGTGTTCATGGAAGGAGGTGAGTTCAAGATCTTCCTACACTGCCATCTTGGACTGGAAGACTTGTGGCTTCTACAACACCAGTTAGATTAGATTAATGTCCTACCCTAGTTTAGTATGATATTATCTTAACTAATTATATCTGCAATGACCTCGTTTCCAAATAAGATCACATTCTGAGGGACTGGGGACTATAATTTCAACATATCTTTTTTGAGAAACACTATCCAACTCATACTAGGGGAAGATCTTGCAGGCTGAGAGAATTTATGAAAAATTGTGCAGATGCTTAAAACTGCTTTGGAAATTTCAGTGAAATGTCATGACAGGAACTTCAGATGAGAGAGTGGAATTGGGGAAGTTGAGCAAGACTTGGGTCAGACCATCAAGGTTTGGAATGCCCCGGTGAGGACCGTACATTCCTCTAGGGAGCCATCAAAATCCTATTCACAAAGAGGAATGTGGTCCATATTTACTTCTGCAGGATCAGGTATTGAGAATAGGGATTGGAGAACATTTACTTAATATTTTTTCTTTCAAGTTTCTTTAAAATGAAAGACTTTCTATAATCCTCTGTAACTTTTTTTAAGTTCTACAGTATATTTTCAATGAAATTAATATTAAAAAATAAACTTCTGAGTACTCCTGCTTCAGAATCCTAGATCCCCTTTTATAAAAGGATAATACAAAAGGTCAGTGCTGCTTCTACATGTTTCTGTTTCTTAAGTTCAAGGTCAGTAATGCAGAGAAAAAAGTGATATGAAAATATTAAACTTTTTTGATAAACTATCATTATCTTTACTCTAATATTAGTGGACACATAGAATATCAGTACACTTATTATTTAAAACCATAGCTACGATGAGTAAACAAATTTAAATCATGATGTACATGTATTAGTAGTATTGTATTACATTAGCATTATAGCATTATATTCACCTTTAGAATTATTAGAGTTTTTTAAATGTATTCTTACAATCTTAGTGCAAAGGCACTAAAAAAAAACAAGCAACCAAACTAACAAACAAACAAAAAGCACCAAGAAATATCTATAGAACATATTGTTCCTCCAAATTAATTCCAGTGGGTAGACATGTGATGATTTATTCCAAGTACCTTAAGTGTCTATAAAGTGATAGTTTGTCCTCACAACTTGCTGGACCCTGAAATTTGTGAGTTAAAAGACAGGAAAATATGATCAAACTTAACTCAATTAGCATCTTGAAGGGACCTAACTCTCATGAACTTTGATGTCTCTCTTCCCTTAAACTCCCCTAAGTCAGTCTACTATGTCTAAAACAGGAGTGACTGCTCTCTAGTCAGAGTCTGGTTTACAAGCACTAACAATGAAAGCAGAGAAATAGACTTGGTGTTCCAAAGGATTATCCACACGTGAGCTTGGCTTGCACAATAAGAAGGGAGCCATTTCCATATCATCACAGAACCAGGAACAGCTAGGCTTTGACAGGGCATCGTAAATGTGGGGACTCTTGCTGGCACTCATTCTACTTTTGTCATAGACATTGAAGCAAGCAGGCTCAGATACATACAAAACTGGGTCTCACATCATGCTCTTCCATGACACGCATGTCAATACGCAGAGATTTCCGCCTGAGAAGAAACCGTGAAATTCAACTGGAAATTCAACATATAGTCAATGAGGGCTGCAAAAATCATGGAGAGAATAGTTACACTCCTGAGGCTTTCACTGGCTTTCTTAGGTAATTG
>NW_006433378.1:9742431-9803826 GCF_000325575.1 Pteropus alecto | reverse complement strand
TGATATTTCATTTCTGCCCTTTATAGCAATGCATAAAAGATGGGCATTAATTGAGAAATAGCCACAAAATAAATTGCTCTGGAGCAGAAGAAAAGGGAGAGGTGTGAGAGTGTACATGAATGAAAATAAAAGTAAGGAGCTCAGAAGCAACATAGAATAATTTTATTTTTTCTTTGTGTTGGCAACAGCAACATAGGAAAATTAATTTACTAAAAAGAGTTCATCTTTATGGTTAGATGAGAAGAGCAATAATTATAGTGAAATAATATTTTTAAAATCAATCATAGTCCAAATTTTGTGATTTTAGGCCAAGTGAAAAGTAATTCACTTCACCCCTCAGAGCTTCAGATAGCTATAAAACAAGGACAATAACTGCAAATTGCCTACTTTATAGGATGGTTGTTGGAATAAAGTGACATACAGCATGAAAAAGCATGTTGTAAATTGTAAAACTCCTGTACCCAGGAAATTAAATGATTGATTCAGAGAAGGGGTGAACCATTAATTTATTTTCTAACAGTGTGGGAAAAAAAAGAGCTGGGAAGCAGTTGACACACTTATTAATACTCAGAGTTTAACTTTACAAAACTAGTATGTAAAAGGAAAATTCAGTCCTTCCATTACCAGTAATTAGCCACAGGAAAGATTATAATGGAATTAAAACTTTAAGATGCTTTTGGAACTTATTTTGATATATTAATAAGAGTAACTGAAAATAAGGTTGGGTTGACAGTGTCTTATGCTCTTTCTGGATCTTAAACTATTAAGAATATAAATGTATTACTTTTATTTGGGAATAACTTTATGAGATTATTATGCAACTTTCATTAGTCTTAAGCAGTCAAAGTCAACATCTGCAGGTAGTTTTTCAAATTAATGAAATTTATTATTTAAATTATTTTTCCAATTCCATAAAAAAAAAAAATTCTGTGCTTAGGGAATGGAGCAAAATAAAAGTCGATTTAGATAAATAATCACACATAGGGCCAGCTAGGGGGAAACAGCCAATGTGAGTCTCTTTGTCATCATAAATATATCCATGGCCTGAAGACCATAAGAAACAAATAATTATAAAATAATAAGCAAAGACCACACTGGGATAATTATAATTTCACTGGCATATGATATTGAGTAATATTTTATTAAAATAACTATATTCACATGTTCTATTCATGACAGAGCCAGCTGGATCCCTATGTCATATCCATTCTCCCATTCTGCTTTCGGAAAAAACAACCTAATATTATTTGGAGCAGGGATATGCCTGACGAAAAATTTTGTTCCCCAATCTTCCTTTCAGCTACAGGTTTCTATGTGACTAAATCCTAACCACTGAGTTATAAGCAGAACTTTTGGGAAGAGACTCCAGAAAAGGATTAACAGTTCCCCCACTTTTTTTTTTTCCCTTCCTTCTTCTTGCTGGCTGGTGTCTGGTAATGGACATGAAGGCTGGTCCTCCAGCAGCTGTTTTGAACAGTGAATTTCCTTAAAGATGGAACCTACTTACTACATGTTCTCAGAGAAAATATATAGATAGAGAGTGATTATGGTGATTCTGGAATCACTATACCAGCACTGAGTTTTATTCAGTTTTATTTTATGTTAGAAAAATAATGCAAACTTTCTTATCTTTTTAAATATTTTTTTAATGCAGAAAATGTAATTTTAACTGATATACCATAATTAGAATATAAGTTCCTTGAATGCAGAGTCATTTTCACTTTGTAAAGAGCTCAGTATATAGGGGGGCTCATGATAGAGGCTTAAAAATAGTTGTTGAATCTGAACAACTAAATCTGACCCTTTCTCTTTTATATTTTTCTCGAATAACTTTCCTCTCTTCCTCTTCTTTCTTTTACTACTTTTCTTACCATAATTTCCTAACTATTTTCCTCTATTGATTTTCTGTTTACTCTTCCACCTATCTTTGTTCCTCAAATTGACCATCATAGTTATCTTGTCCTTGTTTATTTTGGTGAAAATCTGCCTCAATGAAAAATGAGCAAAATGTAAACCCAAGGCGGACTGAAAATTATTCTTTGTTATTCTCTTTCAAAATTGGTTTAGAAAGAACCCCTATTGTTCTTTAATAATGTTCCCACTTTAGAAAAAATTATAGTTCTATCTTCAAGAATGTGAAAGAATTATTCCCCACATTCTTATAAATAGTTTATAATGGAACTATGACCTGAAAGCAAAGATTCAAGTTTCATGGTCACTGTGAATTTGAGAACATCAAGGTTTGTTTATTGGGTGAGTCAGTGGGAGGTATATATGAAAGTAGGTCTGAAGAGATCATGCGAAAATGACAATCAAGTGGGAGAATTGATCCTAAAGATTAAAAAATTCCCTAACAAGAAATAAGTCACTTCTTAATTTTCAGAGTAAAATTATAAATGAGAAAAGAGTTCATGCTAGAAAAAGAGAAATGAGTTAAGTGTCCTAAAGCTGATTTTAAAAGAAACTTGACTTTCTGTTGTTCAAATTGTCCAGCCCTACACATTTGCTTTTGTGTATTTTACAAGTTCCTAGGATAAGGAAACATAAGATGAATTAAATTAGCGAAATATATTACTATAACTATAAAAAAAAAAATGAAAGAATGAGAGTCCATTACTGCTGGTCTGAAAAGTCAAATAATGTGAGGTTTTTTTCTTTACTCAGTCTTGCCTTTAAGATTTTTCTGTTTATTTTTCATCAGTTTTACTACAATGAGCCTGGATGTGCTATTTTGGGCATTTATAATTTTAGGGGGTAGTACTGCTTTGTAAAACTCTTCCCTTGATATTTTTCTTCAGCATTGGAAAATGTTTGACCAATGTCTCTTCAACTACTGCTTCAGTCCCATTCTCCCTTTTTCTTTTATACATATATTATACCATTTCCAATTCCTCTATGTCTCCCTATTTTCTATAATTTCTAACCTTTTTTCTTTGTATTTTAGTCTAGTTATTTTCTACTGTCCTACACTTCTGTTTTTTTGTATCTAATCCACTGTTAACTTATCTACTAAGTATGGATTTTCAGTCATTATATTCTTCAGTTCTGGAACTTCCATTCAATTATTTTATGAATATTGCCATAATTTCTTAAATTCTCCATCTTGTCATATATTTTATTGGACATATTAACAACAGTTATTTTTATATCTCTGTTTTATGATTTAAGTATCTAGATCATCTGTGGGTCCATTTCTAGCACCTATTCCTTCTCTTTTTTTGATCACTTGGTACTGTTCTCTTGTAGGCCAGTTTTTTTTTTAAATTGAATGCTGACCATTATATATAAAAGACTGACAAGATAAGAAGCTCTGGGTGACAGTATCTTCATTAAAGAAAATTTAATCGTTCTAGCCAGTAGTTAGAGGATGGACAGTTTCCCTTGGTCTAATCAGGATTGATATAGTTTGAGAATAGGTTTCAAGCTTTGTGACAGCTATAATATTTTAACTTTGCCTGAACATTTGGAATGTTACCGTTGCCTCTCTACCTCAGCAGATTCCAATTTCCAATCTGTGTTTCTCTTGTGTTGTGAGACTGTTAAAAGTTTTCCCTAGCCTTTTCCATTTTCTTCTTAGTTTCTCGGTTTCTCACACCCTGGCAGTTTAATGCTTGACAAATAACTCAAGGATAAGAATGTTGGCTTCACCTTTCTATAAATCTATTTTCTCTAGATCTTGATCATATGAGTCTGGCTTACCTTGGGAACCATTACATTTTTATCTCCTTGTTCCAAGAATTTGACAAAATTTCTGAGCAGACACTTTCTATTTAAACTCTGTGCCCCACAATATGAAATGGCAAGAAATAACAAATGCTTTACTGGGGGAAAGCTTGTAAACAAGCATAGCTTCCCTCAGTGTGTTTCTCTTCTTTTTTGGATCTGTACCTTCACTTCTGACTGCCTTAATTTTTCTCTAATACCTAAATAAGCTAAAAAAAACTTTTTGACTGAGATTTTATCGTAGCTTTTGACTACAGAATTTGTGTGATACAAGCTCTTCCATCAAAATTGAAAATTCTTTTGAAACCAATTTTTCGATCTTTGGTTTTTCCTCTAGGCCTGACTTTTTGTTACATTGGTTAAATTGTACCAAATTATAATTTTTTTAATGTGCTAGTGAAAATTTTCTTACGTAATATTTAGAAATACTGGCAAGTTTACATGAAAAAAAGGGGAGAGGGGTGCTGTTTATTTGCTTTGCCCTTAATCAGAAAGGGAAACATGGATTTATCCCTATGGATAAATTATTTTTACTATTTATGTGCCCAAAGAGGGATATATGAGAGAACTGGTTAAACTTGAGCATTTTTGTTTTGTTTATCTTAAATAGAATCCCGTAGGAATTAAATTATGTTTTGGCCAGCTTTTCATATTTACTTGTCAGTAGGCAAGTCCAAATAAGAAGGAATTTTCTTTTTATTTGGACTGGTATAGTCAGCCTGTCTACAAATAGATTATTTATGGAGGTATATTTTATTTTAAAATGTCCAGAGTGTTGAAGAGAAAATCCAAAGGGAGCAAAATTTGTTCCTGCTATTGTAATGTGCATGCTATACTGGGAAAGATGGGGGAGAAATGCACATACATATGGTGGAATCTCAAAACTGATATGCATTACAAAATGAGTCATCATGAAACATACATTACAAGAAAAACTATGCAGAGACATAAGAGAATTATGGGTGAAGACTATAAAATAAGATAAATTATTTACTAGAATTTTAGGAGTAAGAGTTTAATGGATGTTCTTTCATGATTTTAACTGAAATACAAGAATACAGTTTCATAATGTTACCTGCTATATTTAATGCCTTACTCCTCCCTCTGCAACCCAACTGAAATGACATATCTAGTATTATGTGGCTTAATTTAAAAACATAGTGCCCATTATAGTTCTCATTACGGAAATCCTTAAATATTTTATGTTGTCTTGACAATACTGAGGTGCTTATCTCAAAGAACTGTGTTGTGATGTGTTTATTGACATTTCTCCTCAATAATTTTAAATGGAGAGGTTCAGAAATGAAAATTCTTTGTTTTCATGTGATAACTATTTAGGTAAGACTTAAAGAGTGTATTCAAAAGATATGGTCTTAATGACACATGAAGAATATAATGCCTGTCTTCATGGTAACAATTAAATTCTAATTAAACATAACTTTAATTAAACAATGTCACTAACATGTTACAACTATGTATTATGTCTAGCCTTACATATCAATTTTATCTTCTTTTAACATAAAAAAAAAAACTTTTAGAGGGATAATTGTTTTTAAGCTTCAGAAAATTCTAGAGGATTATTTTTCCTTATAACTCACCTGAAGATAACTGAGAATTTGTTCATGGTCACATACAAAATCAGGAATGTGGCTCAATTTTTAATTTATAATTCATTGTGCTTTAAATTCCATAGAGCTTATAAATTAGCAATAGAAAATAATCAAACAAAACAGATTTTATCTTCAATATGCCTCCTCCTAGTTTATTCAAACTTGCTCTGAAATGAAAAGATTAGTAAAAATTCTAAGATTTCATCTTTGCTCACATTCTATTAATAAATTGTTATGTAATTTCTGATTAATAACATTTGTCTTCTTTTTCCTCTTATGGACTGTTAAGTAAAATCGTGAAGCAAATTGTGAGATTATCTACTCTAATAGCAGTATTCAATAAATACAATAATACATATAAATTTTTCAAAAATTATCACAAGGATATTTATACCTTGATAGATAAGAAACTGATTATTAAAAGAGAGAATATGAGAAACTATAAGATGCAAAATGAAGAGATACAACTGAGGTGGATGTGAAAAACAGATATTTTTCAATTTCATTTAAACCAATCAAGAAGGTTACATAGAACAGGTAGCATTTCATGCAGAACAAAAATAGGTATTTTGATCATCTGGCAAAGGAAAGGTCTTTTAAAAGCAATTTTGATTCATATGTATACTTATTCTAATTTTTGACTTTCTTTGTATTTTTTAATTTGCTGATAAAGTATAATTAGAAACTAATGTAAATTTTCTCCATTGCTTTATGAACCTTGACATTTAGCACTTTATTTTAACAATTACATTTCATACAATGTCATTTCCTTTTATAGACATTACTTAAAATTTTTTTCTTTCACAGAAGTAAAATAGTATTATAATAACTGACAATTCAAAGGTGACAAATTTTGCAGATAGCTAAATAAACATAAAAAGAAAGTTACATGCTGCTCCTAAAAAGTTAAATTATAGCTATAAAAATAAAAAGGGCTCAATCTACTATTCTTTGTTGATCCAGCAGCTATTTGCTTTAAAATTACTGACAATTATAAATATAGTCCTTTCCTTTCTGCCAATGACACTACATATCTTCCTGTGAAAGTCAGTAGTAAGGTGAATTTGACAGCTCAGGTAGGAAATTAAATGTAAGCAAGAGATCAAGTGGAAATTCAAATCTCTTCCCGACTCTCAGAGGATCATAAGAAAGTGACTTCCATGATGGCAAGATTTTCTGAGAATGTTAAATTAGAATTTTAAGAACATGTTTATTCCAAATCAATATGACTCAAGAGATTTTAAAAATTCATACCTTTTGAGAATAATGCATAGTGTCATTCTGAATAGGCAAGCAGTATTTAGAAAATCTCCTAAAAAATGAAGAATAGAACAAGAGGAAATATCAATTTACTTTTATTACAAAATCTACCCAGAATTTAACTTAAAACTAAAATAACTTTACCATCATTATTTTATAATCATTGATGAATGTTTATTGAGTGCCTACCAAGTACAGAACAGAGAAATAAGTGTTGCCAGCTCAAAGAGATATGATAGTTTATACCTGCAGGAGTTCACTATCTGGTTGGAAAAGAGAAAGTAACTTTCAGTTGACAGATGTTCCTATTATTTACATTATTCTCCTGCCCCCTTTGGAACCAAGCAAATTCTAATAATTCTCTGAGCTTTCAATTAATACAGGTTTTTATTTTTTCTTGGGACAAGGTAAGACCATGGAAGTGATGGGAACATCTACCTTAAATCTCAGTGCATCAAACCCCACTGCGTCCTCAGCAGGGACTTCAAATACCAGCAACTCCCTACTAAAATCAGAATTTAATGGTCAATGCATTTTGATTTAAGTTTTGCTGCAGTATTAAAAGTCCCCAATAGTTCGTTGTTAGGGAAAATGAGAAAATACATAAAATCTAACTTTTAAGTTTTTATAGCTTTATCATTTGTAGGATATAAATCATACTGTGTAGTCACCTAGCAACTATTTACTTGATGTAAAATTTTAAACTAAAACATATTTTTTCCATGACTAAATTCTATTTTAAGTCTATCACCTCTAATTAATTTTCACATGGATGCCCTAATAGGAACCATAATAACTTAGATGAGAAGAGGCAGGAGGCAGCTCTGCTTTACAGTGAAAGCTATGGTAAGGACTAAAGCACCAGATGCTGAGTAGTACTCACTGACTCTAGACATGTTAAGGATGTTATTTTATGGGCCATGTTTAGAATGAGGAGAAAATTAATGAGAAAAGTTACTGAGTTCAGCATCATAATAAGAGGAAAATTCAAAGTGTCTTTCTTTGTCCTTTACTTTTCTGGGCTTCCCTGTGATATAGCACTCTTCATATTTTATTGTAATGATTTCTTAGTCTTTCTGCTCATCTAATTTCAGGCTCTTTAAGGGAGTAGAGCCTGTCTTACTTATCAAGTGGTAGGCAAAGTGCTTAGATCATGGTAGATCTCAAAAATACTTAGATAAATGGGAGGGATCTAGGATAGTGAGATATCTATCAAAGAGATAATGTACAAGTGGTAAATAATGTCATAAGATCTTGAAGCCCATAATTTTATATGGAATAATAAAGAAACAAGAAGTATAGAGGCTTGATATTCATCTAGAGATGGAAAATTACTAACCACAATCTTAATGTGTTGAATAAATATTTTGTGAATGCTGAAAGTCAGAATGAAAAATTCTCAAGCAACCCTGGCATTCACAATTTGGAGTTTTTTGAAGTTTTGCTCCATCATAAATTTGAATCTCATGTATTCTGAGTGAGCTCGTGAGTCACTTAGCCGGTGATGGAGCCCAGCCTTGTATATCCCAGCCAAAGTTTTGTCACAGCCGTGAGCCCCGAGAGTTCGGCTTTCTCAGCACTCAGGGTGTTAAGTTCTACATATATGTCCCAAGACATGAGAGACATCTACCTCTCAGGACAACTTTTATTTTTCTCTGCTCATCATTACTTACACAGTAACCCACACAAAGGGATTAAAAACATCTTTGCAGTGCAAGAAAACTTTCCATAAAAGTTAACAAGGTTGTGAGATGATAAGATGAGGAAACATGTTATTCTCTCTGGAAATAGGCTTTAGCTGAAAGCCAGGAGCCTGTACAAACATTGTGATGTGCATAAATTTCAAGTCTCAAGAAAAATTTGAAATGTATCATTCATGAATTTCGCAAGCTAGCTATGTATGAAAGAATAAAGAAAAGGATATTTGGGAAGCAGTGGAAATATATTTATTGAACACAGAAAGATCTCCTATGAAGCACTTGTCTTCCAAAGGAAGTGATAATATAATGAAATTTGGAAAATCTGATTTTTTCAAAGGTACAATAATAAATTAAACAAGAGGTCTATTTTGGAGGAGACAAAATTAGACAAAGAAAAGATGAATATTGGATAAACTGTCACCATAATTTCTAAAAATAAAAAAGTAACAAAAAGTAGGCATTAAATTATGAGAGAAAAAAGACACAAATTCATAGGTAAAATCAAAAGCAGTGAAAGCTTAAATGGGAAAGAGAATGCCATATTCAATAGAATTGTCCTGTGAAAATTGTATCAGAAATAGTCGTTGGATTTAAAGGTGTGTATGGAGTCATAGAAATATAGATATATTTTTAAAAATATGAACATTATACATTTGCTGATTAAGAATATTTATAGCTCTCCTTCTGTATACTTATTACAATTGTGCTTTATTACTTGATGATTATTGATATAATGACAAATTTCTCAATAGACAGAAAGCTCCAAGAGGTAAAAGCCATACTTGACTTGCTCACCGTTGAATCCTCAGTGCCTAACACAGAGTAAGCACTTAAAATACTTTATTAAACTTGTAAGCAAACAACGATCTGCATTGGTTCTACGAAGATTCACGTGTAACCAGCGCTATCTTTGACTATCGTTAAGCATTTTCAATTTGAAAAGTAAACATAGTTGTAACTCCTACGCCTACAAAACAGGTTTGCTTTGAGCCAAATAAATCCAGGAAACAGGAGGGAGAGATGAGCATCTGACAGGGATGTTCCCACTGGCGTGCTCAGATGCTAGCTTGCTCTCTGCGTAAAAATCCAAACCTAGCTGCTGAATAATTAAATTCAACTGCAGAAATGACTTATTTTTCTTTCAGTCTAGGACATTTGTCTTAATGGTTCTCAAAGAGTGATCGTTTATGCAACAGCATCAGCATCAGCATCACCTGTGAACTTGGTAGAGATGTGAATTTTTCAGCCCATTCTCAGAGCTGCTCAATTGGAAACTGGGAATGGGGCCCAGCAATTTGTGTTAACAAGCCTCCATAATTGTAATGCAGAGTAAACCTTGAGAAACTTCAAACACTAGATGAAGTGAAGATTACTATAAATAGAGTATTTTGTGAATCTCCGGTCCATATCCCATGTTGTTAGAGAGTCCACAAGAGGCAGCATTGTAACTATGGCCATGGTGGCCCCTTCAGCATCTGGACTCCAAGCATTTCAAGGACCGCATGAGTAACAACTGCACTGTACACCTTAAATTTTGGAAGAAGTAAGACAGAACTTTAAAGTATTATAGATCACATATAGGTATTACTCTAGATCTAATTATCTACATTATTTTAAAATACTTTTAGGAATAAAGGAAATGTATTAGTAGGAAAAAGAAAATATGACTTTACTAGGTCTATCTATAACTCCCTGTGAGAACTTTGTTCTCCAGTTTCTTCTTTTTTAAGCAACACACAATATACTGCACTTACTTAAGGTGTACAATATGATTAGTTTTGACTTATATACACACTATGAACCATAACCACAATCAAAATAATGAATATATCCAGAACCCCAAACAGTCTTTGTAATCATTCCCACCCAATTTTCCCTGACTCTCTCCTATCTCCAGGCAACTACTGGTATGTTTTCTATCACTATAGATTAGTTAGCATGTTCTAGAATTTTATATGACTGAAATCATACATATAATGTGTATTCTTTCTTGCCTTATTTCTACCACTCAGCATAGAGATTTTGAGATTCATCCATTTTGTAATACGTATCAATAGTTCATTCCTTTTTATTACTGAGAAGTATTTCATTATATAAACATACTAATTTCTTAATCCATTTACCTACTGATAGACATTTGGGCTCTTTCATGTTTGAGTTATTATAAATAAAGCTGTTATGAGAATTTGTGTACAGTTTTTTGCATGGACATATGCTTTCATTTTCCTTGGGAAAATATTAAGGAGGGAGATGACTGTATTATATTTAGGTATATGTTAAACAGATCAAGAAACCATCAGACTCAAAGTCATTGTGTCATTTTACAGTAAAACAAGCAGCTTATGAAATTTTCAGTTTCTCTACTTCATTGCCAACATTCAGTATGGTCAATCTTTTTAATTTTAGCCATTCTAACAGTATCTCATTTGTGGTTTTAACTTCATTTCTCTATTGATTTACGATGTTGAACATATTTTCAGATTTATTTGCCATAGGAATATTGTCTTCAGTCAAGTATCTGTTCAAATCTTTTTCCTAAATTTTGTTTTGATTGTTTTATCTCTTATTATTGCATTTTGAGTGTTCTTAATAAATCTAGGATATAAGTCCTTTAGCAGATATGTGATTTGGGAATTTTTTTTTTTCCCATTCCATGGCCATGTCTTCTGAAGAACAGATTTTAATTTTGATGAAGTCCAACTTATTTATGAAACATGTTTTGGTTAGTCAATACTACCTAATTCATGGTCACAAATGTTTTCCCTATGTTTACTTCTAGAACTTTTATAATTTTAAGTTTTACTTTTTGGTCTGTCATCCATTATCTTCTAATTTTTATATGGCACAAGGTATAGATTAAAGAAAATTTTTTTGCAGATAAATATCCAATTGTTTCAACAACATTTGATGAGAAAACTGTTCTTTTGCATTAAATTGCCTCTTAACCATTGTCAAAATCAGTGGTCCCTATACTTATGGGTCTATTTACATTATCTATTCTATTTCATTGATCTATTTGTCTATATTTATGCCAATACCATCCATTTTTTATTACTAGCATTATAATATTTTAAAACCAAGTTCTCAGTTTGTTTTACTTTTTCAAATAATTTTGACAATTCTAACTTCTTTACATTTCCTTATGAATTTTGGAATACATTTGTCGAGTTTTATACCAAAAAGAAAAAAGTCTATTGGGATTTTAATTGGGGTTGTACCAAATATATATGTATATGTGTAATATATGTAATATATTGATATATATCTCAATTGAGGGAAGATCACTATCTTCAAAAAATTGTCTTCAAAGCCATAACTATATTTTATCTCCATTTATTCAGGAATTCTTTAATTTCTCTTAGCAATGTTTTATAGTTTTCATCTTTTCCTAAGTTTCTACTTAAGTATCACATATTTTTTATGTTAGTGCAAATGAATTGTTTTTTCTATTTTATTTTCTGAGTGTTTATTGCTAGTGTGTAGAAATAGAGGCTTACATAGTATCTTATATCTTTCAACATTTTGATAATTCTAAATATTTAACTAAACTCATTTGTCAATTCTAGTAATTTTTTCTAGAGTCTATAAGATAAGGATTGTTAAAGCATTCTTTTGAATTGACCCCTTTGTTGTCATAAAATAAACATTTTCATGCCTGGTAATAGTATACTCAAAAATCTACTTTACCTAATACTCGACGATATTCTAGGTTTCTCCGATTAGTGTTAGCATGGTGTATCTGTTTTAATCTTTTTCTTTTAACATATTTACTTCTTTCTTATTAAACTATATTTTTTGTAGGAAGTACATATCAGAATCTTGCTTTTTTTTATCTACTTGAAGAACATTTATCATTTACTTGGACTATTTAGACCATATTTGATGTGATTATTCGTATGATTATGTTTAAATTTACCATATTCTGTTTGTTTTGTTTTTCCCACCTGTTGTCCACCTATTATTTATATTTTTTGCCTCTTTTTCTGCTGTCTTTTGAGTTAAATGTCATTTTTTAATTCATTTTATCCCCTTTCTTTGTTTATTATTTATGACTCTGGCTTTAGAGGGAACATCTTCACTACTGTCATCTAATTTCAAGTGACATTACACTTATCCTTACTTCTTACAATTAGAACCTTTTATTTTTCTTCCTCCTAGCAACAGTCCTGTTATTATTACACATTTTACTTTTACATATGATATAAATCCCACATAACATTGCTATTATTTTTATTTAAACAATCAATTTTACTTTTTAAGTATTTAAATAATAAATAAAAATTATATAAATGTACTTATATAGTTACTATTTCCAATGTTTTTCATTCATTGTATAAATTTATATTTCCATCTGGTATAATTTTTTTCTTGTTTGAAAGACTATCTTTAACATTTCTTGTAGTACAGGCCTGCTTGTGATGACTTCTCTCATCTTATATGTTTTAGAAAGATTTTGTTTCACTTCACTTTTCGAAAATGTTTGCTGGTTATAGAATTATTATTTGAGAGTGTTTTATTCTTTCAGTATTTAAAAATGTTTCTCCACTATCTTCTCATTTGCATTGTCTTTATTTTTGTTATTTTATAGAAATCCTCTGTGATCTTTATTTTTGTTTCTCTCTATATAATGGGTTTTTCTCTGGCTACTCTTAAGATTTTTATATTCTTTATCACTGTTCTTGAACTATTTGATTATGATGTGTCTTAACAACACTAGTTTTCTTAATGTTGTTTGTGTGTGGGGTCTGCTGTACTTGTATGTGAGAGTTCTGAAATTTTTTAGACTTTTTTAAAACAATTGAATCTTCTTCAGACTGAATTACATTCTAACAGACCTTAAGAAATTATCTCAAAGATCACTGATCCTCTGTAATTTTATTCTTATTATTATTCTCTTTTTAATTTGGATAGTTTCTATTGCTACATCTTCAAGTTCTGTAATATTTCCTTCTACAACTTCTAATTTGCTTAATCTCATATACAGTATTTTTTACCTGACACACCAGAGTTTTTATATTTAGAAGTTTAAATTGAGTGGTTTTTATATTGTCCATGTCTCTTTTTAACTTTTTGAAGATATGTAATATAGTTATAATAACAGTATTAATGTTCTTAATGCTAATTTTAACATCTATATCAGTTCTAGACCTGTTTCAATTTATTGTTTTTCTCTTCGGGGTGACATATTTTTTTTATCTCTTTGCAAATCTATAATGTTTTTGCTTTTGTTTTTTGCCAGTCATTGTAAATTTTACTGTATTGAATTCTGGATAGTTTCGTCTTCATACAAATATTCTTGAGCTATGTTCCATTATGCAGTTAAGTTACTTGCAATTTGTTCCCTTCGGGTCTTGCTTTTATGATTTGTTAGGCAAGTCCCATTTTTGTACTCTACCCAGTGTGCTTCAAATTATGAGGTTTTCTAATTTGGCTGGTGGTAATAGGCATTTCTCCCAGTCTTGTTTATGTGCTAGAAACTTTTACTGCTAATGCTATCAGGTAGCTCTTTCCTCAGCCTAGGGTAGCCTTCAGTATTCAGCTGCATACTCAAGGGGTATTTTGGCCAGATTTCTGGAACTCTCTCTCTCTTCTGTTGCTCTCTTCTATGTGGTGCTCAATCCTTCAATTCTAGCTACCTTGGTCTACCCACACTTGAGCTCTGTCTCCTTACACAGGGAGGCTACCAGCTTCTACTGGATCTCCCTTCCTTGGCCTAGAAACTCAAGGAAGTTAAGTGTCAGCATTTTGGGGGTTCACCTTATTTGTTTCCTATTTCACAGATATCACTATCCTTCATGGTCTGATGTCTAGTGTCTTAAAACTGTTGTTTTATATATTTTTCTCTTTTGGAGAGGGATGGGGGTTATTTTAGAAGGGAGGGTAAAGCCAGTCTCTATTACTTCATCTTAATTGAAAATGGAAATATCTCCTCATATGTTCAAAGTCACATTTGGAATGATTGATTTTTAAAGATTAATCTAGCTATAAAAGTCATTGATTTTTTTCACAGGTCAGAATATCCATAGCTGTGTTGGTTCACCAGGCTCAGTTTTGCATTGTCCCATAGTTTCCTCTAGCTTCTACTCTCCAGAACTTTTTCAACTACCTGTCTTTGTCTTGGCTTAAACAGCCCTAGCTTTGACTCACACATTTTTGGAGAGATAAAGTTCAACTACTGTCATCACCACTACAGATCCAGAGGCCTCCAACTGGTACAGAACACTGTCCCTAACCACTGGCCAGGTTGAAGCTGTGGAAGCTGTGGCTTGTGGAAGACTGAGTAATAAATACAACCCAGGGCTGTTGTAAAGTGCATGGCCCCTGGGGTGGACTTCACTAGTGAGAGACAGTGGAAACCATCAGATAAGTAAATTACGCTCACTTTTTCCCCAACCTTATCCCTACCTAGAGATAAATTTCAGATGTAGTGATTCATGATCCATATGACTAAACAAGTGACTGCATGTTCTTGTGAAATCACAGACAGCTAGATTTATTTCCACTCGCCTTTCCTGCTTCATTTCCTTCCTCCACTTTCACTGCCCTTGCACACACCCACCCCACCTCCAAAGAACATTGGTGTGTACATTTCAGTTAAGACTGTTTCCTAGGGTACTCGGGCTAAGAGAGTAGAGAAATAAGAGAATAAAAGAAATACGATAATCACATCATTATGTAATATCTACTTATTCCATTTTTATGCAAACATTTTTGAGCCTGCTCTAGGTATTTTAAATTAAAAAACAAAAATATGTTAATTAACATGTTGAAAATTTAACCCAACTTTACAGAGCTGGGAAAATATAATCAGAAACTATTCGTCTCACTGAAGAAAAAATAACAAAACATGAAATCTCAGTTCTAGACCAGCTGCCAAACCAAGCAGAGAATTCCATGTGCAGGTGTGCCATCACTGTGAAAACTGAAACTTCAGAGCTCTTATCTAGAATATGATTTTAAAGATTTGTGGAAGGACAATAATCTAAACACTGGATACAGTAGTTTGCCTGCATTTTTAAATATCAGCATGGCTTTAAATGGAAGAAGCTAAAAATGTTTTTGCCTTGGTGCTCTGTCCTGTGTCACAGCCTTGTGATTTGTTTAAACAGTTTTCTTCGGCACAGTGAAGTGATATTAAGCATGTAGCACCTTACCTGAATTACAAGCTGTGCATTAGTAGAAGAAGAGATCATTATGAATTAGAAGGTCAGTAAATAAGTTTTAACAGTTTATGCAGAAAGCACATTTCTAATAAGAAACCCATGGTAATGTGAGATTTATTAATGAAATGCTGGATTAACAAAGTAGGAGACCTAACCAAATTATGATTTTTTAACTTTCCTTTTATGAATTATTCTTGTTTATTCATAGGAACCAATGAAGTGAAATATTGGGAAGTGGAAGAAAGTTCTTTCCATTTTTAATGCAATTTTTTTCAAAGAAAATCCTAAGACCTAGTATTGTGGGTTAAATTGTGTTCCCAATAAGATATGTTGAAGTCCTACCCTGGTGCCTGTGCACGTGACCTTATTTGAAAACAGGGTCTGCAGATCTAATCAAGTTAAAATGAGTTCATACTAGATTAGAGTAAACCCTAATCCAGTGACTTGTGTCCCTATAAGATGAAGGAAATTTGGATACTGCCACACAAAGAGAATGCTGTATGAAGACACAGAAGTCATAGGGAGAATGCCCTGTGATGACAAAGGCATATATTGGAGTGATGCATCTATAAGCCAAGGATTGTCAGCAAGTACTAACAGCTAGAAAAGGACAAGGAAAGATCCTCCCCTGAAGCCTTCAGAGAGACCATGGCCCTGCTGACACCTTGATTTTGAACTTCAAACCTCTAGACTGTGAGAGAATAAATTCTCTTTATTTTAAGCCACCTAGTTTGTGGCAATTTGTTACAGCAGCCCTAGAAAACTAGTATACTTAGCTATGATTTTTTTTTTAACTTTTTTGTCTTATATGGTAGGTTTTATTAACATTCAATAAAGTTAACGAAGATTTGTTTTCTGGTATTATTAAACATTATACTAATTTCAGGAATCTTTGAGGCATATGTTTGAACTCTATACAGTAATCATATTGAAGAAAACTTTTATTTCCCTCTAAGAAATTTTCTATAATTCTTAATCAGTCCAATTTAACAGATTGTTTGCAATTCCTATATATGAATAGCACTGTTTTCCTGTTGTAGGAGATGCAAATAAGATGGCTTGTTTAAAAAAGTATTAAGGTTTAAATGGAGAGAACAGTCATATGCAAATTGTAGTGGGTTAAATAAAGTTTCCCCCAAATTTATATCTACCTAGAACCTCAGAATGTGGCCCTACTTTGAAATAGCATCTTTGCAAAATGTAATTAGTTAAGATGAGGTCATATTCAATTATGGTGGGCCCTAAGTTCAATGACTAATGTCTTTATAAGATGAGGACAAATGTATAGAGACACAGGGAAGAAGTCCATTTGATAATGGAGGCAGAAGTTGGAGTGATGCAGCTATAACTCAAGGAACACCAAGGTGTGCAAGACATCACCAGAAGATAGGAGAGAGGCATGGAACAGATTCTCCCAGAGCTTTATAAGGGACCAATACTGCCAACACCTTACTTCAGACTTCTGGCCTCCTGAACTATGACAGAATAAATTTCTACTATTTTCTGCCACCCAGTGGTAATTTGCTATGGCACAGCCCCAGAAAAATAATACAATACTAAACACATCAGGTTTTTATGTAGAGTAGAAAAATATTCTTATAAATACTCAAGGCTAATTGGCTGTAATTTTTAAGACACTATGGTATTAGGGCCTCACTCTTATGACATTATTTAACCTTAATTACCTCCATAAAAACCCTATCTCCAAATACAGTCATTTAGGTATTGGGGTTTCAACATATAAATTGGGGAGGAAGAGCACAATTCAGTCCATAACATTGTAATCGTGTATGTATGTATATACACATATATGTACACATATACATATATATTTGTCTTCTCATAATACTACCTCCTTCCTGAAACCTTTTCCTTATTGGAACCAAATCTCCTTCAAACACTTGACTCATATGATTCATGTAGGAGTAATCACACTCCACACCAGGGATGGCACATTCCATAGTCCTAGCTACTCAAAAACTTTATCTTTCTATCCAGAAAAGAGCATGGGACCTAATGAAAGCCTTTGCTGGGACTCTCTACAGAGAGATAGTGCCACTATAGATTATGTTCCCTTGGGGTTGCCCAAATTAATCTTTATACAATGTGGAGTGAGCCTGACAAAAAATAAAGGCACAAAGAGGAAATGAAGGCCAGGAAAGAAGAGACACATAGAATTCTGCTAATATTCAGACACTCAATGTATTCTGTCAGATGTTGGACCCATACACAGACTTTTGAGTTACCTGAGTCAATAGATTTCCTATTTTTGTTTAAGCCAGATTAAGCTAGCATTCTGTTAGTTGAAACCAGAGTCCTAACAGTTCTAGAGTTGTAGAAAACATATAAATATATATCATAATCCTCTATTTTCAGATCAATAATGTTAAATCATTTGATAGCCAGTTTTTATGACAGTCCTCAATGATCCTCCTCTTCTGTTATAAGATGCAATCTCTTTTCCTTAAGTATAAATGAGATTCGCTTTTAATTAATAGGATGAAGGAGATGAGATCTAATTTCTCAGATTAAGTTATAAAAGATTACATCTTTGTTTTTTGGTGCGCTCTCTTGTTCTCCCTGAGATCATTTACCCTGGGTAAAACTAGCTGCGTGGCATGAGGGCTACCTGGTGAGGGACTATGTGAGTGAGACTGGAAGCAGATCTTCTCCCTACTCCCCAAACCAATTAAGCCTTCAGAGAAAACCACAGCCTCAAACTGACAGCTTAACAGTAATCACATGAGAGACTTTAAGCCAGAGGCAGCCAGCTAAACCATGCTTAGATTTATGATGGACAGAAACTAGATTATAAATATTTGGTTTTTTTAAAGCAGCTTATTTTGGAGTAATTTGTTATACAGCAATAGATAATGAATACAGATCACTTGAAAGATAATAAATTCTCAAAGTTATTGAAAAGAAATGTTGTGTAGAATATTATAACATGCTACAATATGTTATCTACAAACATAGATAAAGTTCTTAACCATCTATAAGTCACTTTCTAGATAGGACACTGATGTTCATTAACACTGAGGGTCTTACTCTCATTATCTTGGCAACAGGAAAGAATCATGAAAGTATAGTATAAAAATAAACAATTTGTGCTTCAAAAACTTGATTTTGAATGCTGAATCAACCCCAACTAACTTATTAGTCCTGGGTAAATAATTTAAAATCTTTGTGCCTCAGTTTCTTCTTCTGTATAATGAAGATAAAATCTACTTTAAAAGTTTTCTGGGGATTAAAAATAATATATGCAGAGCCCTGAAATCATGAGTGGGCACACAAGATTAGAGCTCAATAGTAGAAGGTTATTATTTCTTTGGTTAGTAGCATTCATCTTAAAGGTGACAAACCACATTAGCAATGGGAATGCATGACTTTGATGGCATGGTGTTTGGATGTGGACCCATGTTGTCGCCACTCGCCTGTTAGCATTACGTTTTAATCAATTGGCTGGCCGCAGACCAGAGATGTGTGTGTGATCATAAGTGCCATTGAATTGGCTCAGGCTCCTGTCAGTTCTATGATTGAGTGATGTCCACAATGTCCTGTACTCGACAGCCCTGCTCAGCTCCTATAGACTCAGGCCTATGGAGTTTTTTATGGAGTCAATCCATCTCATATTTGGTCTTCCTCTTTTCCTGCTGCCTTCTATTTTTCCAAGCATTGCTGTCTTTTCCAAATAACTCTGCTTTCTCATACAGAGCAAGTATAAGAGGGAGTGACATGCTATTACATAGTTTAAGTTCTTCTATATAAGAATAGTTGTTGTTCTTTGAAACTCACTGGGAAATTATACGGTGCTAAGTAGTAGACATACATGTATTCAGTGTATGAACCAAGGTAGTTTTTTTTCCCTATAATGAGACTTTTCTATTGTCAATATTTAATCAAGTGTCCCCAGATCCCTTTAATATGCTTCTATCTGTAAAGCATTTTACATATTTGTTTACCTGTTTATCACATAGTTGAGGCTAATATTTTCTATTAGTCTAAATTAAACCAATCTTAACCAAATCCTTAGAGGCTATTTAGGCAGACTTACACATCATCAGTTTGTAAGTGGGAAAATCAGTATATTTAGAGATTAAATCTGTTCATAGTCCAGAAAATGCAAAGCCTAGTATTGATTTGGAAAAATCCCTGGAGATTCCTGTCTTCTCTATTGTTTAGGAAATTGTGAAATAAGAATTACATGCTACTCCAACAGAATCATTGACTAATAAACATGAAGTTACTTCTCAGTATATTCAAGTCTGGTGAGGTCCTCATTAAATAGCAGTGCCAGTACGTTAAAGTATCCCTCAAATAGTAATGAATAATAAAAGAAAAATTAATAATTGAGCATTAATATGAAGCATAGGCACAGAATTGCCATAAAAGTGATACCTGAGTATATTAGTGTGGGCTGTAACAGAAGATTTTGTTATTTATAAACCCAGTGTTTGCTGTTTATTTTAACAGATGAATAGATAGGAGCATTAAAATTATAATTATCATTTTTTTTTCTAATTCCAACCATATGTGCTTATTACAGGAAAAAAATAAAGGATACAAAATTTTTTTCTTAAATCACTTAGAATATTCCAACACTGAGAAATAATTTATTACAATTTGACAAATATCTCCATAATCTTTGAAAAGGAAAATTATACATATATTCATTGAAATTTATATATCATATATTTGGGATTATACCAAAGATATAGTTTTGTATAAAAACTACTTTTTTATTTAACAGTAATATAATGCCAAATCTGGTTTAATTTTTAATGTGTCCTTAAATCAGAGTATTGTATATACAAGTGTAGGCTGGGCATTGCACAATTCTAAAGGACATTATTCAAACAGACTATGACACACCTCCTGGAGTTGCGTAATGTGACACCATATATTAAACATTCTTAGAAACATTTGAAATGGACATACACTTGCTCATTATATGACTATGCCATTCTTTATTAACTATTAGTCTACTGTAGGATATTTAAGTTGTTTCCGTATTTGTTGTTGTAAATAATGCTATGTGAAATCATCTGTGTGAAAGCATTGGTATTCTCTGTTCATTTATTTAAGGAATATACTTGGAAGTAGAATATATACAAGTGAAAGGATAGGCACATTTTAAACATTCTCTATATATACTGAAATATATAACAAATGCTTGGATTAATTTCTATAGGCACTTTCTTTTCATTTAAGCCTGCGTGTCCATCACAGTTCACTTTGTTTCAAGTAAAAGAAATTTATTTCAACTAGAAGAAAAATTTATATCTACATTTATGCGTGTGTGTATTCAAAACATACAAGAAAAAATTACCGTAGGGCACTCAAAACTCATAAAGAAATGAAACTAGAAAGTCAAAAGCCATTAAGAAATTAGGCAGTTTTAAGATCTCATCTGTCTCTGTATTTGCATATTATTCTCCTCTGGCTCCCTTCTTTCTTCTCTCCAGCTTTTGGAATTTCCCATGATCAAAAATGTTCACATCATAGCTCATTTTGTATCTCCACTCAATTGACCAGTCTAAATCAAAACTTTAATCTATCTTACATATTGCTAGGAGGTAAACCTGGTCGACTTTTAATAGGCCAGTTGTTTCTTCTCATTTAATTGATAACAACAAAAGCTGAAGAGCCATGTCATACAAATATGACTATTATAGCCCGCCACAGGAAGAAATTTCTAAGAGAAAGCAAGCACTATGATATGAACAAACACT
The DNA here is from genome assembly GCF_000325575.1 of Pteropus alecto. NCBI lineage: Eukaryota > Metazoa > Chordata > Mammalia > Chiroptera > Pteropodidae > Pteropus > Pteropus alecto. The sequence goes on along the minus strand of NW_006433378.1, from coordinate 9,782,638 downwards.
ATAAAATATGACTACACAGTGCCATATTCAGCAATCTGATTAATGAATTGTGGATTTTAAACTGATAAAACACTAAAAATAGTCTAGTGGCTTCAAATTATCTTCAGTTCAGCTCCACAGAACCATAGATGCCAACACAGTAAGAGGGTAAGTGGAGACTGGATAAATTGACTCTGAGTCTGGGACCCTTGTTTCAACTACAGCTGTCCACTTGAATATATTTTACATATTAGCCTTTATCGTAAACTTTAAGAGAAAGAGAATTTGAGAAAGTCTATGGGAGAAAGCAAAGGAAGAGAGGAAGGAGCCAGAGAAAGGAAGGGAAGGGAAGGGGGATAAAAAGGAAGGGAAGGGAAGTGAGAAGAATTCTGTGGCTAAAAATTACTTGAAATCATTTATGTGCTTCATCCTCTTTGTTTTATCTAAATAGGATCTTTTCCTTAAAATGAAAGTGAACCTAGAATGTGGATATATAGTTGCCCAGTTATCACATTTGTTCCATTATAGAGTGCTTGAATTCCCATTAATCTTACCTTAAAGTCTCTCTATAAAGTGTTCCTTTGGGGAACATTTTTTAGATACTCTTTCCTAAGACTAGCACTCCTTTATGCACCACCCAAGAATAATTCTGAAACTAGCCAGGAACTCTAAAGTTTGCTGCAGTAACCAATGTAGAAATAATTTTGCTTTTCCTTGAACTACCTCTGATGGCTCCATTCTCTTTTCTTCTCTCCCTGAAGCAACGACCATGTAACCAATCACCATAGATTCCTTCTGATGTCTTGCACATTTCACAGCACACGCATTAAATAATAATGTTACCTATCTCTTCCATCTAGGACAGGGGTGGGACCTTGTCTTATAGTTTCATGTTTGTTTATTTGTTCCTCAGAAAATGGTAGAGTAACTACTGCTACCTGGATAGATGAAATGATAGTAGAAAGACAGTGGGTTTTTCTATTCTGTGCTGCATTGAGTATTCTCTTATATCTAAAATCAAGTACAAAATTTCCTTTGAATCTCTCTTTCCCCAAGAGAAATCTATATTTTCCATTATCTTAAGGTTGATTATTTCATGTAAGCTAATATCTGAGGTTGTTGCATTAAAACCTACTTACCTATTGCTTGTGAGTTCTGAGTTACTTTAGAAAGTATCTTCCATTAACTTGACAATGAAAACCATTACCAAATAAATTTTTTCTCACTAATCTAGGAGGCTAAATAATAAGTTCAATATAGGTAGAAAGAAGCACTTAAAATGAATCAATATTAAATTGGCACCATAATTTTATTTTTGAAGCATAAAAAAATATATAAAAATATAAAATATAATCTACTATTTAACTAAATTTAGTTCTTAAACATGATTCAATTCTTAGAAAGATAAAGAACTTTGTTTTCTTCTTGGTGTAATTTACTGACAAATTTGTACTATTGTTTGATACCATATTCTGCACAAAACATAGATTTTTTTCAGTATGATAAGAATTATTTTTGCAAATATATATATGTGTGTGTGTGTCAGTATATGTGTGCTTAATCAATTTTTGCAAAGATCTCTTTTAAACCTTTGATTTTTAAACCAATTGTCTTTTGAAACTCCTATCCTTTCCTCATACTCGTTACATTTTTCTTCTCACATTGTTAACTGCTCATTTGCCAATGGCTTCAAATGTGATTTAAGTATTTCTCAAATAACCCTTTTATGGTTACCATGGAATTTTATGTATTTTTCAAAGCTTGAGGTTTCATTTGTCAATAAATTTGCAATATATTGGCCTTAAAAACATTCAAGAATAAAGGCAGGCCAAACCACAAAGAGAAGGGAAGTTGTAGTAGAGGGCCAAACAGATTCTACTGTTAAAGCGAGACAAGGTTGAAGAATGTTTGAGGGAAAACTAAATTTTCATATGGTTTGTTCATTCATGAATTTTTTTTTTTTTTTTTTTTGGATTCTAAAGCAGTTCCTTGGAAGACAAACACACAGGTAAAAAGGGACCCTGCATATAGTAAAATTAAGTATAATTTAATTGACATTCCAAGATCTCTTAGAGAACTAAGAATTAAAAAACAAAAAACAACTAGCTCTACATATCTTAATTTAATCAAGTTTTACAAATCTTGATTTATGCAGGTTATGCAGTCAAAATTCCTATGAAATTATTTTTAAAAGTAACAGTCTAAGCAGTTGAATATGTCTATATTGTCCCATAGTTAATATTAAGGCTGTTTCCCAATAAAGCTGTGATGTAAAATGAGAAGATGTTGTTGTTTATCTTCTTCCAGTTCCTGTTAGGTAATTTTCTTAGGTGTTTCGTTCCTTGATCTTTTCCTTTTCTGTCCTTCCAGTTGACTTTTCTGGTTATCGATGGTTGTGAAGCAAGCCACAGCATAACTCAGTGGCTTAAAAAAAAGCATTATTATCTTTCGTGATTCTGTGGATTTATTGGGTCCAACTGAGTAGATCTTATTTGTAGTCTTATACGTAATTATGGGCAGATTTCAGCTGAGGCTACAGTCATATGAAGTCTGTACTAGCTAGACATCCAAAATGACTCATTCATGTGGTTGTAATTAATGCTGGCTGTCAGCTGGGAGTTCACCTGGGACTGTTGAGCAGAGCACATACTCTTGCCCTCTCTGTATTGCCTGGGCTTCTCTCACAGAGGGAACACTCCAAGAGTGAACACTCCAAGAGACTCAGCAGAAGCTGAAAGACAAACTGTGACACCACTGAAAATTACAGAATGTCATTTTTTTTTTATACTCCATTGGCCAAGCAGGTTACCAAGGCCAGCCCAGATTTAAGGGAACTACAAGCAAATTAGACTATACCTCTTAATGTGGGAGCATTGCATTATGAAAGGACATGTGGAATGAGAAATGCTACTGTGGCCATCTTTGGAAAATATGATATTCCATGCCCTCCAAGTTGCCTCTAGAAACCATATTTCCCCAGTGCATAAGCTTGTTCCAGATCTGTTTTCCCTTGATACTCCCCATTATGACAGTCTTTTTTCATCTCTCCATTAAAAAGAACTTTTCATATGTTTATGGCCTATAGCCATGCTTTCTTCCGGGAAACTGAAAAATATAGGTTAACCTGTTAATGACTACTGGAGTGTTTGTTGCCTAATGCTGGCAACCTATTTGTCTTCCAAACCATAGTTTTCTCTTGGCAAATGATTTAACTCAATATAATTATATAAAGAGAGAAATTTGGGGAAGTTTCAAAATGTATGAAAAGTGACAAATGGCCTTTTAAGGGCCATGTAGTAAATTCAGCTATCGACATATAGTAACACATTTAATCTTCACAGAAACCCTGTAAGTTAGGTATTAATTGTATATCCACTTTACAAATGAGGAAATTAATGCTTAGAGACAGTAAAGGACTTGACAGATGCTTTATAATGATCAAGAATTACTTGGATTTCTTCCCAGATATGTATGATATCCAAGTTATTCTCAACCACTACAAATACTATCTTCCAGACTTGTAGAATCTGTCTCCATCTCCAAGAGTATAGAAACATTCAAACTTATTTTTCTTCTAGTGTTTCACAAGTCATTAAATTTTCATCATTTTATGAGATTATCAAATAAGATTTAAAACGTAACTGACTTTAACTCATACTGCTCCTCATTACAAATGCAGTGGAATACACAACAGTGGGACAGCATAATATGGTGAAATATGTTGATTATGTTTCTTATTTGGTCAACAAATGTATGCATACACAAACATACCATATGCAATATGGAGTATGAGGTGATTAGCTAGCACTCCGAGATATTGTCACTAAGTTAATGTTTAATAACATTATATAGAAAGTATCATGACATCATGAAAATGAAAGATCAGTTTTAGCACAATTTCAAGCAAGAAGCAAATCTTCCTATTCAAAAAATTTACACAAGTCCCAACCCTCTCATGACCATCACAGAGGCTGTATCCATTCAAAAGAATTCCAATGCCTCAGGGGGAGACCGGCCTAAAGGATTGCAGGGGAAATTAAGTAGCTTAAAGTGTCCGACAGACTTTTTCTTTTCTTTTCCTTCCTCTCCCTTCCTGATCAGTTCTGCAGAACAGCCATTAGGGAGTGCCAACCAAAGGAGACATAGAGGCTAGGGTGTCAAGAGTCCAAGAACATTAAAGAGGGAATCTATGCAGAAGGGAAGTGATGATTCAAGCCTGACTGTGTGGAGAGGCATATTAGTCTGCTCAGGCTGATATAAGAAAATACCCTAGAGTGGGTGGCTTAAACAACAGACATGTATTTCTCATAGTTCCAGACAGTGAAAAATTCAAGATCACGGTATTGAACCATGTTATTCCTGATTGAAGACACACTTTCTGGCTTGCAGACAGCCATCTTCTCACTATGTCTTCACATGACAGAGAAAGAGTGATCTCCTCTCTTTCACTTTTTATAGAGTCACTGATCCCATCATGAGGTCCTACCTTCATGATCTCATCTAACCCCTCAAAGGTCTTATCTCCAAACACCATTACATTGAAGGTTAGGATTTCAACGTGTGAATTTTGAGGGATAAAATTCAACCCTCTTCAGGAAAGAGGGCAGCCCAGCATGGCGTGACAAAGCCCTAAAGGGTTAGAAGTGTGTCCTCATGGTGAGTGAGAGTCAAAGCAGAGTCAAGAGTGTGTTCTCATGTGAATGGAGGGCAGCCTACTACTGGGTGTCCAAACTCAAGAAGGATGGGGACAGTATGTCCTTAGAGATAGCCCTGACAAAGAGTCAGAAGCCAAACAGTTTGAGGAGAGCATCTGTTCAGGGATGGTGGTGGTAGACTGACAAGAGATGTTGAAACCTGAATGGAATGAGAGATTACCTGCATAGTGAAAGGGCCACGGACAGTGATGGCTTCAAACAGCATGCTAGACCCCGACATGAGTGAAGAGGGCATGCAGGTGGGGTGTGGCCATGGTGGAACTGGGGAGTTTGGACACGTAAAGATAATTGATCAAATAAAATATATGGAGAATAACAAGAGCCTAGTTTCTCAATGTAAGGCAAAGGAATTATAAATAGGAAAAGGGAGAAAACTAGAATAAACTCTGTGACGTTGCATTTCAAGTGGAGATATTGATGTGAACTATTAATATTCCAGGTAGATAATCAATAGATAGATAGATAGATAGATAGATAGATAGATAGATAGATAGATAGATAGATAGATAAATGATAGGTAGGTAGATAGACTGACTACATGAATATAAATATAAATATAATATCAATATAAATCCATATGTAACTCTCTACTCCTACATAGCTACTATAAATATATATGTGCATACACACACACACACACACACACACACACACACATATAGATATATATTTACCTGCTGTGTGTATATGTATATATATTCCCTACCCCTTTTCACTGAGATGAAAAGCTTAGAATTGGCAAATCAACCATCTCCACATCTAGTATTCAGATCTTGGTTTCTAAGTACCATTGTTCACTTAAGGGAATCAGAACTTCTTAGGCAAATGGTTAAATCTGTACTTGGGTAAAGAAATTACAAAATGAGCCTGGAAAATCTTGTTATGTCAGAAAGAAGGAAATTTTCAGAAAATGATGAAGAAAAGTCAAAAGGACAAAGGAGATTCCTTTAAACAAGACCCAATGACCCAAATATGGGAAAATTCTAACATTAAAGTAAATAATGAGAATATTGGACTGCAACTTATTAAATAAAACAAAGAAATAAAGCTGTGTAGCATCAAGAAGCCATCTCAGCACAAACCACAGAGGTATAATAAAGAGTATCAGGGACCCAAAGTAGGGGAACTCACTCCGATACAGTCATTCTATTATTAGTGCTGGTTTAGGTTGTCTCCAGGCATGCCCTTACCCCTCAGTGTGAAGAAATTGGGATTTAATATCAAATTTTACCATGTAGATTTTGGAGTTTATGAAAAATTCTGTTTTTCTCCCTAAATATGCGATGCAGTGATTGCAAGCCACATTTTTGTCTTTAAAACTCTGAAGCCTTCCATGAAACCTCTAGGTATCAATATAATCGTATTACATGGAAATATATATTTTAATATAAATTCCTAGACCAGAGGGTTGTGCATAAGCCCCAAGTGGGCAAAATTTAAAAAGTGATTTCTCAGACAGAATTCTGTCTGAACACATAATAGTTCTAAGTTTGCAAATTGAAAAATACTTGACTAAATTGAATGTGCTATACATATTTACATAATAAAATTCCCAAATTAGGTCTACAAAACTTAATTATAAATGAAGATCTAATATAAACATTCTTTGGATTTAGTGCAGGAGTAATGGCTTGATGCATACTAAAGGAAAAGAGGAAAGTAATTAATAATAAATCATTCCACCTTCAAGAGTCCCAAATCTATTTGCATTTTAAAATCTCCATTTTTCTGAACTACGACTTAATGTTTCTTTGGAAAGTGATGAAATTTACACAAAATCAGAGGATTAAGTCTCCTTGACTCATTTTGCTCTTGTAGAAAATGGGAATTTTCATTGAAGGACAGACTAATTGAGGAATTAATATCTGCTTGTCTAGTCCTTTGAAGAATGTTACCCAAACATAATATTATTAAGATTTATTCATCACTCAAAAGCCGAGCCTATCATAAATAGAAACTCCACATAATCTTTTATTTACAAATGTGATCAATTCTATTAAAAAATATTGAAATAAAATATAAGATTCTAATACTCCCCCAAAATATAGCAGCAGTTAGAATCAATGATTGTGACAAATATATATAATGCAACTGTCCTTAGTAAATTGTTTGATCTAGAGCTACTATAAACATTACAGAATATGTCAAAATCTATTAGATTTGCTGCATTCTTATTTTATACTTATATAACCTCATGTTATTTCTCTTAATTAGTCCATAAATATAGATTGATACTTAATCTGAAAACAAATTCTTAAAGATTTTAGACTTTATATCAATTAATAGCACATTTCTTTTAAATTAAATTTTTGCTTTAGTTTATTTTTTAACTTTATTTGGAAATGCTGAGGGAAATTATATGCATTTATGCTGGACTTCCAAAAATAATTTCTAAGTATTTCTCCTAGATAGCATTTGCCTTAGTCTATCATGACAATGAATAAAATTCTAAATTGAATCATGAACCATGATGTGTTCTTGAAATAGTGCCAAACAAATTTATCAAAGAAGCAGACCAATACTATTTCAAGTAGACATGTGATACCTCTTATTTTATTTTAGATATTTGTATGACTATGTAAACTAAACGACGATTTATTTTTTCTGAGCCCAAACTGAATTTTTGGCTATATCTCCTGTCTCACAACAAGTCATACAAAATGTTTATTGAATGTTTTTCATAATCTCAACTCACTGATAGATGTTGGACAGGATAGAACAGAATTTTAAGCACACCACCGTGTTCCAATAATACTTTACACCGATAAATTTAAAAGGAACAAGTTAATATGAAGCAAAAATAAGTAAAAAATAAGAAATGTTAACATGAGTAGGGAATTAAGATGTTATATAATCAAGTGCAGAGATGTAAACTTCCTCCCCAACCTCATTCCATGCACTCATTCCCTTGTTCACTGGCTCCATTCACGCCAGCCTCTTTTCAAACTTGTCAGTTTGCCAGCTTGTGGATCTTGTTCTTCCCTTTGCTATGTTCCTTCCACTTAGAATGCTGACCCTCTCGCCTACAACAATTTACTCTACATTTAGTCTATTTAATTATCTTCTTTACTGTCTTCAAAGCACTTACACTTTGGGAGATCATCATTTATTTGATTGTGTGTTTATTGTCTGCCGAACCCAATAAAATGTTAGCTCTAAAAAAGAAGTCCTTTTCGACTACTGTATGTCTAGTACTTAGCACAATGTCTAGCACATCATAGGTGCTTAATAAATATTTGCTGAGTGAACTCACTAAATATAGAAAACTGTTATCATTTCACTCCACCATTCAATAGCTAGTCCTTAATATAAAAACAGCAAGTTCAAACTTCTTTAATATTGCCACCAATAATGTCTCCACAATATGGTTCTATTCCACTGTCTGTATTTACCTTTTGACCTACCTCTCTTTGCCATTATTTGTCATGCTTGATCAATGCTCTCTTTCTCCAGGAATTCCCCACATACCCTGTGTTTTCCCACAGCACAAACTTTACTCATATTATTTCCTCTTTCCATCTCTACCCATTAATATTACATCCATTCTTCCAGGCAGGGTGACAGTATGACTTTTGTGGTCCCATGTCACTTGTCTTCGGGGGCCCCTCCCTCTAAAAAAGTATTAAAAATTATCGAGTTGATATAAACACAAATATAACTCGGATAAGCTCATTATTATATATTCATTACTGCTAAATTTAACTTTTCTGATTTTAAAAGAAATTAATGCTAAAACCTTTATTTCGGGGCCCCTTAAAGTATCGTGGGTCCTAGACACTGTTTATTGTGCTTTTGGGGTTAATTGACTCTTCTTCCAACACAATTTAAATATTAACTCCTCCTGGAAACCTTCTCCGAGCATGCTCCCCCAACAAACACACACACACACACACACACACACACACACACACACACACACACACACATCTCTCTCTCTCTCTCTCTCTCTCACACACACACACACACACACGCACACACACACACACTATGCATTACTTTTTTCTCTCCTCCATTTTCATAGCACTGTCTGGGTCCCAAATAACTTCGTAAAAGACTAAAAGCAAAGATTAATTTACTTTTATGCTCCTCAAAATTTCTATCATAGAGCTTAACCCTTTCTAAGCAACAATAAGTGTATTTTATTTGATATTTAATTTGGGTACTAATAGGATGGGTTCTAATACCTAAGGAAGTTTTCAGTAAAAAAGATGACCTTAGATGGCCCTACAGGCATTGCTAAATGTCAGATCCATGGTCATAAATCATTGAATCTGTATGATAGAAAGATTTTATGGATCACATCTGCTAGAATATGGTAAAGCTGAGTGGATAAATTGGGACCAGATTACAAAAAACCTTGAATTTCAAGCAGAGAATTATGGTCTTGATGTAGGAAGCCCTAGGGAGACCCTGCATATCCTTAATGAGGAAAGCAACATCATGAGAATGGTATTTTCAGAAGATTTATTTCTAAGTTGGGTATTCAAGGGTCAAAGCAGGGAAAGTCTGGAAGTAAAAAAAAAAAAAAACAAAACAGAGATATAGAAAGGGGCCAGTATGGTTGGACCATATACCAAACTCTAATTTTATTTTCTTTTTGCTTGGTTTTACTGTTGACTTCATTTTACAGTAAATACAGGCATTCTATTCACGATATTCATTTTTTAAGTATTTCTAAATTTCGAAAAAGAAACCCATAATTCAAGATATGACTTAATGTGTTTGTTTCAACAGAAACATTAAACATTTCTTCCTCACATGAAGCAATAATGTCTTTTAAAATTTGCAGTCCAATCAGTCAATAAACAAGCAATTTTTGAACAAACAATGTAAGTACTTTTATTTTGGGGGGGTTTAGGCCATAGCAGATTCAAACAGAAAAACATAATAAAAATAACTATTATGTATGTGGCAATTTTCAACAAAAGAATTTTTAGTTACATTATTTTATTTAATTATATCAACGTCTCAGTATTACATTAACCCCATTATATAGAAAAAAAAATAAGTGATAGTATTAATGAGGGAATCTAGGGCATCTGACACAGAGCCCATCTGCCTTCCATTGACCTCCTCAGGGAAGGCAAAGCATGTACATGAGTCAGTTATAACAGAAAGTAAGAGAGCTGCTGTTGCAAAGTTCAGATGACACTGTAACTGAGATTTGAAATTCTAGCTTGTTCAAAGAACATTTCAAGAGAGTAAAACAACATGAATGAAAACGTGGAGGTAAGAATCATCCCATCATATGGCTGGAAAAGAGTGTAAATAGTAATACCAGGGAAAAGCTGTGTGTTGAATAGTGGAGAGAATTGAACTGGACCAGTAAGATGTGGTAAGATAGAAAAATGGGACCTCAAAATGACCTCCAAGATGTCTTTTAAGAAAACTGAGTGTCTGGTTGAGCTACTAACCAGAAAGAAAAATGTGGAAGAAAAAATGTAGGAAAGGAGTAGTGATGAGAGAAAGGACATTGACTTTAGTGTTGAATACGCAGTTATTCTTCATATGGCATTGTCCAGTAGACAGCAGGGATAGCAAGACACAGCTGAGTTTTAAAGAGGGAGGCAAGAAACCTCAGAAATTCATGAGGTGGTTACTGTTGTCTTGAAGTTGGAGAGGCATAGATCAAGTCCATCCTCCTTATTCACTGAATTGAAGAGCCAGTGTTCAACTCCCAATTTGCTTGACTCTAGAACATACACTGTTACTTACTCTATTATAAACTTTACTAAATTTAAAGCCTTGACACTACACTACGAAATGGTAATTAAATGTGTTCCCAATTATACCTTACATTTCACATTTCACTAACGCAGCAAAGGTGAGTTCCTCACCAACTCTAATCACCAGTTGTCAGTAACAAGGAATTAAAGGTATTTACATGAATAAAAATAATGAAATAAACCCACCTTTATTCTATTCCTCTTTTTCTTTCCAAACCTTTTAAAGTATCTATAATATGCAAAGCTTTATGCCTTATCTCCAATTCTTATCATAAGCAACTAAAAGTCAGATATAAGTTGAAACAAATAAATTAGAAACAGAGAGTTTGTTTTTCTCTTGTTTTCCTTAGCTTCTGGTGAAATCCCATTTAAATATTTTGCGGTAAACTCATTCCTTTCCTAGCTCTCAGATGGTGAGCCTTTTAGTCATCCTTTTAAAAGGCTAGCACATCATTAACTGGAATAGTCATAGAGAGGCCAACAGCAATAACTCTTATCACTTAATTCTGAGGGATTGACTCTATTTTATACCATCTTTGGATAGAATGTAAATCTCAGAGAGAATCAGAAGCTATTCTGTGTTTAAATGAATTAACTTCATTCTGAAGTGATGATATTTTGAGCCATAAATTAGGCTGCTTTAAAAAAATTCAATAGAACGTTCCAAAAGTGGTTACAGAACCACAGAAGAGACTCTGAGCTTTTACTTTTAAAGGAAGTTATTCTTAATAGCATTAGCTAGTACAGTTTATAGTTTTCATTATTGGTGTAGTGTACTTTAGAGCTTTAGCAATGAGAGAAAACTATATAATCATTATTAGCATACCTATCATAATCTTTTCTAAGAGCACATTAAAAACTTTTTTACCTTCGAAGTTTCTGTGAGAAATGAATATGATATTTTTTCCTGAAATAATGAAATATAAGGAAAGAATACTTTTATAGTAAAAAAAAACTAGATAATAATAATAATAATATATATTTCAAACTGTTTCTTATAATTGAGATTGTATTATTCAGATTTATTAGTAAAAATTTTCTTATTAGCTCTAACTTGGCTATAGAGGTGTATGTAAAGCTAGGCATTCATGAACTTCTTCCTATGTGCTTCACATATATTACCATATATTTTTAAAATAGACTCTAGGGAATAGATACTACTGTTAACTCCACTTGATAAAGAAACTGAGGTTCAGAGGTGTCATCACTTGCCCAAGGTCACTCAGTTGTTAAGTGCCCAACAGGAATTCAAACTTAGGTAATCAGATCTCCTTAATTGCTTGGCAAATTCACTATGTTTACTATATTATTTTATTTTTTAAATTAACTTTATTGAAATATAATTTACATATGATGAACTACACTCACTTTAAGTGTACAGTTTAATGGGTTTTGACTAATGGATGCACCATTACGAGAAAAATATAGAACATGTCCACCATCCCCAAGAGTTCCATTTGGTGTCAATCTCTCACCTGTTCTTCCTCTCTGACAACTATTGATCTGCTTTCAATCACTAGGTTTGCTTTTTAAATTTTATTGCACACATATTCTGTTTAACATGACAGTTTTACACAAAATTCCAAATGTATATTTCTTCATTTTTTCAGTAGTTTAAAATGATACGGTCCTTCTATTAATATCTGTTAATGTTGTCAAATCTAACTTCTAAACAGATCTGTGGCAATTAAGGATTAAAGTCTTATGGAAAGATGGAGAAGGAAAAAAGTACATAAGTTTATTTTGCAAAATTGATTGAATGAAAAATTAATTCAAGAAATAGTAAATAAATTTAGTGTGGTCTTATGTGCACCAAAATGATGGTATCTGACTTGGATGGGTGGTCAATAGGTCCAGATAATGTAGACATCAGAGTTGTGGAATCACCACTCTTATTTCTGCCAGACACACTACTTCCTGTCTCCTTAACTTTCCTCCCTGTCTATCAGCTTCTTGCCGCCTTCCTCCTCGGGGACGTGAGACTCATCCTGGGACATGAGTTGCTTGTTCTGACCTGTGATCCAGGCAGCAGGTGAGAAAACCAGGTCACTACAAAGCTTGATAAACCAGCATGAGATCTTTTTCATCCTTTATTATATGCTTGTTGTGGTTTAATTAAAAGAAATAAATAATGTTTATAAATGAATGAAGCACTCTGAGTGGTAAATTAAAAAATTACAACATTCAGAAATTCAAAGCAAATATGATTTTATTTTCTGTGACTAATCTGATTTTCCTTTGAAATCCTCATCTCTTTGAGTAATAAAAAGGAAAATAAAGCACTTTTTGGAAGTCATGGACTTTAATATCTCATTTCTTCTTCATCACAATGTGTCTTCCGGTTGATTCCGTCTTTCTCAAGTAAGTCTTTCAGAAGTCCTCTCTTCCTCCATCCTTTTTGGAGACATGCTGTCTGAGCTAGGTGAGGTAGCATAGAAGGAAACTCAAGGCCACAATGTTTTCAGGAAGGTGTCTCTGCAATAGATGTTCTTTTCTCTTCTGGTCAGGTATCATCTCCTCTTTTTCACCATCTGATGAAGCACATACATTGGACTTTCTACTTCCTACTCTTTTCTGCATCACGTCTTGCTTCTTCCCAGGGGACTTAGCCTCAGACAGAATTCACTCCACACAGAGAAAGGAGTGCTAAGTTCTAGTCAGACTACTGGCTCCAGCTCCCTCAGTGGAATCTGTAGAAATTTGGAAATTCCTTTTATATTGCAACAACACTAAAAATTTAAGACTATTGTCTTTCTAAGAACACAAAACACAATTCAAAACTTAGTACTGATGTTCTTCTCTCTAACACTTTTGTTGTTTTATTCTCTGATGTAACAATGCTAGTCTTCCTTGAGGCAAAGTGAAACAGTTTGAAAGCAATATGAAGGATTTTACCCAAGAACATTAAAAAGAGAAAATTATATTAACAGACATTTTTTAATGTATTGCTATTGTTTTTTTTTTATGGATGCTATGGGAAAAAGAAAAAAGAAAGAAAAAAAAAAACAATACATCTTCGCTTAAAACTGTTCCATAGACTCCTTTCTTACAGAGTCAAAATTTCACAGCCAGACATTTAGAATTTTCCACAAAATTATGCATCTTATCTTATACCATATTTCTGTAAAAACACACCCTCAAAACACAAAAGATCAATTATTGTTTATCTATGCAAAGTCTACTATTCTGTTTTCATGTTTTTGTTCAAGTCATTCTTACTGCCTAGAATGCCCTTCCTTGATCGATATCTTTGGAAGCCTTTTTGTTCCTTTGGGCCCAATTCAAATCTTATCCCAGCCATGAAGTCCTTGTTAGCTCTCTATCTTGTACTCATGCATATTTCCATCATATACTGTATTTCTATTATAAAAATGTTTCCTTTTCTGATGTATATTAGAGATATTCTTTCATTGGTCTGTCTCCCACACTAAAGGGAGTAGCTGCAAGGCGGAAATGTGAACAATTCACCCTGGTTTCACCCACAATACCCAGCAAGGTGCTTTATACACAGTAAATGATATGTGGTATGCAATCATACATATCTTGATGTTGGTTGATTGCAAACATAAGGGGAAATAATTCTTCTAACTAGTTATTTCTTATAGAATTCAAAAGAATTATGCCTGGCCTTTTGGAACTAAAAAGAACCTAATATAAATTCTGCCCACAGTTTATATAATACTGAGGACTTCACAAAAGACAGAATATTTATTTTAAAAACAAAAACAAAAAACTTTTCTAGCAACTAACAGATTAAGTCTAATCAGAAATTTTGCTTGAAATCTCTACATTTTTTACAAATAATGTTTTTTTATACCATTCAGCAAAATTACATGAAGTCAAGTATTCAGATCTTGATATCCAAATACTGAAACAATATAGATCATTGTCATTTCAGGAGAGCAACTACAATAATTAAAAGGTCAAGGATAGTAATTCAAGGATAATTAAAAGTAAAAAATTAATACAGACTACTTTATGTCTAAAAAGTACAGCTTAAAGTATATAAACACATTTCAAGAGGAGGAAAGCAAGAGAAAAAATATTTTTTAAAAGAACATAATTAGGAACAATTGAAAAGGCCAAAAATGACGTGATGTGTTATTTGGTTGGGTGGGATGAAGGAAAAGAGAATATGAACAGAGTATATAATCATTAAGAATTACGCCTACATTAATGATGGTATAATGATTGCCAAGATGACTGAATGTGCCCGATGCCTCCCAACCTCCACAGGTCTGCAGATAAAACATACAGAAAATAAAACAAGAATTGTAAGAAACTTTAAAGAGGAACTAAAAATAGCTCAGAAGTCATAAAAGTGTTAAAAATCAATCTTAAAGAAACAGAAAACCATAATTTCATTATAAAAAAGACTTTAAAGTTGTAATGTGTATTTGCCATATTACCCATAAACATTGTCGTTATCCATTATTTTACATGATCTCTCCGAAGTGGAAAGTTGTTCTGAATCAGACCATTTAGCAAGAAGTGCTCTCTCTAACAGCAGTATTGAGAAACATCTTGTTGATGGATACAATCAATCACAAAATCTTCTATTCCCACTGTCAACCTTCATCTAATCACTAAACGTTATTTGTACTTTTATTATGTACAGGATTTTCTTCTAATTTCCGTATTCCAGAAAACTGAATCATAGCACCTGCTCTTAAGAAACCACAATCCACTCCAGATATAGATACCTCTACTACAAGAGGAGAAGTAAGTGCCACCAGCATTTCTTTCATAGAAGAGAGATGATCAAATATTCTAGCTCAGTGCCTTGTGCACAATCAATATTTGTCAGATGGATAACTGAACAAATAAATTCAGGAAGTCAGGAATTTACCTGAGTTCCAAATAAATATATTTTAGATTTTCAATTGTTATAATGTCTGGGCACAAGATTTAGTTTGTTGTATATTATATACATATACATGTACAAAAATGATGTAATTCAAGCTTCTAGGAATAACACTGCTTTTTATGATGCTTGGGTTTTTACTAAGTATATGTACCACATGTGATTTTATGCATTTTGGTCACATGCCTCCTTAGCTTTAGTTACTTAGGACTTTAAATGTCATAATTTCCTCTTTTTTCCTTCAAAGATTTTCCTATCTTCTGGTTTTCCTCCATCCTTCTGGCTCCAGGTACTCAATCTCCTTTATGACCTTCCCCTCTATGTCTTATACTTTGTTCCTGCTGGGGTTCTGTCCTTGGCTTTCTACTCTCTTCGTTGTACATTTTTCTCTACATGACAACATTCAGCCCCATGGCTTCAACAGCCCACTGTCCTTATACCATTGCCACATCTTGTTTCCCAAATTAAGTATATTTCCTGAGCTGACACCCATACATCTAACTCTATATTGGAAAACTATACCTGGATGATATGATACACAAACACCTCTAGCTGAATCAGTCCTATAAATTCTAGCACTGAAATATTTGTGGATTCTGTAACCTACATATCCTGCTCCCTGATATTCCTTTGGTTCAGTCCCTTATTATTTCTCAGATGGACTTGTTCGATATCACTTCTCTGATTTTTCTATCTCATGCTCGCTCCTCAACCAGCACACTACTGAGAGATTGCTCTTTAGAAAGCTAATCTAATTTTGTTACTTCTCAGTAGAAAAAAAAATAGCTCAGTAATTTATAACTTAAAAAAATAAAGCATGGTATTTGCTGGTATTTATGATCTGGCCACTAACCACCTTTCTACCTTTACTTTTATAATACTTCTTTTTATTCTCTATAAACCAATCATTAGTGAACTTGCCAGTTTCTAGGATATCCTATTTTACTTTCATGCCATTACTAATGTTTCTTTCTCTGCCTTTTCCTTCTTCTTCATCTGGTTCATGCCTACTCATACTTTAAGTATTTCTCCTATGATGTCATCTTTATAAAGTCCTTCTTAACCACTGAAATCTCCAATATACTGCATCAAATGTAGTAGACAGACTGTAATCTTCTTGTAGATGTGTTTCTCTAAAATCATTTTGAAGATCTTTTTTTGCTGCTGGGAAAACTGAATGCAAAGATGATATGGATTAAAATGTTCATAGCTGTGTGTGTTACTGGTTAAGAGTTAATCTAAAGACATGAGTTTTAATCCTGACTTTCTCAATTATGAGTTTGGTGACCTTCAGCAAGGTTTTATGGTTTGATTTGGTTTTTAACTTCTTAGTTTTCTAATCTCTGAAATGGATATAGTTAACTGCTTCACTGGGTTTTTATTATATTAAGTTAGATAGTAAATGTGAAGCACTCATTACTATACATGGAAGTAAATAATCGCTCTACAAAAGCTCTTAAAATCATCTACTGTATACCGTTATATACGGTATACCGTTTATAATTTTTAACATTTTTTAAAAGATATAAGCTGAAATATTTATGAACAAAACGATCTAGTATCTGTAATTTACTTCAGAATAATCCAGTGAAGAGGAAAATCAAGGGGTGATAGTACAGATGAAATGAGATTGTTTATGAGTTGTTAATGACTATAGCCTGGTGATGGGAATGTGGTTCATTACACTATACTGTGTATATGAGTATATTTCTAGAAGTTATTTTTTTAAGTATACTACTATGGATAATACATATATTTTTTTTTACTTCAATGCCTCCAGATGCACAATTCCTTTTATTAGGATTAAATGAAATATTGATGTGCATGAGGGAATCTCATTGCATGAAAAGTATACGTCTTTGACTAGAATCATCCTTTGTTAAATGAGAAGCTTACACTCTGAAAGGTGTCAGAGAACTGAGATGATTAAGTGAACAACAAATTCAGGATTCCATTCTCATGCTTACATATGTCATTATGTGCTCAGGCTGGTAGTTGTACACCGAATATTTAATTATTCTCTTTCTGGATGAGCATGAACAATTGAATTAATGTAATATAAATGCATATATGATATGACACCAGTGCATATGTTTATAGATAGCAGGATTACATTGTTTCCTTGATGGATTTGCAATTGCTCTAAATTTTATGCATCGTGGACATATAAAATTAATGTAGAATTCACATCCATTTTGTAATAATTAGAGAGTAAGTTTTTCTTCTACAACAAATATAAATAGTGCTACAAAAAGGAAGAATTTAATTTGATATCAGGAGACAGGGATTTTAAACTGGGTTTCAAATTCTCCTACCTGGCCATGAGCATGTCACTTAAACTTTCTGGGCCTCAGTTTCTTCAACTGTCAAGTGGATGCCCTAATGACTCATGTTCAATTTTGCTTTGAGGAATAGATGAAAAAAGATGAAAAAAATATTTTCTGCATCTACTGTATGCTGGTCACTGTGCTAAGTTCTTTAATACCAAAAATGTATTCAACAGCATATTATTTTCCTTTTTTAAAAAATTAAGGTAATTGGAGTTCAAGGAGAGAAAGCAATAAGATATTTTGAGTAAAAGCCTGAGCAGATAGTTCATAGTAGGTACTCACTAAAAATATGCTCTTTTTCAATATACCCCTCATTTTTTGCTTATAATACACATTCAAAACTGCTTTGGAATAAATGGATTTTAATAGTCTACACTAAAAAATTTGATGACAGGTTTTTCCTCAGATTTAAATTCATATAATATTCTTCTGATGCTTTTTGTTTCTTGTAGATCCTTTTCTTTCTGTTTTTTAATATTACATTTTGACAAATCCATGAGCTGACCACATTAAATTCTCTAAAAAGAGTTTAAATATAGATTTTACAGTTTAATATAATAAAAAATTATTTGAAAATTTGAGATGTATGAGAATTAATATGTGTGATTTACATGTTATTTATAAAACAACTAAATTAATAGATAAATGCATGATTAAATATACAAATAGTCTGTGATGCTTCCTAGTCTTGAGTATACACATCTTTATTATTAAGAATAAATATTTTATTTTCCAGAGTCGAAGTTATTTTTCTATATATATATATTTTTTTATTTTTCAATTACAGTTGCTATACATTATTATATTAGTTTCAGATATACAACTTAGTTATTTTTTTTAAAAAAATTTTATTGTTCTATGTAGTCTGCCTTTGTAAAACTTAGAAGGTCTTCGTGCTTAGGAATTTTAGTTGAAATGAGACATAAATTCTTTTAAATATTGAAGTGCCCATTGAAGGTGACAATTTCTACTTAATACTATATTTATTTACACTTGATTCCTTGACTTACATACATCACAGTGTACTTTGGGAGTTCTGTAGCTTTTGGTTTTGAGAATTTACGACTTTGTTCAAAAACTGGAAGTCATGTATCAGAGGCCAAAATAAGTGAAATCGCTCCTGGGACTGTTGGAAATAGTTTAAATAATTTAATGATGCTTTTCATTCTGTTTATAAAACCATGAATATTAAAATGGTAAAAAATAGAATCTTACATAATATAAATTTTCCAGAAAGTTTTCCTGTTTTGGTTTGCTCAGTCATGTAGCTTAGGACCTTTTAAGAACTTATACATGATAATAAAAAATAGAATTTAACTTGAATCGAGACTCATGTTAACATTAACATCCCTAGTTCATTTCTGACCTCGGATATCTCCTTCTACTGACTTTGCAAATGGGTTCAACTGGATACAAATTCCTGCTACTTGTTCAGTTATCAGTCCCCTCTCATTAGTGTGTTCTCTCTAACTACTAACCTTCTCTATGCCTCTTGACCCAAGCATTGAATCAAATCATTCTTTTTTTATTAAGCAAATCATTTCAAAGGGATAAATTTTGCTAAAGATTCA
The DNA here is from genome assembly GCF_000325575.1 of Pteropus alecto. Taxonomy (NCBI): domain Eukaryota; kingdom Metazoa; phylum Chordata; class Mammalia; order Chiroptera; family Pteropodidae; genus Pteropus; species Pteropus alecto. The sequence goes on along the minus strand of NW_006433378.1, from coordinate 9,763,453 downwards.
GGGAAAAAAAAATTAATTGAACATCAGACATCACTTCTCCTAAATTTCTTTAACCATGAATCTTAAACTATATATGAAATTTTAAAAATGTAATCATATCACTTATCTTTCCCCAGTAAAAGAGAGGAGAGGATATGTGAAACAACAGCTGTAGAAGTTTGACTTCCTTAGAGTAAAGCTACAATTTATTTTAAAGACACAATATAAATAATCGATGTATTATTTATATGTAATGTATATTCCTCTGAAACCTTCCACATCCTTAGGATATGCTTTCCTGTAATAACAATAGTAGAGTTGCATTATTATTCATCTAAAAACAAAATGAAATTATTTTTTATCCAATACCACTGTTCTTTTTTCTTTCTTCCTCTTCTTCTTCTCTTCCTTTTGTTCCCAAAGCAATTCAGTCCTAAACTGTTAGATATAGCCGTTAAAAGTTAGTGCCTTCACAAGTGCCATGGATCAGGGGAACAGACATCTCCTGAGGAAGAGTGTTCTGGTTTGGGATACTTGAGTCCAAGCAAAGTGAGGAGGGCATCCTTCCCCCAGAACAGCCAAGTATAAGGTATCATAACCCAAGAATGTGAAATAAAGTTCCACATAGGGTACCATCTGGCATAAGAGGCTTCACAGTAAGGAGGATATTTATACAAAAGAAGAGGCAGTGGTGATGGGAGATTTAGTGTAGAAAGGTTTATTAAATAAGGTTTATATTTAAGATAACAGGTACCAGCTTTCTCATTGTTAGAGAAACCAGTTTAAAAATGGAAAAGAAAATATTGGAATTAACTTGTATTAGAAAAGGAAATATTAGAATTAATTTGTATTGGAATGAGTGGTAGCAATGTGAAACAATGGTTTTCAATATGTAGAGAAAGAGAAATACATGTAGATGTAAATGTGTGTATTGTGTGTATATGTGCATAATATAAACTTGTACATTTACACATATATATGCTCTGTCCACTGAAAGGTGTGGGAGTAGTGACTCTTTAATAGTCATGAGCATACCTAGCACTCAGATCCTGGCTTCTAAATATCATTCTCCACTAACAGGAAATAGGACTTGTTAGAAAAACGGCTGATTTTAGGTCTGAGACAGGACAATACAAAAGGAACATAGACTATCTTTTTGTCTCAGAAAGCAAGGAGGTGCTCAAAGAATTATGGAGACATGTCAAAGGAACACAGTAGTAACCTTGAAGGGTATTTATTGCCCAAATGAGAAAAAGTTGTGCTTTTGGCAGAAAAATAGATACATAATTCAGTGAAACAAATAGTCCAGAAATAGATATATATGTACGTGGTTGATTATTTTTTGACAATGATGAAATATAATTTAATGTGGAAAGTATAAACTCTTCAATCAAGATGCTAGAACAATTTTGGCATAGGCAACAGAACAAAACAAAAAATATCAACTCTTATTTCACACCATATTTTTTAAAAAATCAATGCAAAGTGGATTATAGACTTAAATATAGAGCAAAATCTAGCAAACTCTTAGAAGAAAACAAGGTAAACTCTGAACTTGAGTTTAGTGAAGCATTTTGAAAATAAAAAGTGAATCACAGTAATTATATAGAAAATTTGAAAAATGGCACATCGTTTAAAAAATTCTCGAAAATTTTGAAGAGAACTTGTATCTAGAATATGTAAAGCATACTTCCAACTTCATAAGAAAGAGACAACCCAAATGGAAAAAAATCTATATGAACAGATACTTCACCAAAGAAGATATATGTATGGTAAATGAGTATATGGAAAGATGTTCAACATGATTAGTCATTAAGGAAATACAAATTAAAACCATAAAGGGATAACACTACACACTCACCAGAATAGCTAAAATTTTAAATACTGATCACACTCAAGTATCAGTGAAGATGTTAGTAATTAGAACTCATACATTTCTGGTAGGAATTCAAAATGGTACGATTGCTTTGGAAATGAGATTGGCACATTTTAAAAAGTCAACAGGACTCTGACATTTCACTTCTAGATATTTACCCAAGAAAAATTAAAGCATATGTCTACAAAGATAAGTATACAGATTTTAACATCAGCTTTATTAGTAATAGCCTAAAACTGGAAACAATTGAAATATCTGTCAGGTAAATGGATACACAAATCGTGGTATGTATAGCCATATAATGAAGTACTGCTCAACAATGAAAAATAATGAATTACCAAAACATCTACTTAACTTATTCTATTTATACCATTTCCTCAAATAAAATAATATGGTACCCCCCCAAAAGTAATCAATTATTGATATATGCAACAAAATGAATAAATTTCAAAATAATTATGGTGGGAAGCCATAATAATTTAAAGCCAGGCAAAGAAGAAATATTTAATGTATATTCTATTCATGTAAAATTCTAAAAAATACGAACCGATATCAAAGGATGCAATGAGAACACAGTGTTATTTTAGTGATATTCCTACCAAAGATGCATAATCACATTTAGTCATGAGAAACTATCAAACACAAACTGGGGGATATTTTATAAGGTAATGGCCTATAATCTTCAAAAGTGCCATGAAAAGCAAAGAACAACCAAGGAATTGTTCCAGGAATCTAAAGAAACATGACAACTAAATGCAAAGAAAGACACAGATTTGAAAGTTTGCTGTAAGGCACTATGCAACAACTGGGAAATTTGAATGCGATGTGAAGATTAGAATAGACTTTAGGAACTTATTGGAACTACTTGACAATACTTGAATGAAATCTAATTAGATGTAATAATGAGTCAAAATCCATTTCACAGCTTTGTGTTTATCTTGCAGTTATGTTGACAAATATTCTGGTTTGTAAGAAATGATAAAATATTAGGGGTGATGGGGGCATGAATTTGGCCACTTACTCTCAAATGCTTCCAAAAAATGAAATTTTTCTTTACACCATACTTGTAATTTTCCATAAATTTCAATAGATAGTGATATACAGAAAATTATTCTCAGGTTTCGATCCTACTGCCCCACTTGCTCTTCTCCAAGATTTTATGTAGGTGTGTAGAAGCAGGAAGGCTTCAGTGGGGTAACTACAAAATTAAACTGTGCATAAATAGACATAACCTGGCTTCATCATGGGAAACCAAAAGACTTGGTCAACTTAGGCTTGTGATGTTGGGGATTAGATAGTCCCATTTTTATTCCAAATCTTCTCTATCCTTTGTTCTCAAAGTCAATGACATCTGTCTGATTTTTGCTGTGCTGACAGTAATAACTGGGCAACCCATGATGGGTCTCTCTGAGCTCTGTTGGGGCTTCACTGTCTCCCCTCTGCTTGGCTTTCTCAGGCATCACCAACACTCTGAACTCTACTTTGCTAGGCTCCTGTGAGGTTTCTCCTGAAACTACTCAGCCCTGATAAGCTTCCAGATGAAAGATACACTGCCTAAGGGTCCTGCCCATGCCAAAGGGGAACGTGGGTGGCTCCAGAAAGCTAAATTTTATGCCTCCCTTGCTTTTTATCTTCTCACGACATCTCTGGACTTTTTTATTACATCATTGAAGACATAGTCTCTTTCTTTTGGACTCTTGCCTCGTGGCCGAACCTCAATAATACATCTGAGAAATATATATTACTAAATACACTTTCTCAGTGCAAAGGGAAAAATCTAAGATTTTGATTATCAGACATGGCCCTTGATATTGTTACATATGAACTAAAGCATTTGGAAATTACTTCCTCTCTCTGAAAAACATGTCTTTTTGTGATACTGCAAAATTCTATTTTTAATGTCAGATGTTGAATACTAGTCCTTGCATTCTTGTCGCAATCTTTCTGTACTAATTCTAATATGACTCTTACCTTAAGCTAGTCTGAAAAAAGCTCATTGCAGAAAAACAAAATTAAAAAAAAAAAATAGTATTTCTTAGCATTTCCTTCATGATACAATTAAGTTAAATAACTTAAGTCCTGTCTCATGTAACTGCTGGAAGTCCACTAACTTCCTTTACATTTCTGAGAATTTCAGGGATATGTGAGAAGTAGATGATGAACTTTAATACTCATCTCATGTCTCTGAATACACATTTCTATAGTGGCTTAATTATCAAACACTTCCTAACATCTTATCTTCTAAACACTGTACTTTCTCCCCATTCTACCCCAACCATTGGCCCTGACCATTCTCTACCATTTTTCAAAACATCTCATATAGTTATTCTGTGTAGATGACTTTTGCTGAAGGTTCAAGAAATATAAATAAAGAAATGGAAAAAAAAATCTTAAACATGAATTAGAAACATCACCTGTCCTGTATTTATCTGTAGTTCCTTCTAGCTTTCCAATACCTGTTGAGGAATCCTTCACTTTCCTAACCTCTTTCCTAAAATCTCCAGAAATTCTCATTCTTCTCTTTCGTATTTGGATGGGATGTTTGCTACTTTATTAATCAAAGAAATTCCTCCCTCTTTTTGTATCAAAAATCTCCCAATCAGATAGGCTCTGGAGCCTTCCCTTACCTAACAAAATGTCTCATTCAGATGTTCACCCACCCCCACTCCCACCCACACCACCAAATGTACCAATTTCTCACTGGAGGAACTCTGCTGTTCTCCTTTAGCAGAGCTCCACAATCAGGCAGCGGAAGGCTTTAATCCGCAGAATTTGTGTCTTTGTTTTCCCCCATGCCGGTTTCACCATTGTATTTTGGAAGCAAGCAGTTTACTTTCTAGTTTTACAGGCCCAGAGATGGAAAGACATGTTGCTCCAAGATAAATCATACCCAGAGTCTCACTTGTATCTGATTTAGATAGTTTAAATAATGATATTTGGAATTTGAGAACTGACGAGATTTAAATGAGATTTTGGATTTGATGTTGTAATAGGTCAAGACTTTGGGAGGGGTGTTAGAATGGGTAACTGTATGTGTGGGATGGATGTGAGCTTTTGGGCCCAGAGCGTGGACTGTGGTAGGCTGAAAAATCACACATACCCCACTCTCCCCCCTAGTTAAGAAAAGCTATTTATATAAACTCTCTGGAAACTATGAATGTTACCTTATTTGGAAAGGGTCTCTTCATATGTGATTAAATTAAGAATCTTTATTATTATTATTATTTATGCCTACAGCACCTGGTCTTCCTAGGTAGTCTCCCATCTAAGTACTAACCAGGCCCAGCCCTGCTTAGCTTTTAAGATCAGACATCGGGCTTGTTCAGGGTGGCATGGCCATAGACCATGGACCATGGCTCCACTGGGGCACAAACTCAGGACCTTCTGCATGTAAAGCAGATGTGCTAACCGCTATACTATGGAACCACATCCTAAATTAAGGATCTTGAAGAGATAATCCTGAATTATCTGGGTGAGCCTTGAATCCATGGCAAATTTAGATACCAATTGGCTGTCCTATAATTCAACTCATTTCCAACACTATCTATCCAGAGACAGCAACAAATTCCACAGGACAAGGGTTCAGTCCTACAAGACTGTCCCCTTTCCACTTCAGAGCCAATTGCAAGCCCAAGTTGTTATCTGTACTTCTGACTAGCCATAAATCAGAGGTTCCAGCGACCTCTTGCTTGGGTCTAATTAATTCGTTAATGTGAATGAAAAAGGGATCCTATGAAAAGTAACCCCACAGGGTTACTGATCATAAATTCCTGACTGAATAGGTCATGGTGGGTAGTCACACTCAGGCCTATAACTTTTTTAGTAAAAGGTTTATCTTTGCCTTAAGCCAGCACTGTTCATTGTTCTTGTGCACCTGAACGTACCTTTGAAATGCCAGAGTAACCCTCTTTAAATATTGCACATTAACCTTTTCTGGCCTGCAAAGTTTCTGTTGAGAAATCAGCTGATTGTCTCATGGAAGCTCCCTTGTAGGTAACTAAGTGCTCTCCTCTTGCTGCTTTTAAGATTCTCTCCTTCTTTTTAACCTTTGGCATTTTAATTATGATGTGTCTTGTTGTAGGCCTCTTTAGGTTCATCTTGTTTGGGACTCTGCCCTTCCTGAGCTTGTATGTCTATTTCCTTCACCAGGTTAAGGAAGTTTCCCATCATTATTTCTTCAAATAGATTCTCAATTCCTTGTTCTCTCTCTTCTTCTGGTACCCGCCACGATCCAAACATTGGTAGGCTTGATGTTGCCCCAGAGGCCCCTTAAACTATTCTCATTTTTTTGCATTCTTTTTTCTTGTTGCTGTTCTGATTGGATGTTTTCTGCTACCTTATCTTCTAAATCGCTGATTTAGTCCTCTGCTTCTGTGGATTCCCTCTAATGTATTCTTTATTTCAGTTATTGCATTCTTCATTTTGACTGGTTCTTTTTATGTTTTCTATCTCCATTTTTATGTTTACTATCTCTTTGTTGAAGCTCTCAGTGAGATCATTGAGCATTCTGATAACCAGTGTTTCGAACTCTGCATTTGGTAGATTGCTTGTCTCCATCTTATTTAATTTTTTTTCTAGAGTTTCTCTCTATTCTTTCTTCTGGGACATGTGTCTTTGTCTCCCTAATTTGGCTACCTCCCTGTGTTTGTTTCTATGTATTAGGTAGGGCTGCTATGTCCTACAATGTTAGTTAGAGTGGCCTTATTTAGCAGGTGTCTTATAGGGCCCAGTGGGACAAGCTTCCCTGGTCACCTGAGCTGAGTATTCCAGGTATGTCCCCTGTATGGGTTGTGTGTGCCCTCCTGTTGTAGCTGAGCCTTCGTTGCTACTTGCATGTCAGTGGGAGGGATTGACCCTCAGGCAGATTGACTGTGAGAACTAGCTGGTGAGGGGCTCACTCTATGGAGCAGGATTTGCTTTAGCAGGGCTCTGAGTGCCCGCCCAGTCTGCCCTTTAGGTGTTTTCATCTTGGATGTGGCCCTTGGTGGTGCTTAGGCTAAGTCTGAAGCTGGCCACCGGGCATGCCAGCCCTGGAGCCTCCCAGGAGGCTCCCCGCCCCAGGTTAAGTTCAGTAGCAGCCAGTGCCTTGCCTGAGACCACCTGGCATAAGCTGCCAAGCAATCTGAAGATGGCTGCCACCCATGCTGGGCTTAGAGATGCCTCAAGAGGCCAAACTGCTAACTGAGCCAGCTGCCACCAGTGCTGAGCTTGGGCTGCTCAGCAAAAGGTACAAGGCGTGCCAAGGACAGTTGCTGCTTATTTATGTTTGGGGAATCTTTGAGAGATTTTAGGAAAGTCTGAAGCATGAGCCAAGACAGGCCATTTGTATGGAAAAGACACTGGAAGTAGTTTGGGTGGGCCTACAAGTTGGGTGGGGCAGGGTCTCCGGGAATCACCAGGGCAGAGCGACCAGTAATTAGCCAGGTTGATGGAGACTCAGATATGGCGGCTTACTGCATCAGGACGCTAGGGTGGGTGAGGGCTCTACAAATGAAATATGGCCTCTGCCAGCCCTTCTGTTTGGGAGAAAGCTGCCCCTCCAGCCCTCACCCTGAAGCCAGACAACTCAGTTCCTCTCCATATGTCCCTGGAGCCTTTTGAGCTGCTGACCCAGCACTGGAGCCCAGAGCAAGTTAGTCCATCAGCAAGTAAGTTTGTGCATGGGCCCTTTAAGAGGAATATCTGATACTCAAGCCGCCTTTCATCTCACTCTACCACAATCCCCACTGCTTTTCACACTGGCTTCCCCACATTTTAGTGTGTTACACTCTCTATATTAATTTACGTCTTTGTGTCAAATGTTCCTTTTCTATAAATGGAAAAATGATGATATCTGACTCATAGAATTGTATAAATTAAGTGAAAACTGCCTCACAGCACCTGGCTCATTGTAACCACTCAGTAAATGTGAGCAAAACAGGTAATTCTGTTGTCATGGAACATACAGTCCGGTTAGGAAGGCAGACATAAATTATTACAACTGTCATAAATTTTCGTAAAGGAGAAGTACAGTGTCCTACACAGGTGTGAGTAACAGTACTCTGTGGCAATCAGAAAAAGCTTCCTTTGAAAAATGAGAATTGAGCTGAAGCCTGAAGGATAAACACTACTAAATTAGGTGAACGTTTGATAGAAAGCATTCCAGCCAGAGGAAAATCCGTGCCCTATATTTGGAGAGCCTGACATATTTTGGGAACTGAATAAATCCAGAAGGCTGAGGTGCCAAATCACTGCAGGTGAGGCCTAGTGACATGGGGTCTTTTAAGCTGTGCAAATTCCTTTAAATAGAAGAGCGAAGTTATTGCCCAATTATGCTGTGTAACAGAAACCTTATTCTTTAAGGTCAAAATATCTGGTACCGCTTATCTGTTTTGTGGCATTTATTAAAAACAATTTTATGTCTCTTGGCTTCCAGCAATAATTATAATTATTTTTAAATGAAGTATATGTAGACAGTACTTTCTTATGTCCCATTTCTCCATTTTAAATGCATAAATAATTTCCAAAGTTATCTAAAATGTGAGGTTTGAGGGCACAGGCCTCTAAACTGCCAAGTTTTCCTGAGAATTCTAGCACTACCTACAAGTTTGAGGGTGTTCCCAAAACCATTCTCAGATTTCATAATTCACTAAAAGGACTCACAGAACTCAGTGAGAGCTATTGTATACATGGTAATCTTTTATTATGGGGAAAAGATACATTAAATTCAGCCAAGGGAAGCAATATATAGAGCAGAGTCTGGGAAAGTTCCAAATGTGAAGCTTCTGTTGTCTTCAAGATGTATTACCCTCCTAGCAATGATGTGTGACAATATGCATTGAGTATTTCCAACAAGGAAGCTTACCCAAGCTTTGGAGTCCAGAGTTTTTATTGGGACTGCATCATGTGTGTATGACTGATTGATTGAATGATTGCCTATGTGGTTGTACTCGGTCTCTAGACTCCCATTCTCCAAAAGTCAAGCTGATACCTGTGGACCAAGGGCCCACGGTGACTTATCTCATTGGCATAAACTATCAGATGTGGACCAGGAGGCCCACCGTGAATAACGCAGACACTCCTATCATTGAAGAAATTCAGAATTTAGAAGTTACCCCACGCTGGGGACAAAGGCCAGAATGTTTCTTTGGCCTGGCCAAGTGATTAGCTTACTGTAAAGGCCACCTCCTGGGCTTTGGCCAAGATTCTCACAGTAAAACAATCGTATTTGTCTGGACATTTCCATTTAGTATAGCTTTTATGTGGCAGACGGAGCAATAATATCATTGTGAATTTGCCTCACATTTAGAGGAGCAAAGCTGGGGTAGAAATAGGTTTAAAGAAACAACTGAAATATCCTATAAAACCATTACAACATTTTTATATTTTTGTGCCTTTACTTACCATCATTTGTGTCTTATGATAAACATGCAGAGTTATATAGTATAAAAATTAGTTGATGATTGGGTAAATCCAGTTCTTTCTCATGTCAGTTGTTTTCCATTAGTATTACATCCTGAGGAGGCTTTAACTCAATTTCCAAACTTGATCATCAATATTACTAGTATAATCTTACCAAAAATGACAATGTTGTTCCATATCATAGTAAGGCAATAAATGTGACTTAAAAAATAAGTTAAAAGTTACTGGACAGCCCAGATTCAAAGGGAAGGGAATTAGACTCTATCTCATGTGGAAGGAATAGCAAAAAATTTGTAGCTCATCTTTAATCTATCACAAATTATTTTTCTAAAATATTGTAATAAGGAGCAGAGTATCACTGGATCTCTTCATTTCTTTCTAAGAAAATAGCAAAATAGCAGTATGTTTATACACAGTAGTTGTAATATAAATTAAATTTATGGTAGAATTTATTTTCTTAGTAGTGTTTTAAAATTGAATATTCAAATGAAATGGCTAATACTGTATAGATCGTGAAGGATAAGGGGCCAAACTATACGTGCATTTGAGGGAATTACCTCTATCATAATACAATGTCTTAACTTATACTCACATAAATTGATTTCTTTCTGTGTTTTGCCATCTTTGCCTTTGCTGCATTTATAGAATGTAGCCAATTCTTTTTATTAAAAATATGTGTTGACACTTAAGTATAATTTATATACGTCTAATATATTTACACAGATTTTTATCATCTGTTATAGACATTGTCTTGCCTACAAAAGCATTCAGTATTTGTTGAAATTCATGAAAGAAAAGATGAGCATAAAACAGGTCTAGGAAGATAATAATCTGCTCTGCATTTAATAGAAAGCAATTATGTCAAACAATTATAAGGATAAGGAACAGCAATACCTGAGCTTACCCAAAACCTTGTGAAGGCTATTTGCCAGTTTTTCACTGCAGCTACTTATTATGTAAGTTTTATCTGCTATATTTAAATCAACATTGTAAAAAGTTAGAATGCTTTTGCTTCAAATTCAGTTTTAGTTCATTCTATGGCATGTATATTATTTTTGTTATCTCTCTTTATGAGGACAAGGGGAGTCGAAGCAATTGTAATGGTGGAATTCTAGTTGCGACTTTTTTTAGTATTAGGTGAGATCATTTATTGATAATGTATTGTTTCATTCATATAACAAAATATTTTTTATTAAAGTATGTTTGACATACAATAATATATTAGTTTCACAGTATGACATTTTTATCGCTAACTCTGTAAGTCTTTAATCTATGAGCTTGATGGATTATTCTTTGTTTTTGAAAGTTTACTTCAAGAAAGTTTTTTGGGGGTGGATGGGTTATAAGTACACAAGTATGCATTCTTACGTATTGACGACTATCTAAAATTTTATGGTACTTTCCTTCTTTCTTGTAATCTTTCATTTATTCATTCAAGACTTTTAATTAAACTCTTACGATGTTCCTAGCCCCTATGATAGACATTGAAGGTCAAAATGTGACTAGAAAATGTTACTGGATAAAATACAGGATTCCTAGTTAACTTTAAATTTTGGATAAACAACATATTTATACTAAAAATTATTATTTACTTGAAATTCAAATATAACTGGGTATCTTATAATCTTTTTTATTTCATTTATTTATTCATGTATGCTAACTATGACAGCCTGTTCCTGATCTGTTATCATTTGAAGTCCAGTGGACAAGGCAGATACTAATCAAATAAAAAATAAATAAAAAATTATAACTGAGATAAGTGTTACCATGAATAGGTACAGAGCTCCTGAAGGAGAAAATAATCAAAAAGAAGTCTGGTCTGGAAGAGGACATCAGAGAAGACTGCTCTGTCGAAGTGCCAATGGACCTGAGGTCCTGAAGGAAAGGAAACAGAACTATGTTCTAACCCTTACTTTTAAACAATTTTATGTTAAATTGGGGTGTGTCTAACTTCAAAGGTACAAGCAATAGAAAGCCCGATGGCTCAGCCTGGTACAGAAACAGAACCTTGTTTCAGGGATGACCCAGTGATTTTCATACCTGGCATCTGACTAATAATAAAGACTTGTACATTAATGTGGTACAGGAGAGTTCTATTTTAATATTCAATTCCTAATCCCATGGACATTTCCTGGGATCAGAGAAGAAAAGTTGCTTGTCCCGTCAGACCTCTGGTCTTTGCTCCTGCCAGTAAGAGGGAATATGTCTGGGTCTAAGCAGGAGGGAAGACTTATTCAGCCGCTGGTGGGAAAGACACAGATCTGTGACCCACTCACTTGGGAGTTGCCAGACTAGAGTGTTGCAAGTGAACACACCCTACAGTGCCTCTGGCAGGATTAAGGCTCTCACACTTTCCCAACTGCCCAACTTGTGATTCCTCCCTCCTTCCCAAGTTTCTCTCTGCCTGTAATATAAAAAATGGTCCTGTATAGCTTGTATTAATTATTCAGGTTTTGAATATGATCATTGTTTATCATCATCATAATGAGAATAGTCCTGCCACAGGTTTATATATTTATTCCCATATGCTCAGGTTCCTTTAATTATCTTATTTATCTTTATGATGTCTGCTAAATAAGTGGTAGAGTGACTGTTATTATATCAATATTTATGGATACAGGACACTTAACAGAGTGTCTCTAGGTGAGTTGCCTGAGCCCTTTTTTTGACACAATTCACACTAAGATTTACTGTTGACCCAGTCTCCTAGCTTTGTCTGGAGCCATAACAAGCTAGTTAGAAGTGCAAAGCACAAACTGACCAACTGAAAAATAATTACCTGGAAAAAATATTAATAAGTGTAAATAATATAAAATCACAAAACTATGTAGTCAATTAGTTAAAAGTTATCAAGAATAAACTGACATATATAACTATGTCAAAAGTACCACTTGTTAAATTATAAAATTGTGAGATTCATAATTTTATTATCATGGCAAACAGCATTATTATCAATTACAGCATTTTGGACCTCAAGGGTATCATATGCTCTAAATTTACTAATAAATTATGAGTATTACAAATCTGCAAATATGGGAATATTTAAACTTTTTCTCAAAAGTTATGAAGTACTTTTTGAATTTTAATAGCATAATGTATTCCTTTCATAAAAGCCAATGCCTGTGGGGAAAAATTTAAGCAATCTGTGTTTTTAATATCTCAACTTCTTTCTATAACACTTTGTTTTCTGAATAACAGTATTTTTCATAATTATGTCTATCTTATTTTATAGTAATTTTATGTTCATTTGACTCTAAACTAATGTAAACATCAAATGTATAAAAGATCTATGGATTTTGTAGTTATATAATGCTGTATTTTTTAAAAAACAAAGGTTTTATTTTTCTAGAAAAATTTGAGAAACTAGAATACATGTACTTTTTTGAAAGAGCCAGCTTTTGATTATTCAACTTTATGAAAGCTAGAGATTTTCTTATTTATAACTGGAAACTCAATTATCAAAATCCTGCTTTTGTGTATAGGTTCCTATCTTGCTTCTGTAAAAAATAGGTAAATTTAAAAAAAAAAATAATTATTTACAGATCGGTTCTCAAAAATAACTTTACATTTTTTTTTTCAAACTGCATGTGTTCTTTGCAGCTACCTTAGATATACTGTAAGGCAGAAGGAGCTCAGTCCCTCTGAAGTTAAAGTGGGGCACGTTAATCTGTACCAAGGAGGGTTTCAAATAAGAAGTCTCCCCATAGAAACAGTGACATTAAAAATTGCAGAGCAGAAGTACATCTCCCAAATCTACCAGATTACCTGTATGGTTTCTACAATCTGCCTGTGAAATACGCCCACCGGATTTTGAAATTAATTACCCCAACCTTGAAGATCCATTTTATAGTGAACGTACTTGTAACTGATGAGAATGTGGTGTTGCATTTCAGATGAACTGGAATTTAAAGAAGAGAGAATGAAAGGAGGAAGGGAGGGAGAGAGAGAGAGAGTGAGAGAGAAAGAGGAAGAGAAAAAGAGAAAAATAGAAAGAAAAAGAAAGAGAGAGAAAAGGAATACTTTAGAACTACCACGCACCATCTTTGCATATTGTACAGAATTCACTCTGCAGTAGCACAAAATGGAAGAGAAATGGCACCCGAGCCCAGAATTTCTGCCACTCTCCAGGGTGCCAGCAACTCTATGTAAACACCTGCAGTGCATTCTTACCACAGTTTTATGACATTGGTATATTGGCTCTACTTTATTGGTGAGTTACTGAAAGAAAGAGATCTTTCAACTGGGTCAAAAAGAAGTCTTTGGAATGCTTTCCTGCCGCTCACGTGGATCTATCAGATTTCAGACTGAGAAAAGTAGAAGAGTATTTAGTGAGAAGAACAATGGAAAGTCTCTGGAAGCAAAAATTGAACTAATGCAGTCTTCAGACTAGATACATAGATGGTGGAGGTTAAAAAAGAAAGTGCCCAAAGCAGAACATGTTAAAGGAATTTGAGAAAGCACAACCTACACTTCTCCCTTTAGTCAATCCAACCCTACCCCATCCCACCCCATCCCACCAAATGTAAGAGTGAAAAATAATTAGACAGTGTCAAAGCCAAGATTCATCTACTTCTCTATTTTATATAGAGCTGGCAGTGTTGGTGGTCTTGGACTCTGGTTTATGTGAATTTTACCATTGCCAGATTTCCCAAACCTTGCCTAATTTCATTGCTTTCATATGTTTTCAGTCCCCAAATTTCTAAGAATTCCAAAAAAAATTCTCTTATGATTTGTCCTGTCGCTATTTAGTTTCCAGTGTTGTCATTGCTTCATGTGAATATTTCCTCAAATAGTCTTAGCAAAGTTAATTTTCGTTCTGCTTCTTTTCACATTACGAAGAAGGAAAGATCACCTAAATTAGATTTTAGTGCACTCTCACTGTTGACTCTTTATAATAATTACATTCTCAGCAATCAACAGTGGTGTCAAATTTCAAATGCCTTGGAATTATTTTACTTGTCATAATTCAGATCTATTTTTCAGAGACTCTTATCTAAAATTAAACCACTTTCATAATGGTATGGCCTTGGAATCTGTCATACTGTCTCTCCTTCTATTATTTAAACTTACTGCAAAGAACTAACAGAAAGTGACTAGATTCTGAATAATTAGTTCTTATTAAGACTTGTTATTTGAGAAGAATACTATTTTAAGTGTTCTTACTAATCCACGTTACATCATTTCCAAACGGGAGTACTGGAGTAACAATGTTTACTGAACTCCAAATCTGTTTTACCTGAAAGAAGTAAATTGTTCCTGAAATTTTTTAATCATCCATGACTACTGTTACAGTTTTATTTTCTCCCTAAAGGTTGTCATTATTAGCACTTATATTTAGAGAACGTTTTGATCTAACTTAGGAACCATTAGAACCTAGAAAAAAACATTGGCTCTTAATAGAGCATCACCTAACATTCAATAAGGATATTATGAAACATTAATTCCTTCAGTGGAGCAAAACCCATTGCAGCACTCTGCATTGGTATCTGGAATAATTCTTTCTACAAGTCTAGCAGGTCACTGACAGTAAAGGCCTTTCTCAACACAAACAACCTGTTCAGGTAGATTAGTTTTTTTTTATTATTATTATTATTTCCTTTTCTTAAACTTAAATAGATTTTGTAGGAATTTGCTGTGTGTTACATTTCTCCTCATAAACAGAATGATGTATCTTTGACCCAACACTAAAGAAACTGTGAGAACATATGAAATAGACTCTATCAAGAATGGTACTTTGTAATTATGAAGTATTATAATATGTTGTATGCTATAAACATGAGAACATATTTTAAAGTAGTAAGGTGTGCATTTCTATATCTACATATATGTGTACACTATAATAAATCAGAATTATTCTGTAAATGTATTTTACACTATTGCTTTGACTATTGCCTTCATCATGGTATCTCTTCAGTCAAAAAAAAAACTAACAAAGTAGATATTTCTAGTTCACTTAAAATCATGGTCTTAAAGCGAATCAATCATGCAAAGATATTATTTATAAAACTTCTAATTTGTTCAGATAGATGGATCCCAAATAAGTCATGAAAATCATAATTAATATTCTGAGTCCCAAAGACAATTGACTTAGATGTTTAAAAATTAAACTATAACAGTGCTTTATGTTACATTTCTATAATCTGTTGGGTTTAGTTTTTGCCAAAAAGTATCTTTCAGAGTCATCTCTTGTACCTCCTTAGTTTAATGATTTGAAGTTGGAAAGAGGTAAAAGTAGTGTGAGATGAGAATAGCATTTGGTAAGAAATTTTGAAATCAAATAGAAACCTAATAATTTTTGAAAATCATGCTCAATGCCAAACTCTTATCATTGTGAAAGAAATAACTTTAGTCAAGTTTTGTGTGATATTAAAAATATTTCCATGATGTAATTGGTTTCTTGGAATTTTGTTGTTTGTATTTTATTTTTTGATTGCTAATACATTTGTTTTTTTGAACCTAAGATTATACGTTGAATCTCAACAATGGTAAACTATGAGATTTGGAAAGCCATATCAAGAGCAACTTGTTCAGCTAATTCCTGGGATTTAGGATTCCTAGAGCACCTTGTCTATTTGCTAATAGACTACTTAGATATTGAAGTTTAGCCTAAATACAGTTATGCAAATAGAAATCATTCTTGGCCTAAAAATTATATCTTGTTATAACAGAAGTGAACATACAAACTACCAATTGTCAAAGAGACTGCAAACCTTTATCTAAAAATAACCATTACACATTCCAATGTAGAGAGGAAAGCT
Source organism: Pteropus alecto (assembly GCF_000325575.1). Classification (NCBI taxonomy): domain Eukaryota; kingdom Metazoa; phylum Chordata; class Mammalia; order Chiroptera; family Pteropodidae; genus Pteropus; species Pteropus alecto. The sequence continues at coordinate 9,747,439 of NW_006433378.1, read as the reverse complement.
TGGATAATGAAATAGTCAATAGTGGGGAAGCCTTGAAAACACCCTAAACAGACCACTAAAACAGATCGTAGTTTGCAATTTCTTCATTCGTGTCATTGCTGTCAAAGTCCTCCAATTAGCCGGGCTTACAACATGAAGGGTTAATTCCATACTGTGCGTGGTCTCCTAAACAATCAGGCACTTTTTTTCTAAGCTGTTTTCAAATAGGTCTGATCACCTCTTTCTCAGGCTCCTTGAGTAAGCTAATTGCTCCCTGTCTATATTCCTTTTCACCAAAGGAAAAAAAAGTTGCTTGCTAATTCTACATTGATCTCCTGAAAAATAGATGATAGGTAGATGATGATGATGATAGATAGATAGATGACAGATGATAGATGATAGATGATAAATGATAGATAGGTAGATGATAGATAGATAGGTAGGTAGATAGATAGATAGATAGATAGATAGATAGATAGATAGATAGATAGATGATAGATGATAGGTAGATAGATAGATACATAGATGATGATGATGATGATAGATAGATAGATAGATAGATAGATAGATAGATAGATGATAAAGAGATGATAGAATGAGGATGAACTGATTCTTATGTATTTTTTTCTATCCCACAAATCAGAATTTCTTAAATTGCAGGTCAGGACTCACAGCTTATAAAATCAGTTTAATTCATTGATGAGCTTTCTTTTAATGAAATACATTAAAAAAGAAAATAGAGAGTGGTGCCTAGAGTAAATGTGCAACGTGTGTGTGTGTGTGTGTGTGAGAGAGAGAGAGAGAGAGAGATTGGTTTGTATTTTGCATTTTAATGTAAAATGTATATTTTACTGTGGATCATGGTCATAATTTTTTTTAATTGACCAAAATGATATTCCTATTTATTCATATATAGGGGTATTCATCCATTTAACACATTGAGTACACTGAAAATATAAAAGAATAAAATGGTCTCTATCTTCGAGGAACTAACATTCTCTTAAGAGAAACTGATATGGAGATAAACAATTTTAGTGTGATATACATAAACTCTAGAATGCAAAGTATAGATAATTTTCTGGGAACATAGAAGAGGAAGTAATAGCAGTTCCTTAAGAATCTCTTGTTTACTAAATATTCATTCTTCTAATGGGAATTAAACTCAGTATGCTAAGTTTAATTAAAATGTTTTAAAGATATTAGTTCTATATCCATTTTCTCCTCTTCTTTTAAATGTTATATGGTTATTGGCCAATAATGGAGCAGTAACATAAAATTCTGTGTGATAATATTATAAAAATAATAAATTCCCTTTTAATAAACTTGAATGGTTTTTAACAATTGATATCTAGTAGACTTCTTCAGAAAAGCAATATACATATATATATGTATATATAATCTTCAGAAAAGCTTTATCAGTGAAACAGAAAAAAACTGACCTCCAGAAAGTTTTATGAAATGAAAAAACTTGGTCATAGTAAATCACCTGTTTTAATCTTTTCTCATAGTTCTCAAACATAATATGTGTACACATGAAGTTCTATGTTGATAAATATTGATGCCTAAAAAAACATATCAATGACTCGAAAATATTTGGTTAATATAGTAGATTTAAAATAATAGAGGCTTGGTGCCTGGCCAGCTCAATCAGTAGAGCATGAGACTCTTAAAATTATAGACACTGGTACTAAGTTTTCATTTTTCTTTCCCTGAAATTCAATGTACTTTAGGTTGATTGGATCTACATTAAGAGCCAAATAAATGAATCTTTTTCATAAAAAGATTTAAAAAAAACACGAGACTCTCTCTGCTGCAAAAATTAGAATTCCAGTCAGATTTTAAAAAAGCAGTGGCATGTCCTTCTGCAAATATAACCAAAACATGCTACCAATTTAAATAGAGCACTTTTCTGAAACCTCATTAAACAGACCCTGAATGTGTAACATATCTGTTCTCTTGAATTCTTAGTACGTGCTTTTTGAATAAGTGGTATTTATTCTTTCTCCAGCTTTAATTAATCTGTCATTATTTTTCATTTGGAATCCATTAGAAGTTTTTATATGTTCTGGTTCCAATTCATAATTTTAAAGCTAAGGAGCATGTCTGAACAGTTAAACATATATGCACACTCTCCTTCCTGATCCCATTGCTTTGACTAGAGCTTGTTTTCTGTGATGCCGCATGAAGGTTTTTATGTAACACATTTTCTAAGGCTAAATTATATTATAAAGTCCTAAATTATATTATAAAGTTGCTTTGAGGAATCGCAGTCCAGAGTACAAGCCTCTGAAGTTATGCCTATTTTAGGAGTTTGATGATTGAATGATCTAAAAAAAAAAGGAAAAGAAAAAGGAAAAAGGAAAAGGAAATAAAAAAGTTCTCCTTTTTATTTAACTCCTTGAAATAGCTTGAAATTTTATTAGTTAAATTTCAATATATTACATTTAAGTTAGTAAAAAGTACAAATTCTCATAAAATCTTTAGGTCACTGGTTTTGGTAGTGAAGCAGTCTAGTTTTATTTGCTGAGAAGTCCTGAGTTTCTTAATAATGAATATTGTGTGTGTGTGTGTGTGCACACGCGCGTGCATGCTATAAATCTGAGAATTTTTATGTGATATATGTAAACTAGTTTTATATATTGAAAATATCTATTTACTTCTTTGAGAATTTTCCCTTGAAGATTATGTAGCATTTTAAAATATAATCAATTTGTCTTAATATTTATATCTCTTCTGGTATATGATATGTCATTAATTTATCCATATCAAGACATGATAGCTAATGATTACGCAGAGCTTTACAGATTCAAAGACTTATCTCATATATTAATATAAATATATGATTCTCCTAATAACCATATGAACTAGATATGGCATAAAACATTTTTATTGCCAATTTACAGATAAGAAAATAAGGCCCAAATAGATGAAGATATTTGCTTAAGAAGTAGGTAGTAAAAGGTGAAGATAGGACATAAATCTATTATCTTCTGACTCCAAATTCCATATTTTGCATATAATCTAATTATATAAAACAGCAAAAAAACCCAGTTATATTAGTTAGGGATCTCCAGAGAAACAGAACCAAAAGAAAATCTGTCTGCCTGTCCATCTGTTTGTCTGTCTCTCTTTCTCTCTCTCTACCTATCTATCTATCTAGATATTAAAGGAGATGTATTATAGGAATTGGTTCACATAGTTATAGAGACATAGAGGTCCCATGATCTACCATCCGTAAGCTGGAGAACAAGGAAAGCTGACTGTAATTTAGTCTTCATCTGAAGGCCTGAGAATAGGGGAGTCGATGGTGTAAGTCCCAGTCTGAGTCAGAAGGCCCAAGTACGAGAAACACCAAAGTGCAAAACAGGAGAAGATAGATGTTTAGGCTAAGAGAGAAAATTTACTCTTCTTCAGCCATTTTGTTCTATTCAGACCCTGAATAAATTGGATGATGCCCATCAGCATTGCTGAGGATGACCTTCTTCACTCCATCTACTGATTCAAATAGTAATCTCTTCCAGAAATACCCTCACAGACATACCTAGAAATAATGTTTACCAGCAACCTAGGCATCTTTTAATTTAGTAAAGTTGATACATAAAAATTAACCATCACACCACGATTCTTAGAATTGTGCATTATTGCAGACACTATGCTGAAGTTCATTTTCTGAAAGCTCCATAGGGCCCTATATCTGCCCAGGTGGCTAAACCCTCCTCCTCTGCACCCATACTTGTTCTGTCTACCTTGTATTTCTCTGCCCTGGATCCTGTCTCAGTAGAGTTTGGGAACTCTTACCAGTGGAAAACTCTGTGAAACTCAGTGTTATGTTAAATCAGGAAAGGAAAATTTGGTCAAGGAATAGAGTTTCTAAAATTTAAGGGCCCTCTATTGGCAAGCACTATACAAGCTTTCTACATAGTAATTCTCTTATCAAATATAACAATCTATGACATGGGCATTCTCAACCCCACTTCAAGGTGAGCTAACTGGGATATGGAAAAGTTAATTTCATCACTGCCAAAACTCCTTTGATATGTTACTGGGAGCTTGGTATTCAACCTAACATCTGTGTGGCCTAAAGTCTAGCATCTTTCTACTATGCCATTCTGTAGCAATATGCTTGCGAGAGTATTTGTTCTGAGATGAAGTGCTTCTTCAAAAGTATAAGAACATCTAGACTTTTTTATTTTTGAGCAAGGAGTTTACATCAGCTATTATTTTTACTTACCAAGTAGAAGACCTGACATATACAATGAGCTTTACAACTTCCTCAGTCAGATCATAGGAAAGGATTTGTCACGAGAAGCTGTGCAGATTGTCATTATCAAAGAGGACTGGATTGAAATCAAAAGCAATGTTTATGACGACTGTCGAAGAAAGTCAAGGTTAAGCTGTATTACATGATGTTGGCTTATAGATTAGCTATACAGACAACATATTTAATTCATGGCAGTTTTTGCAACCCTAGCAATAAGAAGAGAGCTTGGAAAGCAAATAGTGCTAGATAAGGACAATGAGGGAAATCAAAAAGCAGAGTGGAACACGCTTGTTAAAATTTTACATAAGTATATGTCCAATGAATTCTTCAAAATTTCACATAATTAAAGTCACCTAAATAGTAAAATTTCTAATGTCCACACTACAGTTCATAATCCATCTTTTAAAAAAAAATACAAATCATCTCACCAATCTAATTGCACTCTTTAACTCATCTTTATTTATTTTTTTGTTTGCTTATTTGTAGCACATGACATGATAGTCAGATACTTAGACTCTAAAACAATGCAGATATTTTAGAAATAGACTGAAGTCAGGAAGATGGACTGGTCTATAACCAGTAAAGTTCACAAAATATATCAATATTCCCAAGTTTATAGATAAAAATATACAAATAAATCTAATCTTAAGAAAATCAAGTATATGAATGTTCAATTTACGAAATAGAAATATACTTTATTTTTGTTGTAGAGGATTTATTGCACTCCTGACACAGCTAAAACAGATTTCAGTTTATCAACAGCAGGAA
>NW_006433378.1:9734859-9742414 GCF_000325575.1 Pteropus alecto | reverse complement strand
TTACAATCAAATTTCCCAGATTCTAGCGAGTGTCAAATTTTGAAAACATCTATATTTGACTGTTGATTGCGTTTTTCTAATCAATTTTCTAATTTTCTAAGAATCCCCTTCATTCTTCCTCCCCCATAAAATCATTCTCCTGCCTAAATTTCTAACTAAAGTTGAAAGGTATTTTTATTTATGCAGCATAAAAATATGTATTAATTTTCAAACTTAAAATACCAGAGAAAATGTTCTCTTGCACAGAACGACTGGCTCAAAGAACAGGCTAGCACGAGTACCACTCTTCAGAATGCTTGGAACTTTCATGGGACCCCAGAGGAATATCCCTGGGTCCAGCCACTCCTCTTATTCAGTTAATTTCCTGGAAATCATGAGCCTTCTTTTCTCTGCAGTGTAGATATATTAACTCCTCCAATGGCATGTTCTTAAGTCAAGTAATAAAACTACACTGACTTTTTGTGTTTTGTGATTAACCTTCATTTTTCAAATGGCTGAAGGGATTGAATATATCTTTGAGATAAAGTTGTTTCCACTACTTATCTGCTGATGGAAAGGAACTAAAAATAACTAGCATAAAAGTTTCAGTGGAAAAGCCAAATAAACAATCATGTTCACCAATCATTTGAGAATCCCCCAAAAGGCAATACACCTCCCAAAAAGGACATAACCATGATGTTAAAACTACTGGTGAGAAAGAATCTTACTATACACTGAGGAAAGAGTATATATTTTAATTATAAAACTACCAAAACATGTTTTCCTTCCCCAAATTTTTATGTAAATACATATAATTGCAATGTTTGAGTGTAAAAAAAAATTCTATAGTTAATAATTATAAGAAGTGATTTATGTAGACAAAAATTACCTTTATATTTTTGTTTAAAATTATGGAATTGACAATTTCAACTATAATATTGGGAAACTCAGCTAAAAGTTTGTAAAAAAATGTAGTTAGATTTCTGCCTCACACAATACGTATGAGAAATTTCCAGGTGAATAAAAGACCTGAATGTTAATATCAAATAAGAACCAATACTAACAACTATAAAAGTATTAAAGTTAAATATACATATATTCATACATACACACATATAGGGGAAGATCTTTCTAAGAAAAATATAAACACCTGAATTCATCGCAATAATAGTCAATATTTGCTTTGAGAAAAGTTACCTTAATCAAAGCTAAGACAAATTATACATTGGACAATAATATGTAAAGCTAATAAAAGGAATGATGAATACTCAGAATATATAAAGATCTCCTACAAATCAATATGAAAGGACAACCAAATAAAAACATGAACAAAAAAAGAAAAAATACAAAGGTCAATACATGTGTGAAAAGATATTTTAACTCCTTGATAATAAGAGAGATAAGAAAGAAAATAATGCGATATTTTTTTGACCCATTAGATAGGCAAAACATTTATAAGATTGATAATATCCAGCATTGGAGAGAAAAGAGACATTCATAAACTTTTCATGGGTGTATCATTCGTAATGTCTTTATAGAAAGTGATTTAGCTAGCATTCTTATTTTAAACATTAAATGAATTCTAGTAGTTATGATCCTAGAAAGTTATTCTAAAAATTTAATTTCTCATATGCACAAAAGTATATGTATTAGTAATTTGAATATATTACTTATTATGGGGGCAAAATGTTGAGAGGACTTAGAACCTGGGTTCTAGAGTCAGACAGCTTGTAATCTAATGCAGGGTTCTCTGTGTACTAACTGGGTAACCTTCAATTTGACGCCTTGATTTATTCATCTGTAAAATATTCCACAGAGTTGTTATAAGGATTAAATAAGATTATACAAGTAAAGAGCTTAGGACTCAGTAGCACAGAATACCCATTATTTACTAGATTCTCTTCCCCTAGTATCAGACACCTGATGCTGATAGGGACAACAATATACCCAGCTAAAAAAATACACACATTTCCCCACCTTCCTTGTATCTAAAGATAGCCAAGTGACACATTTCTGACAAATATAAGCAAAAAAATCACTGAGTCTGTATATTGTTTTCCTAGGGCTTCCTTAACAAAATACCGCAGACCGAGTGGCTTAAACAACAGAAATTTATTTTCTCACAAATCTAGAGTTTAGAATTATGAGATTAAGGTGTCAGCAGAAATAATTTCTTCTAAGGACTCTCTCTTGGGCTTGTAGGTGGTCATCTTCATATGGTCTTCCCTCTATGTGTGTCCATGTCCTAATCATTTCTTCCTATAAGGAGATACCAGTCGTATTAAATTAGGGTCTACTATAATGACTTCATTTTAACTTAATTACCTTTTAAATTCTTTTTCTCCAAATACAGTCACATTCTGAGATATTAGGAGTTAGGAATTCAACATATGAATCGTGGAAGAACACAGTTCAGCCCATAACAATATGGTTTCCAGGAAAGCACTTTAACAAGGTCATAAGCCCAATTGCATGTTGTCTTTTTTCCTTCATTCTGCCTGGAATGTGGATAAAAGGGCTGAAGCTGGAGCAGCTATTTTATGACCTTGAAGAAAATGCTAAGAGAATCTTAGCATACATACTTCTCCCTGACATACTCAAACTGTAAAATCATCAATGAATTCTGTCCCTGAACATCCTGATGTGTGTGTATGGGGTGTGGCGGGGAGGGGGATTGAGGGGGGGTAAAATTTATCTCTTTATTTGAAATTTCTGTTACCAAATTTCTGTAGCTAAATCCAAATCCACATTGAGATAGTAGTGTTCAATAAAATTTAATTCCCAATAATTATAATTAAAAGTTTTTTAAAAAGAAAGAACTTATATGTCCATCAGAGGAGACTATTGAAAAAAATAAGCTACATTATGAAATATTTTGCAGTTTTTAAAGAAAAATATGAGGGAGATGCATATCAACTAATAAATAAAATTTTCTAAGATCTATCGAGAAGTAAAAAAGGTGAAGTTACAAAAAGTATATGCATTTATTTTTAAATTATACTTAAAGTAAATATGAAAATATGCCTAGCATTACTTATCATTAGGGATTGTAAATTAAAACAACATGAGATATCACTAACTACTTATTGGAATAGTTAAAATTCAAAACACCAATACCACCAAATGTTTGCAAGGATCTGAAGCAACAGGAACTCTCATTCATTGCTGGTGGGAATGCAAAATGGTACAGCTACTTTGGAAGATATTTTGGCAGTTTTCTGCAAAGCTAAACATAGGCTTACCATTGATCTAGCAACTGTACTCTCAAGTATTTATCCAAATGAGCTGAAAATTTGTTTGTACAAAAACATACATACAAAGAAGGCCTTTTTTGACAATCATCAAAAACTGAACACAACCAAATTTCTTTTAATAGGTGACTGAATAAACAAACTTGGTACATCATATAATAAAATATTATTCAGCGATGAAAAGAAATGAGCTATCAGATCATGAATAGACGTAAAGGAACCTCAAGTGTATATCACTAAGTGAAAGAAGCCAGTCTGAAAAGGCTACATACTGTATGCTTCCACAAGTGTATAAAAGCTTGGAAAAGGCAAAAGTATAGTGATGGCAAGCAGATCAGTGGTTGCCAGGGGCTGGTTAAATAGATAAAACTCAGGGAAATTTTTAGGGTGGTGAAACTATTTTGTATGAATACAAGATGGTAAGCATTCATCAAAATCCATAGAATTTTGCAGCACAAAGATTAACTCTTCATGGATAAAATTTTATAAAATCATTTAGGAGTTTGGAGACCCCAGAATGGAATGAAGAAAGTGAAGAAGGAATTTAAATGTATTACAAATCTCATCTGTGGAGAGACTACAAGATATGTGACCAACAATCTGCAAAACTGTCAAAGCCATCAAAAACAAGAAAAGGCAAAGAAATTTAAAACCAAGAGAAGCCTAAAGAGATATGATTATTAAATTTAATGTGGTATCCTGGCTGAGATCCTAGAACAGAAAAAGGAAATTAGGATGCAGTTGAGAAAAAGAAAAGACAAATCAGACTGGAAGAAAATATTTGCAAAACACGTCTCTGATACAGAAGTTGCATCTAAAATATACAAATAACTCTTAAGACTTAACAACAACAAAGCAACTGAATTTAAAAATTGGTCATGGGGTACATTAAAACTGTACTATCTTTGCAATAATTCTATAAATCTAAAACCATTATAAAATAAGTTTTGGTTTTTTTAAAAAAAAAAATGCTTAATAGTGTCACCTCCACTTAAAAACAATCCATATATAAGATTTTATCTCAGAATAGACAAGTTGGGACAAAGCAGTGAAATTCATTTGATGCATTATTCCTGAAGAATGAGCAGTAGACACTCGCTTGTTTTATTTTCCCTAAAGCCAAGATGTGTGCGTATTCAGGGGGTGGGGAGGGGTCAGTAGAAGAAATGATGATATAAAACATTTCTTACATTTTATGATGCCATTGTCCCACTTTTTAAATTTCAAATCGTATTGTACAATTGATAGGAAATTTTAACATGTTAGAGTTTTTGTTTAGTTTGCTTTGGCTTCTTTCTGTAGAGCTGTTAATAAACCGGTTGTGCATCTTACAACCTATGGTATTTTATAATTGAAGAAAGACGGTGTATGAACTGCACACAAGGTAGAGAACAATAATGTCCTTCCCAAAAGAATCTTTCAGTTCTCGTTTCAGTTCATATGACAGGCAAACTCTTCCCCAAGGAGGAAGTTTCGTTTATTTTTGTATTTACGATTGTGGTTTGTAAGTGCATAGGTCAAGGTTTACTGAACACAGTTTTCCACTTTACCTTTAAATGGTATTTTACATATACATGCCTGAGGCCTTCAGTCACCAGCCAAATTAAAAATTATCTCAAAGCGGGGGTAGCTAGATGCTGTACCTTTTTCATTTCATATCAAGTTTCCAGAGAATTGAGTGTGATATTTGGGTAATGCTGATACTGAGACCTGTCCCAAACCTCAGCAAAAGTGCAAAATAGGTGAAATTTGCATTTTTTGCTGGGCTCACTCTCTTACAGATGCATGTAACCATTAATCCGCTCCTCCTTAAAGCCCTCAGTCATCTGTGGTGACTCCTTGAAGCTGGCAGCTAACTACCCTCCTCAGGGAAGATTTTAATCTTCAAATTCCATCCCTGAGTTCTCCCATGTACACTTCTTTCTCTTTAGATATTACAGATGTGCTCACTGACAATGTGTTAATACTAATATATTAATACAAGTGTCAGCAGACTCCAGCCATGGGCCAAATCATGCTTGCTGTTTGTTTCTATGAATAAGTCTTATTGGCATGCAGGCCCATCATTCGTTTAGTTTTGTCTATGGCTGGTTTTTCTCTATGATGGCAGAGTTAAGTACTTGCAACAGAGAACAAATAGCTCACAAAATCTAAGATATTGACTATCTGTTCATGGTCATAAAAGTTTTCTCACCAGTGTTTTAATATATGGTTTGTATTGGGGCATAGCAGTAATTCAGAAGGTAATTGATTTGAAAGGGTCCTACTGCATAACTGGAGGTGGCCACTATATTCGTCCTCACTTTTATTTTACAGGGCATTTCAGAAACAATCTTTAAGCAAAAGTTGTGATAATAATATTGAGATAGAGCTTATGAAATGGAGCATGCTGAAAGTACAGGCATCCAGTATTTCAGCAAGATATCTAACAAATATATCATGCTATACTTTTGATTGAGATTGAGAAATATTGGTCAAATTGCAGCAGGATTTGGTAAATTTCATAAACATTATTCACTAAATAGTGTACATGAATCCAGATAATGATCAGCTGGAGGTGTACTGCAGAGCCCCACCTATTTCAATAGGTTGTAAGGACATCTGTTGCTTGCTGATGAAAGCTGAAGATGAAAATTTAGGGAGCAATAGATAATATGTTGACTGAAAAGACAGTGATCTTAATAGGTTGAAACAAGGGGCTAACTATACTCAGATGCCATTTAACAGTAATTTAATGAAAAGTCCTAACTGTGGTACACAAAACCATTTGCACAATTGTGAAATATGAGTTTCATGGCTCAGTTGTTTCATGGCTCAGTTATAGTTTTGGCAGGAATGTATTAGGGTTTTGCCTGCAGTAAACTCAATACAATTCCTCATTGTATGGCTATTGCCAAGAAAAGTTAATTATATTATAATGCATTAATCAGAAAATATGTACAGGAGGATGTAAAGAGTCATACAATGTCCAGAAGGTATGCTGTATTGTATTAAATATTGAACTTTCAGAGACCCCTCCGCAAATTGGAGCATGTCTAAAGAACCAAAAGGTGAAGAGCTTTAAAATAAAGTCAATAAAAGTAAAAGCAATAAGAAAGGGACTATTTCATCTGGTGTCTTGTATTAAGGGGCAGCCTGAAGTTTTAACCTTGACTGTAGCACTACTTTGATTCAACGGTAGACAAACAAACCAACCAATAGTTGACTCAGAAGAAAAGTGGTTTTATTTGTATACTTTCATTATCTTTGGGATGATAAAAGCAAACGATGAAGGATTATTCAGGGGTTGGAAGTTAAAGTTTTTCTTAAGGCTTTTTCCTTAGAAAATTCTCAGATTCATAATTCTTAAGATTTCAGATGCTATGTTGTTAATGAGGTTTAAGGGAAATGCCTCGTCACAAAGCCTTTGCCCCCAAATTCCCCATTCCTTCATAATCTGGCTCCTATCCACATATCCGTCTTTGTCTTCCAAAATGCCAGACTTGTATCCAACAAAACTGAGAATACTTGATTATTTCTTATCTATAAAAACAATAATTTTATACGGTTGTCTAATAATATAAATTTTCTTTGAATATGCTTTAAGTATTCCAACCTCTAGACAAATGTGGTTTCACTTCTCCAACACAAGATAACTCTCCAGGATGCTCTCTTCTACCTCTGCTTCTTTATAGAGAAGCTTTCTTTAAGGGTTCAATTTGCCCACTCATCCGTGAAGGCTTCTTTAGAGATTCCAACGCTCTGATGGTATTTACCTCTGCATATGTTCAGGATTTTTCACCAGGACAAATGATATTGCTTTATATGGTTATTTACCTTTTCCTATATCAGGCCTATTTCTTATGAATGTCATAACTCAGCTTACACCCAGCTACCACGTGCCTTCCCACACATTAGGGGCTCAATATATAGCTGCCGATATATATAGCTCAATATCTAGTTGCTGATGAGGCCGAAAAGGCAAGAAGTGACCAAACCACTCGGTATCTGAATAGAACTGATCTTGAATGAAATGGTATAATGAGATAATTCCTCACAAATTCTCTGACCCATGACTCACTATAAAATGTGATTATTATACAGTTCTCATACTTCGCAGTTACCAGAGACAAAGCTGAGCACTTGTAGGTACATGCATATTAGCAAGGCTTTTGGCGGGGCTATTACCAGGTTGTTTGTGCTGAATTACGAATTAAGCAGTTCTTCCAAAGCAGATCTAATATTCTTTTCTGCACAATGAAGTAAATCTTCAATTTCTACCTTCACTTTATTTTTCATCCTTTTCTCTCCCTGAAATTTGTTTTGCAAGAACATTTAATGCATTT
>NW_006433378.1:9703414-9734680 GCF_000325575.1 Pteropus alecto | reverse complement strand
TTCCCTCAGCTTGTGAAATTACTCATCCCCAGGATGCATAATTGAGAGGTGTCCTATTACACTCCTGGGATTAGAGGCTTTATGAATCACTCTAACATGAGAAAAATGTTGGTGTGAGAAGCACTAGATTTATATGAAAAAGGTACAAAGACTTTTTAATAGCCCTGGCTCTTGGTTTGGACAGGCCTACAAGGGAGAATTTCTCTACATGCAGGCTGCAAATTACATGTCATTGGCAACATTTAAATGTGAAAACGCCCTCATGCAGGCAGGTGCTTTTTAACTGAGAATTTACAGTGTACATTTTCATTGGTTTCTCTTCTTCAGAAACCCAAGACTTTGACACGTCGGGGGAGAATGTCTTTAAACCTTAGATCAGCACATGGCAGACCTTTAAAATTGGAATTATGATTTCCCCAAGCATAGGGACATATGTGGTGTGGGAAAGAGATAATTACCTCTGGAGAAAAGCTACTTGGAGGAGTTGCCTGAGAATAGATACAAAATACTCTGCACAGCTTTTAGAAACCACAGCAACTTTTTAAAACGTGGGTGGTTATATTCTACTTGAAATCGGGGGTTTTGTTTTATTAACAAGAAGTTCTAGAAAAATTGCGATGTGTATGCATGTGTGTGTGGTCTTTTAATTTATATTCATTAAAATTAGTTTTAGACTGTCGAGAAATTTTTTTGAGAACACTAGTGGCTCTTTGTTTTATCAGGAATTGTTAGAATTTCACTAAGTGATTTTTAGTCTACTAAGTCCCTTTTAGATGAAATGGCTAACACTGGCAATAGTGTTGGGCCTAGGAAAAGTGTGGTTTGTGGTTAGAAAAACCTAAAACTTCTTGTTATTTCTCTAAAAGATCCTTCTTGTTGGTCCTCTATTTCTCTCCATCTTTCTTCCCAAGTCTTCTAAAATATTTCCTTTTCAGAACTGCTTTCAGGAAAATATCTGAAGCTTATTTACATAAATGGAAATGAATCATTGAATGTAACACAAAATAGCTGAGTAGCAATGGGAACTTGAATACTGTCTAATCCAACCCCTTTATAATTCTATAGAAATGAAATATAGGCCAAGGAAGTTAAGTGTGCAACCAAATTACTGAAAAGCTAAACTCGTCGAAAGTATGTCCATGTCTTCTCACTATTGCCCTTTTAAGTCTACTTTATCAAATACTTCTTCCCTGATCTGAGATGAACTCTTAGGCTGAAAGTATTGCTTTCCTAGCTAATGTCAGATATTAATGAATAGTGTGAATGAATAGTCTAATTTTTTAGGCATTATAAAGCTTAAGATCTGCATTAGTCAACTCAGGCTACCATAATAAAATATCATGGGTTTGGTGGCTTAAATTTATTTTTCACAATTATGGAGGCTGAAAAGTCCATGATCACAGTGCCAGCCGATTCGGTTCTTGGGTAGGGCTCTCTTCCTGGCTTGGAGATGATCATATTTTTGATGTGTCCTCAAATGACAGAGAAACAGAAAGAGAGAGAGACCTCTTTCTTCCTTTTTTTATGAAGTCACCAATCCTACTGGATTAGGCCCCACCCTTATGACCTCATTTAACCTTAATTACCTCCTAAAAGCCCTATCCTCACGCATAGTTGCATTGGGGGTTAGTGAGTCAACATATGAATTTTAGGGGAACACAGTTTAGTCCATAGTAATATCAAAGCTTCACTCTCTTCTCTAATTTATACTTATTGTTTGGTGAAGGGATCAGCTTTGCTCAGGTTTATTATCTTCTTGGCTTTTGAACTTCTCCTCTATTCACAAAACTGCTTCTTCCTTGTGGTGTGGAGAAAGGATGGAGGGAAGAAAGGGAGAGGAAGTGGTATTATGTAGTTCTCTCTTAGCTGTTTGTGTATATTGTTCGTAAAAAGTTAGTAATTTTTAGGGTTTCTTTGAGGGTTCTTCAAAGACACCTGCTATTATTAGAGATTCCGCTGAGGACTCCATGCTCCATGGTGCCTTCCTCCCTCTCTGCTTCCAGGCGTCCCACAGAGACGCCCCCTGTTATGTCACCTTGACCCTTTAGTGACCCTCTTATTCAGGCTCCCTTTCCAGATGACTCAAATTCAGCTTCCTTCTTTGGGATTATGGAAATATCTACCTTAGTCCATGAGGAAAAAATGATAATCAAAGCTTGCACTTACTACATGCCAAACCCTGTTCGAGCACTTAATATATTTCAATTCATTTCATACTCACAACCCTCCTTTGAATTATTTTCACAAAGCCATAGGGGGAAAAAAATCAATTATAGCTGTGAACACTCAGTAAGTAGTGGAGGTGAGATCTGAATTCAAGCAGTAGAGCTTCAGAAGCTACATGCTTCTATACCACATTCAGAAGCTACATGCTTAACCACTGTCCCACACTGAGAGAACCACTCACATTAGTTCTTTCTCTCTAGGCCTGTCTCCTCTCTGTCGTTAGAGGCAGCTCCTGTCTCAGTTACCTGTCAAGGCATAAATTAGGAAACCCAGCCCAAGGAACACAGCTAAGTGCTACAGGAATTTCATGGAAGTCTGCCTCACTGGGTTTGTGTGGAAGGTACCACCTGCTCTCCCCCATGAGGAGAAGGAGAATTACCAGGATCCTAATATCTGTGAAGAAATCCTCATTGATAAACTCTTAGAGTCCACGGCGAAAGACGGAAGAACTAATTTTGTGGCCCCCTCCATCGTAAACCCTATGCAGATGCCCTAGAATTTCCCATTACAAAATAAGGGTACTTGGTACCTGCTACCTTCAGGTTTGAGGCCTCAGCTGAAAATGCTTAAAGAGAAAATATCTCTTAACATCCTGTTTAGTGAATTGCTCAGTATCATACAAAACAGCTATTGCAAAGAAAGTTATCACCTGGCTAGAAACAAATTAAGTTAATAAATCTCTAGAGAAACTTGCATTTTCTCAGAAATCAAAGCTAAAGGGTAAAATGGCAATGTATATGGGTATATTTCTGTGGAGTATGTGTGTGAGTATTTAATCTGTTCGCTATGCAGTCTTCTTCCTGATAATAGCAACCTGATTTTTTTCTAAGGAACTGCTTTGCCCATACCTCAGGCTATGTGATTCAGACAATATTTAGGAGTTTCCACAGTTCCAGGGATGGGTAAATATGAATTCATATGAGCCAGTCATCACATTTCATTTCTCTGGGCCGCAATTACTGGTTGAGGGATATATGAGGAACACAGTTTAGTACAGTGAGAGCTTCCTGAGACTACTTTGGGAACTTTTGGAAAATAGGTGCTTTATTTCTTCTGGGCTTGCTCAACTGATCGAATCTAACTGGTAGTCAATGTCACTACCAATGAAGATGACCTACCAAAGTGTGAGGCTAAAACATAGGAAAACTGTTCAAAAAGAGAAAAAGAATCATAATGGCGTAATCAGAAACTCTGGACCCAGTCATGTCTGAAGCCAAAGACTTGAAATTTTCAATTATATTGAATTAATAAATTCATTTATAACTTGCAACTAATAGTTATAATTGAGTATTATTTTCAACCTAATTAATGAAAGATAAAAGAGTTTTCACAAGGGCTATCATTGAATATTGGTTGATCTTTCCAATGCTCCTGTAATTATATTTCATATGCAGCTGATCCCCTGTGCCTATGCCCATATACCATTCATACCCCTATCCGCATCTCTTTGGTAACCCCATCTGTACAGAAACGTTGGCTTCCATCTTCTGCTTCAGGCCACTGAAGACTTTTCTGTTCATTTACTGTTGAATTTCTGGGCAGTTTGTGCCTCCTGAGAGCAGCCCTCAACTAATGATGATCAGAAATTGGTAGCTCCCTCACCACTTTGCCTGAGATGACATGCAGCATCTCAGAAGTTCTAACAAGACTGAGCCAAATCTACAGAGGTAGCCTGCGCAATCATAAATTCTTAACTGGCTTCCTTCCCTACCCCAACTCGCCATTTTCCAAATCGCTCTTAGCTTCTTGAGATCAACTTCCAAATAAACTACTTGCACTCAGGGTTTGTTTTTAGGGAAACCCAATCTAGGACACTTTGCATTGGCTATATGCCCCCAACACACTTATATGTGCAGTGAGACTAGTCACACTGTCACTATACATAGACAGATATCACTACCCTTGGACTTCAAAAAGCATTTTAAGGGCCGCTTTACCCCTGATCCATCTTACTGGGGCAGATGAAAGGCAGAGGGGACTTCTTTAGTTGTGTCTGTTTTTCAGTTCTGCGGCTCTCAACTATTCAATACATAGGAGGACCTTATCCTAAGACAACAATTTGTCCCATCTCCCACAATCATGCTAACTTAGAAACACCAAGACAGAGGAGTGAGATGGGTAACTCTCCTAGAGAAGAGAATCAAAGGGAACTTGAAACTGAATATCAGAGGCTCTTTCCATCTTATCTAAAGGAAGAAAAATGCGATAAGAATAGATTTTCCATAAAGTTTGTTATGCATTCTGGGGAAATTTTGAAAGTAACATAATTACTCCAGGACAACTGCTATAAATTGGGACTGTAGCATACAACCTAGAACATATAGTAGCCCTAGGTAAGATCCAATATAAAAAACAGACTACTTAAATGCAAAAGTTTTATAAGTTTTTCCTAATACCTTTGCTAAGCAGGGCTTTAATGTTTTCAAAGTGGCCTGTCCTCCCATGCCAGATCTTGTATTCTAAAATTAACTTTCCATTTGCCAACATATTTCCCATACTACCATATATTTTCTATTTCCTCAATAAAGATTTCTGTTCCCTAAGAATATAACCACTTTACTTGACCTTCATGAATATTTTCATTTTAAAAGATAAATGTTTGTTCAATTATAAAATATACTGTTTAAGAGAAATGGAGATAATATGGCAAGTAAAAAATTTTATATAATCTGGAACAGATATTTGAGAGCAGGATAACTTTCGTATATTTCATAAGAGAAATTGAGATTATAACACTAGATTTCAGGGAGAGAGATTTTCAGTGAAGGCTCAAAATAACTCCCCATCCTACGTGGACTTCTTATTCTATGCCCAGCTATATGAAGAGTACCCCAAAAGTTTTACAGGGATAAGGCCCAGTCCTGGGTTCTTGCCTCCAGGATTGAGAGGGCAGGCATAGAGAGAGTCTATCTCAATAGACACTTTATGTGCTGGGACTCAGGTTCCCACCCCTCCCCAAACATTATCTATGTTCTAATGTGGTCAGGTTTCAGAGTCATGGAGGACCTTTCTTTTCTTCTTGATCAGAGTGCCACTTCTTAAGCAATTTTCATTAATAACATGTAGTAATTTTACCTCTGCACTTATCGAGTTGATATAATCTTCCTCAGTTGTTGCTATTTTTTCCCATTTTGTTGAACCAAGAAAATGAAGACACATATACTCTACCTCTCTGCCCTTTAGACATATTTAAAAAAAAAAAAGACAATTAACTTTGACTTTCAGTTCGCAAAATTACTCAGGTAATGTTTTAAAAATTTCTAATGTGTTCTTTTGAATCTCAGGAAAAAAAATAATAACCTTTGCCCTGAATCCATAACATATGTCTAGAGGGAAATTATAAATTCTTAGCAGAAGAAATTCAAAGAGCAGAAATAAGCTAATTGTTTCAGTTAGGAACTGAGTTCAGCTGCTGGTAACAGAATTGACTCTAGCGACTAAAATTTGGGGTTATTATTCTCATTAAAGGAAGTCCAAAAGAGGACCCTCCAAGATAGGTCTAATGAGTCAAGAGCCCACCATCTTTAATGTACGCCTTAAATACTCAACGTTAAAAGGTGGCTTGTGGAAGAAGCAAACAGTGGTGCTCTTTTGGGGTTTGAGTTCCTCTGATAAGCAGAGTGTGATATGATAAGTAAACACCAATCTCTCTTAAACCTTTATGTAATATGGCTATTTGCTGAACTTTTTAGTTAATGCTTTGTCTTCTCTTAGAAAAAAAAAAAAAGCTCAGTTTCTTCTACATTTGATCTCTCCCTTTGCTTCTCTCTAAGGTGATATGCAATCTCTGGAGGAATAAGTGTGAGGCTTGAGTGATACCTTTGGCAGGGGATTGCAGTCCCCTGGCTTCATAGTGAGCCTTCGTTGATAAGCAGGTCTCCCCTGCACCCCAGTTCCTGACATCCCTCTAGCTAGGTGTCTTTCTGGCTCCCAGGGCCAAATCTTGTAGCTGTTGAACTTATGGTACGTATTTTAGCAACAATGAAGCATGCTATATCTCTACCTTGACTCAGTTTCTTCTCAGCTGTTACTGGATATAGACCAATGCACCATCTCTCCACCCAAAATAAAGCCTCCTACTTGGCAACCCACCAATTGTCTCAACTCAGTATCCACACCACATGGGAAATGGAAGAGGCTCTGGGGTCATCTTAGAAATTCTATGTGCCCACCACACCACTCTGCCTTCTTAAATGAACCAGGCAGGCCCCAGGGTAGTAGAATATCTTGCTGTGGGATATCCTCCACAGCACTCTCCTCCTTAAGTAACCAAGAAGAGAAGTAGGGCAAGAATCCATTGCCCTTGGCATTACCATCATTTATCAAACATATCACTTCTCTCTGGGTCAAAACTGGAAGAGGGGAGTCTAGATATAGGCTCTGACCTCTTAGAAACATTAATGTGTTTTCCACTTTTGGCTTTCTAAATATGAGAACTCATAAGTTTGGCACTAATAGACCTAAAGTATCCATCTGCTGAAGGAAGATTAGAATTTATTATGAAAGGAAACCATTTATTACAGTGAGAATGAAAAAAGGAAAGAGACATTCTGCTTCTGATATGCAAATAGCATAATGCAGTAAGAAAAGTGCCTTGTAAGCCAGGACATTGTCTTGAAAAATGATCTTCTAAACTTTTAAATGTGTTTTCTTTACTCCTTTGCATTTCAATAACCAAGGCGAGATCAGCATCAAAGTTTTCTCACAATGTGGAAAAAATACTCCTGTCTCTATTAAGGTTTAAGAGGAGATCAGAGTCCTAAGAGAGGATGGAGCAGAGAAGAAAGCTCATGAGGTGGCAGGAAGAAGGGCAAGTGGAAAGATAACAGAAGAGAGAGGGATATTGATTGACTAGGGAGCAAGATGATATTAGACATGTTTCCAAGCTCTGAGCCTTGATCATCCATACCAGCCCAGGATCTTGTCATGAAGAGGTAGCCCATAAGATTTAGCTTTCTTCATCTTCATCACCCTTGTTTTCTGTATGGCATATAAAGGCCATAGACATGGCTGAGTATCTGGTAGGGAGTTTGGCAGATGGGATGGCTTTAGCAGGGATGAGTGACTTTATGGAGAGGGCTACAGAATAGACCACCAGATGGAGCCTAAGTAAGCATCAAAGCTGACATCAAAAGGACCTACTGTTCCTTCAGAGCCTGAAGTGGTGCCAGGCCATCCATTTCTTTATCCATCTACTAGACTCTTACCCAGCTGCCGGGGAGACCAGAATGTGCATCCCCTTGCCCCAACCACAAACTGATACAGATGCTAAGTGGATAGGCAACCACAAAATAGAAAGAGACATGGCCCTAAGGACTGAGGGTGATGGTGGAGGTGGACAGGGTAGAGGAGGCTGTCCGTCTCATCCCACATACTTACTTAGTCATCACTTAGGAAGAAAAGCAAAGGAGAAGAGATAACTCACACTGAAATTTTCCTTTTTCTGGAGAAATTGATTATTAATTACCTAAAAGAATTGATAAATCATCTAATTGAGTAAGTTTTAAATTGAATTGAGTATTTAGCAATTTCTTTTCCCAGTCCCTGGTGGGTGGGCAGTGGTGGTGGGCGGTGGGGTAAATCTTTGCCCGTCTGAGGTACAGTACGAAATTAAGTTTTTGGCTTCTCTTATATTAGGATTCTCTCTTATCTATTAGACTCAAAATCCCATTTAATCACTCACTATCAACATCCTGGAAAAGGAAATAAAACAGGATATATTTTTAAATAAACCTTCTTTGGGCAGATTTTTAGAAATAACCTAATCTGCCTCCAAATTCTTATTGATGAGCTGAACCAAACAATGAGGGAATCTTTGGGGCTGTACTTAAACATTCAGCCTGAAGCCCCCTAGGCCAAGGCCTTCTTGCTCCTCTTGGTTTTTGCGGCCTTCTCTTCCCTTACCCGACTTATCTCACCTAAATAAGTGGCTGTATAAGCCTTTATAAGACACACGTAGAATAACCCAATCTCTGTGTTAGAGGAAAGAAAAGAGCGATCTTAAGATAAGTCTCACTATATCTGCTTTATTCCTCCTATTAAAGACTCAATTTAATTTGGCCTCCAAATCTTTAAAAGGAAGTGAGGATGTTATCCTGTATAGCGGTGGTCCTACTTTCTTCCTTCTACTGCCACTTTTTCTTGGAGACATAATCAAGAGACCTCCGTGTGCTGTGAGATTGTGGCAACATCATCCTCTCTCTGCTCACTACCTATGAATATTTGCAAGGAACATTGCGTAAAAGTTGAGTCTTGTGCATGATTTACTTCGGAGTCATGACTTTTCATGAAGAAAACTTTTCCCCCGCTTTTTTTCATGCTTCTCAATTGAGATATGAGTTTTCACATATGTGGAAGTGGGCCAGCAAGTGTGAGAAATCACCAACTAACATTTTCCCAAAGAATCCATTATGTTTAAGGGTTTGAATAAAAATGATTATTAAATTCACATGAATTTATGCTGAAGCTGAACTTCAAAGCAATTTCATACTTGAGGCAGGAAACGTCAAGCCATGGTCCCAAAACGCCCCACACTCTCCCCTGCCTCCTTGCCTTCTCTTCCTCAGAGACACATGCCATCTCCATTCATTGCCACGCTTCCTCATTTCATAGAAATAAGAAGCTATGGATTTCTTTGAATAGGCACGAACTCAAGAGTAATCATATTTAAGAGTGGAGTTGCTCTAGGAAAATTTTCTAATACTATAGTCCATTAGTAAAGTAAGAATTCGGAGCAGGATATGATTATAGTATACATTCAAGGCCACCTGACATGCAGATTCATGATACAAATTCTCAGAGGCAAAGTTCTTGAATATTTAGCAATGAATTATCTCTATTTAATGAGCTAAGCAGTATCAATTAGGATTTGAAAAAAAGTAAGATTAGGAAATTGAACTCATATAAATTATGTTTTTATTTGGGCCTGATTGTATGTGTGTGTGTGTGTGTGTGTGTGTGTGTGTGTGTGTCCATCTTCCACTCCACAGTGAAGTTTGTTCTGCAAGCTACCAGCTTGGTTAAAAGCCTTTGCAAACATGAGTGTAGTTCCAGTCATAACATTTAGACCTTCATTTCAATCCCATAGTAGTTAGCTTAAGTAATGTCTAAATATTTCTTTAAGCCACAATATCCTATTTTCAGCAATGGACTCTAAATCATAATACAGTGTATCTGCTTCTTTCTGACTTGGAATAAGTCTCTCTGTGGAATGGTTGTGAGTTCCTTTGAGATTTGTCAACTGCCTTAAGGTATAAAGTAGACCGGCAAAAGGAAATACGTTTGAATCCCTGCTCAGATAAAATAATTCAGAAAAATGTTATCTCTATGCTCTGCATCTGATCTGGTTCTGTCATGGCATTTGCTTCTTGTTGAGCAGAAGCACCTCTGTGACTATTAAAAGGCCAAGAGCTGTCTGTGAAATTACACTGATATGCAATTAAGAAATTATTTTAGTTACCAACATACAGTAGCTCAAGAAAGTATATAAATTCCAAAGGCATTCAAAACATCTGGCTTTGGATGCTTCTGCCTTTCCATAATTGATGTGTTAGCTGTTCATGGGTAAAAGTATATACAGCACATTTTAGTGACATCTGTTTCAAGTTAGGGTTAATTGATTTCCTTGTGTGTGTGTGTGTGTGTGTGTGTGTGTGTGTGTGTGTGTGTCCCCAACCCCAAATTTATTATATTGTACAGGTAAGGAGAAAAAATACATTTGCAGACAAGATTTTGTATTTCAATGCATATAGTAAGAGAGAAATATACAATTAATATGAAACTTTTGGGAATCTTTTACATTACCATGACTCAGTTGTAATCATTGTTCCTAAAATCACAACTAAAACTTATTGAGTAATTAGTGTATCCTAGCTACTGTTTAAGCAATTGACATTTATTATCTTTATTAATCACAACAACACCAATCTGTAGGGTCATCCTTTTCATTGAAGCTATTTTCCAATGTAAATGTAACTTGCTCGAGGGCACATATCTAGCAAAAGGAATAGCCAGAATTCTCACCTAAGTAGTTTGATACCAAAACCTACATTATATAATTGCATTAATGAATTATAAAATATCATTGTGACCTAGTCATCATGTGGTATTGATAGCACTGTGTACACTGCTTTACATGAGGTACTTCAGAATTATAGAAAACTTACAAATCTGGCCGTTTCACAGTCCAAAGGCTGTTGCACAACATTTCACAAGTTACTGGGACTGAAATTTTTACTTCAGTTGTCTATGTGACTTTTCACAAGTCTCTAAATCACTCTATCTGGGTTTGCTAAGGTAAATTGGTTATACGTGGCTGACACATCCAGTAGGACTGTTATGAAGGTCCAGGGAGTTAATCTGAAATGGTTTGCATACTCTAAAGAATAATTTTCTAAAGTGTTAAGTCAAAAATTTACTTCCCAGAAATGATAACAGATGTTCTGAGTGGAAAGAGTTCCCAGGCAAATTAGTTTGGGAAACTATGCATAGTACTGTAAATATCCCTCATGTAGAGGCCATGTGTTGTCTTGGTAAAAATCTCTATCATCCTTTCCTGTTAATGGATCCCACGCTGTTGGGGTGTTGCTCCCTCCTTCTACTCCATGTGCTGCTGGTGGAGTTGCTACTTACCTGGGGATGAACGCAGGGCGCAGAACCTTCTGCTCTGTAACAGTGTAGTCGCTGCAAGAACTGTGGTATAGCAAGGTCTAAGGATGTGAGCCCAGAGCTGCTGGCGGCTACTACTTGCCTGGGTGGAATCAAACTGCAGCAGACAACACCATCTCACTCCCTTTTAAGCTGCTTTGATTTGGAGTTCTATTTAATATACTCTTCACAGAAATTCACTGTGAGAAATACTAGAAAATATTAGTGGATTTCAGTGAAGTGTGATTTGAAAAATCGAATATATGATGTGGATTTTTCTACTTTTATTTATTTAAGCTATAGTCACCAAGGAGCCACATAAAAAAAAATGTCACTTACATACTAGTAAATTGTGATACTAAATTAGGAGAATTACTACTGGGCTAGAATTATTTGCAATGATATTGAAGAGAAAAATTAAGCATTAATAAAGAAATTGATGAAATACTTTATACCGTTCATTTCAATTTTGATATTCTGTGCATTTCTTTTCCTCAAATGCTTTATCCCAAAGTTCTTTTGTTGATTGTGATATTTTCAGCAGATCATTGATATGTGACTATCAACCACATTTTGTGTACATGCAGAGCCTAATAAAATGTTCGGGGGTGTGTAAAGTCTCCAAAATTCCTAGGTCTTACAAATTAATTTTCAGCCATCAATTCATAATGGTTTTATTGTTTCAATATGATAATGGATCAAAACATTTTAAATTCACTTTATAATAACCTATGGGCAAAAACAAAGGGGGAGGGGAGTTTTTTTAATGTAAATGATGTTCTAAAGACAAACCAGAGAAGCTTAACCCTGTGACTACATAATTTCTAATATTAAAATATTTTTAAAAAACTAGACATTTAGAATTTGGATTTCAAATTTGGGTTTTAGCCTAAGCCTAACTTGGTCTTTATCTCATACCTTATGCATCATACTGTAGAGCTTAATTGGCCGAGTCCACACATTCAATAAAAAATACTGAATTGAATGATGTCTTCTAGAGTTAACAAGTAGCTTCACTCTCCATAGAAGCCACGATCTCCAAAAACGGTGGCGTGTCTGTTAGCATGCTTTCCATGAGAGTAATGGGGGCTGCTGCTTAAAACATAAGGTGATTTATAAAAGAGGCTTAAACATAAGGTGATTTATAAACGCACAAAGATTTTATCGTTGACCCCAGATCTGTTCATTTTTTCTTTCCAATTCTTCAGTTTTGCTCTCAGGCTTATCTCTTCCCCCTAACTGCAAATTGGCTGCAGCAACTCCACCTATTGCATCCTCACCCCAAAAAAAGGCTATAAAAGGTCTTATCTTTTTCTTGGGTCTCTTATTAATGGCAATAACAATTTTCCCAGGAGCTTCCCAGCAGGCCTTTTCTTGGCTAGAATTGCATCTTTTGCCCATTTCCATTTCTATTACTAGAAAGATGAATAGTCATCTTAAACTAATCCTTTTTTATCCTCCTATGGTGGAGAGGGTAGTCTTTAATATTTCAACAAAATCATGCTTCTGTGCATGCATGAAAGGAGTGGGGGTGAGGGATAGCAGTGTTTACCACAAGTCTCTTGAACGTAAAATTTTCTGGTACAGGGACACAATTACGAAAAGAAAGGAACAATTAAAAAGAAAAACATGTACGTTTAAAATAATAGGGGAGAAATTAAAATAAAATAGAAGCTACTATAAATTGTCAATAAATAATGTTGCATTTTATGTTGTTATCAAAAATTATGTCGAGAGAAAGTTGGTACAACTAAAAATAAAATGGAAAAACTTGCTTAAAAAATACCTTTCCACAGCAAAATTATGGAGGAAAAGAGTTATAAAAATTATCACAATTTTGTTAATGCTCTTCTATTCTTCCTTATGAAATGGATCACCTATTGGCATCTAGACAATATACTTGATTAGATTCAAAGATTAAAGTTTCCTTCTACAGTTAATTTGACTGTAAGTAGATGACATATATACATATATGTTTATATATGTACTTTTCTTTTTCAAGAATTAATACTGGTTTTGTAGAGAGAGAAAAGCAGAACCCCATCTAGCTTGATCTTGTATATAAAAAACATTCTTTACAAGATGTCTTTTATATACACCTGTGAAATATTTATCTCTCTGTAAATGAATGTGTTGGCACTCTGCCTCACGGAATTGAATAAATGTGAAATGTAAGTATAGAAATGAATCCTTTCTAATCTCTTTCATTAAAGCAAATGTTCTTATCATTTGACAAAGAAATAGTTGAGAGGGACTCTAACTGTGCCTCCCCATCACTCCTCTAGAGCCTGTATTGGAGGAGGGCAGAAATTTTTAAAAAATGAGTGCCTCCTTTCAGAGGTTAGAAAGTAAGCCAGGCACTTTAGAGAGCAAATCATCCCAAGGGTGAGGATGTGGTTGACTGTGAGCAGAGGCATCAAAGCAGCCCCTGTGCTGTTTGCTCTCTTCCGAAACTCTGCCTCCCTCTGCCTCTTAAGCTAGATGGTCTTGCTTCCAGAATAGAAAACATCCTGCTTTCCAGAGCTCTCTCTACCATCACACATGCACATGTTCTCACGTGTCCTTACAACTTCTGGGCCTGGTATAAATTTCCTATTTGTTCAGACTGTCTTTCATAGGCTTGATAGTTAAATGTCAGGGCTAAAAGGATACAGATAACCATTCTATAATCTAAAACAAGAATCATCCGTTCATTCTTTATTATTCATGCAATAAGCATTTGTTATTTGCCAGGAACGGTGCCTAAAGACATCAGGAATATTCTCTGTATTCGAAGAGTGGTCCCTGCACTCAAGAAGCTTTCAGCTGGGGAGAAAGGGATAAAATGGTAAAAAGAAACTAGTACAAGAAGATTAAGACGTGCTGTGAAAGAGGTACAATGTATGAGTAGGCTACCAAGGAGGAATTCTTCCTGCGGAGTTCAGAAAAAAAATGATTGAGGGATGCTGTTTTGTTCATAAATAATATAGTTTCATTATGTCCTACCATTACGAAATGAATGCACTGTTAGAAAATAGGTATCTCCATATCTCTCAATAATCACCAAGTGGAATGAATACCAGATTTACTCAGTCCTGCTTAGTTGCATAGGTTTAAATTTCACGTTCTCTCAAAACAGTATTTTTAGTGACTAATTTTACAATTTGTTCTTAGCACCTCTGAAAGATGGTGAAGTACTACAATCATTATTGATGAAAAGAGGTTTTTTTTTTTTTTTCATTATTTGTTTAACAGAGAGAGACAACCTAAACCCGGGCTCAGTACATGCATGAGATTGCCCACTGTGGTCCTTAAAAGGCTTCCGTGAAATAAACTTGGAATTTGCACACCGTGCCGCTGGGTATTGAATTGCAAACTATGTTGTTTAAGTCCTATTTACTCTGCAGGCACCTTTTTGACTCACTGCTACAAGTAACAGTAAAAACCCCTTTTGAGCTAAGAGAGTTTAAGTTGTCAACTGCACGAAGGAGGCTGCAATCCATGGATCACTGACCAGACAGATAGTGAGAGCTCAACCTGTCATAGTGAAGCTTAGTAATAGAGTCTCAATTATAGCTTGGTGAACTGGTGAATGAGCTAAAACATCCTTCTGAATTCTCAGAGACTTCTCAACTGGAAAGAGCAGCTCAGTCAATAACAATATTTACCCCAGGTTCTCACACATACCTCTCAGCACCACACTTGTCTAAACTAAGAAATAAACGAGTTCTTTCAGGCCTTCAAAGTCACAAGTCTTCAACTCTAGAAGGTCCAGTTTCGTTCACTGTCAGTGCACATATAACGTGGTTAATCCTTTCTAACTGAATGTCTTTGCTGCTTCCGCTTTTTCTGCAAACTTCCGTAGACTCATCAGCAGGGGCCCGAATGAGATGTATTTCTCCACACTGATATATCTCATTCATACTTGTGATGTGAAGCAGGAGGCAAAGAATTTACAAAATGCAAAGTGATGAAGGACCTAGTAAATACCTACTGGGACTTTGACTACCCATCTCCTAGTGTTTGGAATATAGATTCAAAAAGTGATAATACTGAAAGAGTATGCTTCAACTGAGAGGGTTTAGGAATATCTAAGTAAGTCATAGTGACAAAGTCAATATGGAGTTCAATTTACTATTTAAAAAAGAGTACACTTGAGGACTAAGGACTTCTCTTAAAAAAGAACTTTGTCCATTTCTTAGCCATCTATTGCATAACTGAGAAACATATGGTGTTCCTGACATGAGGTAGCCCCTGCAGAACTATTCCAATGAAATCCTTTTAACCCTTAAATCACTCAGAAAGTTTGTATTCTTTCAAGATTGGCTACATAATTTGGGAGTTTCAGTGAAAAATGAAAATGCGAGATCTTTTCTTCAGAAAGTTTTTAAGAAATTGAAGATGGTGACAGCAGAGCACTAAAGCAAGAATGAGCCCTTCTAAGCTCAGGAGCCCTGTGCAATTGCACAAGTCCCACACTCAGGAGGCCAGCTGTGTGTTCAGTAGCTATTGGACATTGAGCTAAATAATAAAGAAGACAAAAATATGAATAAAAAATAGTTCTTGCCTTCAAGGAGCTTACAGTCTAGTAGGGGAGATAAGACACGTCCAAAATCTTTTAAGTTGAGATGGATAATCGCATAAAAATACTCGATTTTCCGGTTAGAAGGAATGGAGGAGCACATCTGCTTCGTGGTCAGGAAAGGGTGTTCTAGCTAGCTGCAATTCCCTTTCTCAAAATATACAATGGACACACCTGTCTTTTTCAAAAAGTTCTTCAGTGCGTATGAAATGCTGTTCCTTCTGACTGAACTGATTTCCACCTAATTTTTGCTTGGCTAATTCTGCTCAGACTTTAGATCTCACAGTATTGCTAACTAAAAGACCTCCCAAATTTAACTTTTAGCTCCCTGTTTTGCTCTCATGACTCTCTGAATCTTTTCTTCTAAGTGTTTATCATAAATTTTTAGTTTTATATTTAACTCGATAATTTTGTTTTTATTCACTACAAGCTGTGTAAGTGCAGGGACCATTTTTCAGTTGTTCCCTGGCATCTCCCCACTCCCTAGCTTGGGACAAAAGACACCGTGACACTTAATTTGCTAAGCAAATACACAATAAATATAAATACTGACAGAGGTGGATGTAGGAATAAGAAGCTGAGAGGGAGAAAATGTAAATAAAAAGTTTGAACAAACCTACAAATAATAATTGGAAAATAGTGAAGAGCCCATTTTGGCTGGGGAGTAGGTTTGATTTATGGTAGGAAATAGAAGGAATTAAAGTGCTCGAGTTGATGGATGGGGTCATATTGTGGAAATGCTTGAGATCCTAATTGAGGAGTTTGTGTGTAACTGTGGTGGGGAATGGCTAAAGGTTGTTGTTGACTGTTTTTTGACCCAATAACTCTTTTTTTAAAGCAGAATATAAGAAAAAAATAGAGTCATATTTTAAACAGAAGTGCCTCTAAGCAAATTATGGGCTTATTGGAGTGGGTGTTTTGGAAAAGATGATTGTCTGAAGCTCAGATTTAAAGAAAGTTAAAGCATGAGTTTGAATAGAAGGAGAGGATTTGAAGAAGATATGTAGAAACAAATATGAAGCAAGAAAAACAACATTTTGTTAATAGATTGAATTTAGTCATCTAACTTGTCAACCTTGAGAGACACTTTATAAAACAACCATTTTCCTTTTTTCTAATCCCTTGTTGAATTAATAGAAAAATTATTCACTAAAGTACATTTGTTTAAAATAAGGAACTTAACTTGAGAAACATATTTAAGCTCAGTCTACACTAACCACATACAAAGTTTCATTTTCAATCATTTTAACTTACAGAACTGCAAAGAGGGACTGAATCTTCAATAATGTCACTTTTTTCAAAGAGATTTTTAAATGGATAATGAAAAAATTACCATCCACTAGAACTCATATTACTCAGAACCATCTGAAGCTGTTCTGAAATGAAAGTTTATATAGAAAAAAAAATCTCACCCACCCCACCCCAAAATTCAGAACCTAACAAAAATTTACAAAAATAAAATCTGTCCATCCTTGAAAAAAAACTTTTTATGTAAATTAAATGTATGAAACAGAAACCAAATACAGTATTTGTAAAATTACACAAAAATGTTGTATTCGACCAGCATTTATCAAACATGTTCATCGCAGTGTCTCTCAAGTGTTGATGTGAGGCAAAAATGCAACCGCTATTTCTACTAAAAGAAAACAAAATAGTAGAGTACTGTGGGAGAGAAATTATGTGTCTGCACTCTCCACGACAGGCTGGTCAGCTGACATCTTGACCTATTGGTGCTGAACATGGCATGTGAAGTTGGATGACGGTAAAAGGATTGTTGAAAAATAATGATTGCAACACATGCTTTAAAACTCAAGGCTACTGTTACTAAGTTTATGACTCAGATGTCATTCCTAAGGGTTTTTTGTTGTTATTGTTCAGTTTTTAAACTTCTACTAGTTAATCTCTGAAGATGAGTCATAGTATGCTTCAGATCCTTTATCCATTTTGCGACTTTCCCTCGAACTACCCAAATTATTGATCAAGCTAATGTATGTTAGTAATTATTCACTCATGATTTCTACGTGCATTGTCTATAATGTGCTAAGAATTGTGACAAGTGCTGATGATACAGAGAATAAGATAATATACCTCCAAAAATAATTTTCAATGTTCTATCTTCTACTTTTATAATTAGTCAGAAGAATATTGAACATATATGAAGGAATAGTGATACAAAAATATTTTGTTCTCATACCAAAAATCTCCTAGATTCTACTCCTGAAGTTTGAACAAAGCAAAATATGCACCACAGGTAATGTAAACAATATTTCTAGCTATTTTTTCATAGCTCTGGAGGGAAAAGATTGGTTTTGCTGCAAGCAAGTGAGGAAAGAGACGAAGAATGAATATACTTCTGCAAAAATATTTCTATCTCTATCATAATAATTACATATCACATTCACTTTTTTTGCATTGATTTTTATTTATATTTTAAAATAGTTTCAAAATGCTCCTAAATTCCTCCTCATTTTCTGATAAATACTTCGAGGCACAGAAAGTATATGGTCTGTTTGACTTTAGAAGACATATTCATGGTTAGATAAAGAAGAAAATCTGTCTAAAAAGATATTATTGTGTGGAATGAATAAGCATTCACAAATTTTAGCTTGCAGTAGCATCAACAACAGCACCATCAAGGTTTAGACAGGTAACAATTTAGTTTCTGACTGCCTAGCCCACAGTGTGACTGCTGTTTCCCACACCTGAAGAAGCAGGTAGGGTTTTTGAGCAGTGATGTTAACAGCTTCCCTGACATGAAAAAAATTTATGGAAGAGAAGCAAAACCAAGTGGAACAAAGAAACATTTATCAATATAAATCTAAATGAAATTTAGCTCTCTTTTCATTTTCTACTGTTTCATGAGCATATTCATTTTTATTTCATGTTGTCAAGTCACGTGAGCAGTTGAAGACGCTCAGGCCTCACTTTGTGTTTAGAATGATGTGATAAAACTGCTCTGGAAACCAAAAAGTCACCAATGTCAAATATGCCTATGTGGTTTAGGCTTAGCCTTCAGAGGTGTTAAGCATTTATTTATGTGCTGCTTAAATTCTCTGTTACTTTAAGGACTTGGTTTTGGAGGTTTTCTGTCTGTTTTGATTGTTTTGGTTAGGTTTTTGCTTTTGTTTTTGTTTTGCTTTTATTTTTTACTCTATAAAGTGAGTCACAGCTTCCTAACGAAAGAGGAGGATTAACTTGTTAATGTTTAAAAAGAACACTAAAGTTAAGCTCTGTGATCACCTTCCTGAGAGCGTAAGGGTGTGGTAAACGGGCAATGCATCAAGGGGAAGATCATAAAGGAATAAAGACATGCTGTGCATGTCCTTTTGTAAGATCATTGCAAAAATGAACCCTTCCTGCACAGGTGAACTCGAGACATTACAAGGTTACTGAAAATGCTCCTAAGAAAGCAGTGATGTCAAACGTGCAGGAAACAAGAGCTGGATCTGCAGGGGCTTGGAGGGTTGGGTCATTGTCAAGAAAGCTGAGTGCTAGCATTGATTCAGCGTGTAACTATCTATAAAACCAATTCTCAAACTGTAGCAAGTATTCCTGGATGATACATTAGAACATAGATTGCCTGGCCCCATTTGCAGAGTTTTTGATTGAGTAGGTCTGGGGCGAGGCCCAAGAACTTCTGCTATGTCTTCATGTTGCCAGTGTTTCTGAAGACACCACTGAAAGAGATTTAAATGAAATCAGGGGCCACCTAAAGAAAGTGAATATAAGAAGCTGACATAATAGAAAGTGATAGAGCTTACAGGAGAGAGAAATATGCCCTGCATGAAATATTCTAATTGGAAAGAAAATTAATAATAATAATAATAAATGCTGTACTAGCTAGTTTCCTGAACTCAAAAATCTTTTAGAGTCCTATATACTATTGAGATTCTAGACACTCCAAGTACAAACTTGATTATGACTTTATTAAATTTAGTCTCTGTATTGGGATAGTAGAATACTGAAGTTCATAAAGAAAATTGCAAAATGGTAGTGGGAAAATCACAGTGAAGCATCTCAACAAGAAGGACTTTTTCAAAATAACCATATGCACTTAAGAATCTAGAGGTAGGCTGCGTGCTGTTAATGGAAACTCAGGGTCATCTAAAAGTCATGGGTAGGAGCGGCATGTTGTAATATGTATCCAACAAGCTGGGACACAAGGAAACAGTAACAGCGTTTGCCTGGGCCTGTTGTGTACTATGACTTCTTCTAGGTACCCTTAGAATGTTTTCCTCCTTTATCCGTACAACCTTTCTATTAGATGGTATCATTACAACATTTTATACATGAGGAATCTGATAGAAAGATTAGGAAACTTGCCGGTTGTCATCTAGTTAGTAAATGTAGAATCTGGGAACTAAGGTCTGTCTACTTTGATGACCGTTTTCTTTTTTATTATATCACTGACTTTTCCCTCAGCTGGAGAATTGAGAATGCTGAGCGGTCTGTCTCTACATTAAACCCCTCCCTTGTGCTATTTCCTATCTGAAAATAAAATGATCAAATTCTCCTTTTTCTTACAGTCATATAACACACCCACTACCATCCTAGAAGACACGTTGTTTAGTTATTTCATCAAAATACCCTGGAGAAAATGGGGTAAAATGTAAAGGGCAGAAGTTTTGGGGGACCAACTAACCTAGATCTAAATCTTAGTTTCATCAGTTGTTGTCATTCTGCATTTCTGGGTAACAGGGGAGGTAAATCATATCTAATCTGACCAATATGCCGTAACTGAGAATTCAATGACAGAAGCATGCTTTCTGCCATTTTGCAGATTTTACAGAAATACTTTCTTCAACTTTTCTCTGAGTAATATTATAAACCCAAACCATCAGAAAATGTTTTTACTACTTGTTAACAACTCCCTTTGGTTTTTTCTCAGCAGTCTCTTATCTTAACTCTTTTACTTTTGTTTCCTGTTCCACTGGTCTCTTCCGCTTTGCAATGCCTCTAATCTTTAACTGAGCAAAAAAATGTCTTTTGTCTCATTACCTCCTTAGAAAATATACTAGCCAAGATCCAAACATTCTCTGGAGAAAAGATGTTGTCTGAATGCAAAGTTTAAGCAGTCTGCATCATAATCGTATTCCACAATTTAGTTTTGTATGTTTATTATTTCTTTAAAATTAGTTTCCATCTTTTTTAATTATAAAAGTATATGTGCTACTAGTAAAAAGAAAAATACTAAAAATACAGACATTTACTTTAAAAAGAAAAAACTCTCCAAAATCTTGCAATCAAAGGAAAAAACTCATACTGTAATATTCTCAAATATTTTCTTGCAGGCTTGCAACCCATTCTGTGTGTGTGCTTGTGTGTAGTCTCTGTGTTATGTTTGTGTCTGTGCGTGTGTGTTTATAATTGAGTTCTTATACCTTATTTCACTTGCATAATGTTTCATCATATAGCTACCCTTGCCTTTCAATGTTTTAATGTTTGTTTATAATCCCACCTACAAAAGGAAGCACAATATGAATATTTATTAAAATTATCACTGCTTGAAAAATAGGACTAATGAGAAAAGACATGATATAATGCATGTTCAATCTCATAATTGTTCACTTAATACTTTGTAAAAAGTGTAGAATTACAGCTGTGGATATGGCAATGGAATAATTAATTAAAATATTAAAAATTCAGTAATACTCAGTGACTCAGGAATGGTTTTATAAGTTCATGTTATATATTGTTATTATAAAAATGTTCAATGACATACCATTTTTGTTATTATTTGGAAGGCAATTATTTTCTATAAATATCTGTTGAGGCAACAGAAAATAAAAACGACTTCTGCATCTTTATATTTTTATGATATAGAAAGTATTTTTCAGGAAAAGAAATATTGGTTCCTAACCTTATACAAAATATATATGGTACATAGATAGGAGCTAATATACTCTCTGAAAGGAGAAAATTTCAGATTTTAGATGTAATTATTTTATTGTTTCATATTCAGAATGCCATAGCTATGCTTTATTCACACCTTCTATATGAATCCAGGCCACTTTTTCATTCAATGACTTGGTTTTTTAATTTGCAAAATGAAGGCAGTTGAACTAGATGATTTCATAGGCCCATAGCTGCCCTAAAATCATGAATTTCTGTGTTCTAAAAGGTTAATTAATATGGTGTCTAAAATCAAAGCATAATAAAATCATGTTGGTTGCCTTGTTTTTGAGAATGGGAAAGAAAATGCTTAAAAACCTTTATTAGGTTTTTTTCAGACATATTGTTACATATCAGTTACATTAAAAGTCTAGAAATTTAAAAATTACATAAAGTCTCATAGTTAACTATAGCCACTACTTATATAGAACTATAAGGTTGGTGTTTCCATAATTAATTATGATTATTATTAAATATTTATTCAGTTTTAACAAAAAGGTCTATAAAAAGAGTATGACTCCAACTGGCCAGAGACCAAAGAACTCTAAGTGATCAGCTCCAATCTAGTACACAGCCATACAAACGTGTAGGCACCAAACCTGCATTTAAAAAAAAAGAGAAAAAAAACCTACTTATTTAATTTTAAATAATTCTTATTATCAAAGTACTATTAGTTTTTACAAGACAGTGTTTCAGTGAGAGACAATGAACGAAAACATTTTATCTTGTAAGATAACAGGTTACATAAGAAAGGAAACATTATCCTGAT
The DNA here is from genome assembly GCF_000325575.1 of Pteropus alecto. Taxonomy (NCBI): domain Eukaryota; kingdom Metazoa; phylum Chordata; class Mammalia; order Chiroptera; family Pteropodidae; genus Pteropus; species Pteropus alecto. Next base: position 9,712,586 of record NW_006433378.1, on the reverse strand, counting down.
TTTCAATAGTTTAAAATGTTTGATAACATAGAATTTTTTTTATTAACTCAATAAATATATTTCATAAAGAGTTATAAATACGTCTTATAAAAAGTTATTTTTGAAGAATACATTAGGAGCTACAGTCTTATCATATGAAGGCAAATTACAATCTGCATTGTTAGCAAGGGCTCTTTGGCCTCTTTGACTCTTTTACTCAACATACTGGTATTGTTACATCTAAACAATGCCAATATATGTAGTCAAAACATAGGAGAAAGGTAGTCAAGGTCTTTGTGGAATCCTGTAGATGAATACCTCTTTTATCACTTACATTTGTCACACATATGAGGTGGGGCAGGGGATGGGAGGAGGACCTGGAGTTGTGGTGAGAGCAGGAATAGGAATTCCTAGAGGATCACTTTAAACGTGACTAAACCGCATGGCTTCTACTCTTCACTCCTATTTTAAAGATTGCTCAGACTTTTTTAAGAAATGCATAGAGATATGTTTAAGTTGCAGCAGGCTTCTCTTACTGTGCTGATAGAGTTCCTGGCATTAGCCAAACAGACTTCTTGGAACACTAACCATTTTTAATGGCAAGCTAACATGTCCTCTAATAAAAACCTTCCCTTCACATTTTTTTCTAAGCAGTTTGCTTATTTTCGTGTTAGTGTTTACTTCTTTCTTTATAAAAAACTAAATGCCTTGCACTTTGGGGAAGTGAACTAATTTCCTTTTTTAAAAAAGCTTCTAAATTATTTAAAATAAACCAAAAATATTGACTGCTTAGACTTTATTTTTCACGTCAATCGATATTCCTGATCTCCTTTTCATAGGCATTAATGTTTCTGTAGGTATAAAGAGGCCATGATTTCAGTAATAAAAATAAATAAGAAGAAAGCATGGTTATTTACTGTTTTCAACTACCAAAATTTGTGGCAAAAGATCAAAATGTGTGTATATTAAACCTGCAAAATAGCTGCAGTTAAAATATAAGCTATGTAACATTAACTTTAATGTTAGCAACCTCACAAATGCCTTCCCTTCAAGCCAGGGCCTCGCAGAAAACCATAAAAGGGAAGGAATATAATTTCGTTTGCTGGCACTCACTGAAAAGCTAAAATAGAATAGTAACAGAAATCATATTTGCCAGTTCTAACCAAAGAAGTTGTGAAATGTCATCTCAGAAAATTTTAAGTTATTGTAAAAATGTAATTACTGTGTTATTAACTACGTTTCATAGAAGTTGAAACTTTTGTTTAGCTGAAAATTATTTAGAGCAATACACAGCAGTTAAGTAGCACACAAGGATCTAAATATATTTTTCAAAAATACATTTCACACAATGATATGGAGTATTTTGAAATTTAGCTATAAGTTGAAATATGATTTTATATATATATAATTTTCTCTTTACTTCCTGATGAGAATTAGAACTTTTGCAATGATAGTTTTCAAGTATGGTGATATAGTTTTCAAGTAATATCTTTAAAATAATTAATTTCTTTTTCCTGTGGATGGACTGGAAGGACAATAAAGTATCTGTTGTTTGCTTCATAAATTCTGAATTTGTAAAACAAGTTTTGGTATATGCAAGTTGACTAAAGAACACTTGTAGTAAGAAATGCCTTGATTCTTACAGTGAGTCATTGCCTATGGCTTGAGTAATATAATGCTTTCAAGTACATAGATTGTACATATTTTGCAAAATTCATATGCTTTGAATTACAGATATGTATATGGAAGTGCGAGGCACATAGGGCATGTTTAGATAGCATGTCACTTTTCCAGAACTCTAAAAACATCAGTGCTGGCTATGGGATGTTTTTGCTGATGCTGCAATAATGCACACTTAATTCACCTTGAAAAATGACTCCCTATGTTGACTGTTGAATTATGTTATTACATCTTTGTGGTTTTCCAAGTGTAAGTATGAAAACTTTATGGAATTATTTTTTCATTCATTTTCTAATTACAATTTTTCCGTCTATGTAATTTTCAAGGGAACATAATAGGAACATAAATCAATTTATATGTCTGTGAGTTTTTTTCTCTGAAATGGCTCTTATGCTATCTAAAAAACAAACTTATCTTAAAGTCTAAATTCAAATATCTTTTTTCTCTGAAATGGCTCTTATGCTATCTAAAAAACAAACTTATCTTAAAGTCTAAATTCAAATATAAAACCCCTTGCCAAGATAGCATTTATTTTTCTTTCAGAGAACTTTGTTCCCTGGAAGAACAATTTCTACTGTTGAGGCTCTAACTCCCAAAATAATTTTAAAGTGGAAAAAGTGTTTTTTAAGAAACTTAAGTATTCATTTTCAGTCTTAACTTGATTTACTAATGCCTCTCTTCTCCTTCCTTTCACTACTTTCACATACATTTCAACAAGCCCACCAGTCAACTAACCCACACACTGTTTTCTCCTTAGATCAAGTGCCTTGCAGGTGCTTTCTGGGTTGTCCATGGCCAAAGCAATGCAAACGTTATGCAAATGAGTCCCTGGGATACATGTTAATAATTAATAAAAATACAATTCAGTGCTATGACTCAGTTAGATTCTTTGTCTCCAAATACTGAGCTATTACATGTTTGCAGAATAGGTTTAGGCATGAATCAATGGATGAATTTACATACAGCTGCATGCTCTGTAGAGAAATAGAGTTGTTTCAGAACCAGCACAGCCAAACATGGCTCTTCTGAACCTAGAAGAGAAAACCTTAACCCTGCCTCCTTCCTTATTTCGGTGGTTTGGCTAACCAAAGGCAAACATCCTGAAACTATTTGGAGAAGTAGTTTCTTTTATAAGTTTGGGACCTCTCTAGACTTTTATATGCACTCCAGCTCTAGGTTGTGATGTTTCTTGGTGTCTTCGAACACCTGAAAAGGCAAAACCTCTGCTTTCAGTTTCCTGTCATACTAGGAATTAGTTTCCTGTCATACTAGGAATTCTCTCAATCTTAGTTGCCCATGACTTTTTTTTTCCCCTATGGTTTTCCACACATGATATTCCTTAACTAATATATTGCTTTAAATTTCTGTATCAAAGACTGTCCATTCCCTGTGTGTATCCCTCCTCACTATTCACTACATCTATTAATGCATATGATACCCACTCCAGACGTCCTCAGTACTCCCTACCTTCCTCTCATTGCTCCTCCCAGGCTCCAGAGTTGTATTAGGAGACAGAAGTCAAATGAGAGCAAAGATGATACCTTTCAAGAATTTGTTCCTCCCTGACTTAGGACCATCTGATTGTTGATACTGCTATGACAGATCTTCTGCATTTTCAACAGAAGTCACAAATCTTAAATTTTGTTGATTTTCCCAAGTTGTGAATGTTTATTTAAATGATGCAGTTTATATAAAATACACCTTTGAGCCAGTTCAGCCCAATGACAGCCATTTTTCCACTGCTGTCTTGGACTTAATTAATTCCATAAAGGCACTTGCCATCAGGATGCTTCTGCTTTCTGTCTTGCCTGAAGGCAAGGAGTCAATCTGGTTACCTATTTTTTAACTTTTCAGGCCCAAGGGATGGAGTGGAGATGTTTGCTTATATAGCCTCCACTCTAACATTTGTTATTAAAACTTATTACGTAACACTTTGTGTTTCTGGAGTTTTCTGGTACTAAATGTTATACACATAGGCAGAACAATAACAAATTAATTATGTCAAACAATAGGCTTGCATGAGTTCTTAATTTAAAGAGTATAAATGAAGCAGAGTTAAACTGTGCTTTATAGTGATGACATTAGTTTTATTATCAAAGTTATAAAAAATGGAGCACTGCCCCAAAGCTATTTCTAAATGATTCCAGTACTCCAGTAGTTAGTCACAAATTCAGTGGCTTCTAGGGTCAGACATTTGGAAGGAGCTAACTTGGTGGTTTATTTTTAGTAGTAGGGATCCTATTTTCTCTGAGGTAGTATCAGAGATGAAAGAATCCTCTGGTTTTACAGATGACTTGGAATAAGGCGTTATGTTTAGGGACAAAACTACTAAATTAAAGTTGAGGCTGGGGATTCGAGAGAGGAAGATGCTGGCAGAGTTCACATATACAGCTAAGACATGTCTTAGTGTTAATAAGGAATTGCTTTCTTAGGTGCAAATATAAAATAAGACAACAAAGTGCCAGCACGATGCCTCTGACATTGTAGGTGCTCAACAAAAGTTAAGAAAAAGGAAAGAAAAGCCTTCTCATATCAGGTAGAATTGGAGAGCATGTTTGGCATATTGGTTTATTCCTTGCAGAGATTCCATAACTCAAACACTATAAGGAAAATACTAGTAAAAGAGTTACTAGAGGCTGGGACATCAATGCATGGTATGCTTCACACATCCAGGCAATAGCTCACAGGCGAGATTTGAATCTGGATATGGAGGATAAGAGGAATGGAAAACCAAATTGCAAGAGATTATGTGAAGTGAAATGGAGAAGATTTGGTACCAAAGATATAGAGAGAGATTTGGGAGTGCGGGGGCAGGTAACTAGACATAGATGTCCAAATTTTAAAGACTGAATTGTTAGGAGCATGAAGATTCTGTTAATCAAAACTTTGGTAAATGAAGAGTCAGTTTCAGAGGGTCTATAATATGTTCTATTTTGGACAAATCACATGATGAAGCTCTACATCTTAATAGTCTCCTTCGGTTCCCTACTGTAAATAGAACAGATTTTAACTTCTTATACTTTGTCTAAAAAGTTTTTAACATACGACCTCAAACTGCCTCTCTAGTCCCTTAATAGCACCTTAAATGCTTGATGTTCTACATCTGCTCACTAATTATTTTTTGCTATTTCCAAAATGAGTCAAACAAGTGTCTCAGGAATGTCATCTCTGTCTGCATGTCCACCTTCCTCTTCTTCACCTAGCAAACATGCCCTAGACCTAGCCTCAATATCGAAGATGCCACATTGGTAAAGTCATTCCGGCTTTTTTGGCAGAGCCAATCACTCTTTTTTTCTCTGCTGTAATAACTCTCATTTATAACTTCCATAGTTTGTTCCATCTCTAAACTATGAGCTTCTTAAGGAAAGGGACCATATAATATTTATCTTTGTATTGAATGTACTACATGTAGTAGCAGCTTAAATATTTGTTAATAAAATAATTTGAATATTTGAGAAGGAGAGTTGGTCTGCGGTGTTTGATTAAAAGTTGAGTACTAGAGTTACTGGGGGAATCACTTCATAAATTATAAAAATGTCTAACTGATGTACTGTATATCTGAAACTAATATAAAATTTTAAAAGACTTTAATTAAAAGAAAGTTAAGAGTAGTTTAGGGAGAGACACCGGATATCTGGCAGAAAACTGTTCCAATGGACTGGTGAAGGGAAGTCTAGACTCTGAGTTGCTAAAGAGAGAGAACTCCAAGGAAGGAAGAAGGAGCAAAAAGAACAGACTACTTTTTTAAGAAGTCTGGCTATAAAGTAAAAGAGAAAGAGGATGGCTTTTTTAAGTTGAAAGCAATAAGGAAAGTTTGTTTAATTTGGTGACAACTTGGGCCCACATTTATGACAAAAAAGACAGGGATTAACTGAAAAAAAGCAAGTGAGGAATTAGAAGACAGTGCATTCAGAAGATGGAAAGAATTGAGCTGAAAAATATAGTTGCAAAGGTTTAGCAAGAAAAATGGAGAGAACTCTTTTCTTCTAAAACAATAGAAGAAACAAAAGTTAGAATTTGGATGAGACCATTTGATGTTATAGGAGAGAAGTGGAAAATTCATATTAAATGGCCTGAATCTTCTCGATGAAAGAAGTGTAAAGATCACCTGCTAGAAGGGAGACAGAAGTAAGTTTTAGGTAGATAATAGGCAATAGTGAAGTCAATAGAAAATAAATCAGTAAACTCACAAAGGTATTACTGAGTAATGCTGAAAATCTAGCTGAGATCAGGGAGCATACATTAATACTCCTGCAATTTACACATCACCAAACATCCTTGAGCAACATGTAGCTATGAAATAAGAGTGAAGAAAATAGATTGTGGAATGTGTCCTGGATTGGGAAATAAAGTAATGCAAGTATGAGTGGTTGACCATGGGATCTTTCACTGGGTAATGAGGCCAAGGAAGCAGTGGGATTTCTCATACCTGAGGACAGTACAGAGGTTAGAAATCAAGAGCCATGACAGGGACAAAGCAATAAATTCCATAGGGGTATGACACTCGTGGTGTGAGGAGGAAGATATTGTAGACTTAGAGGCAGATTTCAAAATTTGATATCTTGAAAGACCAGGTGGGTAATGACCAGGGTGTCCCTGCTAGAATTGAACAGTTGGGCCAAGGGGCTTGGAACGGTGTCATAGGAAGAGATGAAGTTCAATCCAGGTGCTGAAGTTGTAGAAACAGTCTCCTGGAGGTCAGTGAATGGAAGCTATAGGAAAGCTGAAATAATATAAGGGCTTCAAAGGAGCTGTGGCTGCAGAACCATGGAGCCTAAATGAGAATGGGGGGGCGAGAATAACATTTTGTCCTGGTTCTGCCTTGGGGCAATAGGACAAGTAGAGATGTCCTTTTGAGAAGGCAGAAGAGAAGTGTATTTTGAAGGGAAAACAGGAAAGGTAAAAAGAAAGAACGAATGTCCTAGGCAAAGTTTATGTATGTGAATGTATTTGTTCATAATCAACAGTTGTTAAATATGCACTAAGGTAACTATAACTAATACTAAAAAATAATTTCCCATTCAGAGTCACTAGTTTAAGACATAAAATATTTAGCCCAAAACAGAATTTTGTAACTAAATATATTACTGCTATTCATGGAATACTTTAAAATAACCTTACATCTCAAAGTGTCCTATAACCAATAGGCCCTAACCTAGGATTAATTTGATTATTAATTTGTGCTATAGTTTAGATTATAATTTTTGGACAGTTAAAATTTTCTAGATTTTTTCCAAATACAATATAAAATTTAAATGATAATAAAACAATGCATAGTAGTTCGCTAAATTTAGTAGTTTATTAAATTTTACTGAGTATAAACTATATACCAGGTGCTGTGCTATGGACTGAAGATGCTGAGAACAGTCAATAGAGAATAGTTCCTTTTTTTAGAAATGCCAAGGTTTCAAATTATTTTTAATTAAGTGTAAATATGCAAATATTTAAATACAATCAGAAAATTTGATGGCATTAAAAATAGATTTTCTTGAACTTTAACCTTATTTTTAATAAATATATGTATATGCTTTGAACAGAAAAAAAATTCAAGATTATAGTGCTGTTTTAGAACATTAAAATATAGTGAAACTAGGTCATTTATGAATTCTCATACACAAAAAATCTTGAATTTAAAGAACTGAATCTTGAATATACATAGGCTCTGAGAAGATTTGCAAAATGTAAGTTTTTATCTGTCATATTATTACTGTAATTATTACTGTTTTATAAACCAAATAAATATTCAGAAATTAGTTCCTTTGGGTAGAAAATAGAACATGCTTCTAATGTCTCATACGAAACTTCTAAAACTTTTGTGGTTTTCATATTATCTGAAAATTTAATATATTTTCAGCTTCCGGGACACTGTAAGTTAAAAAACAAAGTCATTGAACCATCAAAGAAAAACAGTTTTAAAATGTAGTTCTTTATTGTGGTTAATCTGGAAAGCAATCTTTTCTTATCATATAATTGTAAAAACAGAAAAAACTTTTTTAAGATTAAACAGTGACCAAACAGCTTATTTACTCTTTTTTGTCGTTTTGGAGAGTCCCAGGTAAGTGGTTGCCAAATCACAAAGAGACACAAAAAGTATGGGCCCAGTGGTGAGGGGCTGTGAAGACTGTTAAGGAAGCTGTTTTCATTATTATGCCGGTCGCTGGCTCTCTTAACTGGGTCACTGTAAATTAAATCCAACATTTTTACAAATTCTGTGGTATAAGGCAATATGTCTGCACACATTACAAGGATTTGCCAAACTAAAATGCTAATTTTTCACTTTCTATGATGATTTTACCACCAAAGCTCCTCTAGTTCCAGGTATTTATCATTAAACTGGCATAATGAGTCTATTCAAGTCAGTTCTATGTGCCTAAAATGCTCTCGGTTTCAGCTCTCGCCTATACCTCCCCCATCCAGGTTCTTTGAAAACAACTTGAGATAATGTACAAAATTATCATCATTCAATAGGTTGTTTGTTTGTTTATTTAAGCTGATAATGTAGTTCAGGGAAAATAAAAACTCTCTACTATTTTTACTAGTTGAGTGGACTTGAACAAGTGGGTAAAGCTTTTTTTTTTATTAAAAAAAAAAGATTGGGATGCTTATTGAAGCATTAAATGAGACCGTGTTTACATAGTAGATACTCAACAAATGTTAGAATCCAATTAACTAGTTGACTATTTGGCCAAAAGAAAATTGAGGCTGAAAAAGTACAGGGAATGCAAAAAGTTATTGAAAGGTAGAAGGGAAAAAAAGAAAATACAGATAGTTGCATCCAACTAACATGCCCTTTACTCAGAGAATTAAAGACATTTTCCAGAATATTTAAATTATAAATTTGTTCATTTAGCTTGTGCTAAGTTTATATTAATTTAATAAAATATTACTTCAATGGAATAATTTTAAAAGCCTTCTGGATGCACTATAATAAGATTTTAATCTCATATTCTATTAGAAATATTTAAATAAGTATCTTTCCTTGTCAAAAAAAATCACACCCGATGCTGTATTTTTGCATAAAATAATCTTATTCCTGACAATAGATAGAAGAAAGTTTCGGGCGGGGCAATAAACATGCTTGAGGAAATGCCTTATATTTCTATATTTCCTAAAAGATTTCTCAAGGTGAACTATGAATAAGAACCATTTTTCCCTATAGCAATGAGCTGGGTTTTGAGAGAAGAGGAGAGAATAAGCTTGGCCAGGAAAATGAGCCCCATATTTCTGATGCCCTGGGAGGGAAGGAAGGAAGGAAAGAAGGAAGGCGGAAGGAAGGAAGGAAGGAAGGGAGGAAGGAAGGGAGGACGGAGAAAGGAAAACAACATATACAGTCAACGTATGGGTCGATTTATATTTTTTAACTGAAACCAGATTGCCTCAGATACACTATTCTGCTGCCTGTGTTTGACAGCTGCTATTACATCATCAACTTCTATCCAAGTCAGAGACGACGTGTGGTTGTAGATTTCTCTGGCCTTATCTCTTTCTTTCACGGGCCTCCCCGCTACCCCCT
>NW_006433378.1:9689122-9703313 GCF_000325575.1 Pteropus alecto | reverse complement strand
GGAAGGAAGGAAGGAAGGAAGGAAGGAAGGAAGGGAAGGAAAGAGGAGAGAGAGGGAAGAAGAGAGGGAGGGAGGAAAGAGACAGGTTATATCTTCCATCGTCAGGATTTTCAGCCACAATTCTTGCCCTGTATTTGCTAACCACCTTGTCCTCTGACTTAGTTCTCCTGCTGACCTGACTATTGCTAGATGTATCTTGGTTCTCACATCTCTGGCTTTAAACTTGATTAAGTCCTATTTTATTCTATTATTTTTTCTCCAAAGATATTATGTTCTCACTTCCAGCAAATGCCTGTCTTGTGCCCAAGGTCGCTCATTATCTTTTCAAGCTTCCCCAAGTCAACTCTGTCTGGAGAATCTATTCACAAATTCTCTCATTCATTTGTTTATCGCTACTGTACGGTCATTTGTTCTTCCACAAAACTGGATATTCAAAAGAATATCTTTAGGAAAGATTATTGCTGGTCATGGAAGTTCAGAGATATCCCTCTACCTCAAGCCAGGAGTTAATTTCAAGAATCTCAGATTATCTTTCCCTCTTGAGCTCTCTCCCCACCCTACACCTCTAAAAAATAATGTCTAAAAGTAATCTGAGATTCCGCTCTTGTAGCAAGTGGGCATTTGTTGTCACCAGGTAGAGGGTTTAATCAGTTAAGCCTTTGTGCAAAAAATCTTTGGGGTGATGAAGTGCTTACACTGACAAACAAGTCAAGATAAAGTTCTTCGAAGGATCTGTTAGGAGGAGGCATGTTGTAGTGGAGGTTACTAATGAAGGTAGTTAGTTTGTCTCTGCCTTTCTCTTATCCTTTCACATCTCAGAAAGGTTCAGAGAAAAAAGTCACACAGCCCTCACTGTAATTCATTCCAGAGACTATCCTAGTTTAGTCCTTTTAAATGTGCATCTTCTTTCTTCCTATAGCCATTTATGTCTGTTTACCTTTCTACTGAATTCATGACAGCCATTCAGTCTCCCAGGGCTCCTGCCGAATAGTCTCTTACAGTGCTGGATGTGTCCATTATGTCTAGCTTATATCGACCTTGTTCTCTCTGCCTTGCTTCATTAGGCACAGTTTCAAAATTTTCATCATTCTTCAGTTTTCAAGATCTTTGTTGTGGTTATCCGTGTCCTTGTCTGTATTTATTAAGGCTTTAGATTGCATATATTAATATAGGTTTTTAAAAAAGATAATTTTTTTTTATTTTTCTCGTATAATAAGAAATCTGGAGATAGTTATATCAGCTCAAAAATATTGGGCCTTAGATCACTCTGATACTCTTGACATTTGTAATCACAAGATATATGCTCTAGCTTTAGTCATCAGGTCCAAATTCCAGGCAAGACAAAGGACAGGGAAAAGGCCAGGGGGCCACATACTAGCTAAATCAGCATGTCTCTTTAAAGAACTTTCCCAAAACTGTACCAAATAACCTCTATGTAGATTTCACTGACCAACAATAACTCTTGTGAAAATCAGAAAGTTTAATATTTTAGGTAGGCTCATTGGCCTTCACAGAAAAATTGTATGTTTTGTTAGAAAGGAGAAGAGGAGAATGAGTATTAGGTAAGCCACAACCAGCAAATACTAGATTGTCTTTTCTTTTTTAGTGGCTCCTAAACCCGTATTCATAACAGAAAGGACATAGAATTTTAGATTAAGAAACCTGAGTGTTATGGTTAATTTTGTTTGTCAGTTTGGCTAGGCCACAATACTCAGATAGTTGGTCAAACAGCAGTCTGGATGTCATTGTGAAGGTATTTATTTTAGATATGATTGACATTTAAATCAGTACTAGACTTACAGTAAAGCAGATTACTCTCCATAATGTGAATGGGTCTCATCTAATCAGATGAAGTCCTTAATAAAAAAAGACTGACATCCCCCAAGAAAGAGGATTCTGCCTCCAGACCTCCTTTAGACTTGAGCTGCAAAATCAACCCTTTCCTGCCTTGCAAATTTCAGACTCACCAGTTCTCCCAACTGCATGAACCAATTCCTTAAAATAAATTGTTCTCTCTCTCTCTCTCTCCACACACACACACACACACACACACACACACACACCCTCTATAGATTTTGTTTCTCTGGGGAACCCTGGCTAATACACTGGGTTTGAGTTTTGTTTCTCAACTTACTAGTTGGGTGACTCTGGACAATGTACCTGAAACTCAAGATTAATTTAAATAAATCAAGAATGTTAAGACTGCACTCTAAAGACCTGTATAGGTGAATTCATGGTGGACGGGGATTGGGGTGGGGAAAAATCTTAGATTTTCTCTTTTCTGTACTCTTATTTTAACTTCAACTTCATTTCTAGTTTTTTAATTGAGCTGCCCATTAAATTTCACTTGAAAAAATGTTATCTATTGATTAAAATAACACACCAAGGGATCTTAAGTTTCATCCTAGTGCTAACAAATAAGTGTCATAATTAAATGGATTCAGCTCAAGACATGCTGGGATCTCTAACTGGTGGAACCAGTTGGAACTCCGGCTAAGAAAACCGATCCCCAAAGTAGATGAATTCTCCAGAAGTATCCAATACCCAAATCTAGCTAGGGTAAGTAAGGTCTGATACCAGATCACATGACCTTTTTATTGTCAGAAACCCTTTGCCTACAGGAGATACTCAATAAGAATATGATAGATAAACAAATCTTCTGATCTTTTGTACTGCTGTAGCTCCAAATATGAGCCCAGAAGTCAGCACAGCATTCAATGTAAATATATCATCTCCATGTTTTTATTAAAAATATTTTCATTAACGTTTAGGGGAGTATGTCCCCCATCCCCAGAAGTAAATTTTTATTCTTCCGGTTGTAAGAACCTTTCTGCAGAAAGACTTTAAATTAACATAAAAATTGGTATATGATGTTTTATACCACCTTACCATGCTACATGAAAAGATTTCTACAAGGGAAAAAAGCCATTTTTATCATAATATGGTGAAATATAGTATAAGTATAGTTTATTATTGGAACTGCTCTATTACTGACCTAAACTAATTTTCTGTGAAATTCGACCAGTCTGCTTTGTACATTTCATTCGGTTTATTCTACAATAGCTTTAGGAGAGGTGGTTTTAACCAAAAGGGTATCAGATATAGCTTAAAATTAATAATTTAAAATTTGCAGCAGTGTAAGTGATTAAGAGCTTTTTTTTTCTTTTGTTAGTAGCATCTGGTTTCAAGTCCTGAGTCTGAATGCTTACCAGCTGTGTGACCTTGGCCAAACTGCTTAATTATAAGTCTTAATTTCCTCACTTGTTAAATGAAAGTAATAATAAAATACCTATTGCCTGATTTTGAAGATTATGTGAGGAAGTTCATGTAAAATACTTAGCCAAGTGCCTGTCATGTAATGAAAATATGGTGTTAGTTATAATTTTTCCATTTTGAAAGAAAACGATAATTACATTAATAGATATAAATCACCTTCAATTTCTAAATAGAAGTAAAGTCTTATAAGTGGGTAGTGATTACAATGATCTTCCATTTGCAGAGTTTCTTATTTATACATTTATCACATTATCTTGATAGTATCATGGTCTAAAATTGCTCTTTGGAGAAATGTTCTCATGAAACGAAAAGCCATACTTCAGTCAGGACAGGGCCAGAGAGATTAGGTCAGGAAGATCAGTGTGAAGGGTGAGGAGTAGGGAGGGAGGGGTGAGGGAAAGAAAGGAGGAGGGAGGTAGAAGAAGAAAGAGGGAGAGGTGGAGGGTGAGGGGAGGAAAGGGAGGTTTTGCAAAAACAGTTTAGAACAACTGGTTTCTGGGTGATTGGAACTGGACCCTCAACACTGGGGCTGTTTAACAGTTGTATGTCTGCTCCCCTCTGCCCAGAGACCACCTTTCCTGGGCGCACTGCTGTTTTTCAAACTCTTTTCTTCCTAGTGGTACCTTCAGGGTTATCTTAAGGTGATATCCACACAAGCTACTTTCAGAATACCTGGAGGTTCATAAATTGCAGCAACTGTTATTTTACTACTTAAACTTAGGAATTCAACTCTATAGGATCACAATTAAGGAAGAAATGGGAAGAGTGAAAGTTATGAAAGATATTAAGCTTAGGAAAGTGAAAATTTAGCTCAGTGGCCTAAGGTTAGTTTTGAATTGCTAAGTACTGTGAAATGAGGCAATTAGTTTCTAGCCAGAGTCAAAGGACTGAAATCAGAGAGACTGCCAACCTGGAAGAGAAGGTAAAAACAAGACTGACCAAGGGTGCCCAGTTGCATTAGTGAAGAGGTCTTTCAAGGAGACTCACATTGTTGGCATTCAGTCAAGCTATGAGGCAAGCTGGGGCACAAGCTGCAAATATGAAACTTGCATATACTTCAAGAACATCTTGATCAATACTTCTAATCCATTCTGCTGTAGGAAGTCTGTTTCTATCTGTTTGATTATTTAGCTTTAATCACTACCCAATTAGCAATACCAGAGTTGCTCACAAATCTATATTTAACTAACATTTACTGTGTATTTTTTTTCCTCTTTATTCTTATTCTATTATGAGAAGTAGCATACGTTTTAAGTTCACTTCTGTAACTAAGGCTATAACATTTCTGTTTTTCAGTTTTTGCCTTTTATCATCACTGGCTCTGATATAAGATCTTCATCTCAGCTAAGAAAAGTAAAGTGCCCTGTAAGTGAGAAAGGCAGTTTTCATTCTAAGTAGGTATTTTCTTTTGGGAAATCCTAAAGCAAGAATTTTATAATGGACATTAAAAAAATGTCAAACATTAAAAGCTTCTTACATAAAGAATTCATACATATGACATTGTTATTGTTATTTTCCTTATTTCCATTCTGAGTGACAGCAGGAGGAACTGGAAAGAACACTAACTCCTGGACCATGTTTGACTTCTGACTCTCCCACTTAATCCAGCAATAACCTTGAACAAATGACTTGACATCTTGGAATAACTGTTTTTTCCTATAAGAGTGAGATGTTGCCCATTTTGAAGAACTGTTAGATTGAGGTAAGAAAATATATGGAAAGATGTAGCACGTGATAGCATTCAATAAATTATTGTTGTTTTTATTACTCTTGTGATCACTAATCGGATTTTCCCTTATCATCAAATCACTTCAAAATATTAGTGTTTTGCATCTGCCTTATGAAATTATCATAATTTATATGTATACTTTACTAATTAGAAAACATTTGTCATTGGACTAGACTCTTAAAAAGTTAGTGCTCAAAAAGCATAACATTTATAAAATTTATGGGATGATGATGGTGCTGGTGGTGGTTATTTTTACTTTCAGAAATTTTGGTACCAAATGCCTTTCTTTACAAATTTGGTCATTTAATAAATGCAAAGTAAGACACAATTCCTGCCCTCAAGGGAAATAAACCTACTATAGATTGGACAAAATACAGGGACTAAAAATACAATGGGTGCTATAAACATGATACAAAGTAAAAAGGGGAAGTTGGGTAGGTGGATCAGAAAGACTGTCATGGCCGTGGAGACAATTAACAAAGAGACCAGAAGAAGAGGGAATTTCCAGTTGAGGAACCAGCATTACAGTAAATACAGAAAGCTGTAGCATGTTTGATGATAAAGCCGTAGACATGTTGTAGAGCAACTGTTCCCAAACTCATTTAGTAGATCAAAATCCTTTCCAAATAAAATTTTATGCAAAACCTCAATATGTAAAGTATTTAGCGATTACTCCTGTAATGCTCTGGTCTTGTGACATCTAGACATCTGAACTCCAGAGTAATAGACAATAGTTGTGATCTTGACCTTCATTGTGCTTGGACCAAAGTTTCATGGGACTCCTGAAGCACCTCTTTGGGATACGAGAATTTTAGGGATACAAGAATTTGAAGTACAGCCTTATAGGTTTGTCTTCACTCAATTAAAAAGGGGAATCTTTGAAAGTTTCTTAGTGTGAGAAGGATAGAGAATAGCACTGCTAAAAAGAGATTAATCATATAAAAAGAATAGAATAAACTAGAAGATATAAAGATTAGAGACAAGGAACCTGTCTTAGCTGGCTGTTGAAATAATGCAAAAGGGACTGACCCAAGGCTAAAAATAGAGTGGAGTAAGAATAGAGTATTCATTAACATTCTAGTTTAATTTGGAGCTTTATTTTCCAGTAAGAGAACCGTGTTTTAATTTCACATTCTTAGTGGTGCTATTGCTGTTATGACTTCTACATTATAGACACACATACATTTTGTTAGATTTTATATTTCAGTTCTTTGAAAATTAACTGTTACATTAAAAAATTGAATCTTTTGTAATTATTTTGGAATTGATTTTTAGAATTGTGTTTGATTAAAAACATTGACCTGAAGATATCTTTTTTTTTTTTTTTTTTTTTAAGATTTAGTTCTTTGGTTCTTGATCCATAAAGACTCTTAGGTACCTCTTTCCAGGATGAGATAAATTGGATGTAAATCTCACGTCATTCTTTAAATAATCACTTGGTTTAAATGAGTCCAGAAGCTTCTATTTCTATTTTTTATGAACTTAACATAAAATAGGATCTTAATTTTTCTTAAAATCTTTCCTAAAGAGTTGGTCTTTCATCTAGCATTGGAACCAGAGTTTACAGAGCAAAGCTTATAATAGCTTGATTGCAAGGTTTTAGAAATCATAAGCAAATATTTTGAAGACTTAAATACTTATGTCTAAAGGTTTTTAAAAACATCTCACTTATTAATCATCACCAATAAAAGTAATATTCCATATACGTGATAATTCCAAACAGTGGAAGCTTATCGCTTTAGACGCCTCTTTTTCCATTCTAATCACTTTGAAAGAAGTCTTTTAAAATGCATTCCCTGTCACCTTGCCGTTGAAACAACAGTATTATTAACAAAATCTTCTTCATGCTCTTTTTTCAAACTTTGAATTCCTTCCTGGCTGATTTCTTCTGATTTCTCACTTGCTACCATGAGTCAGCCTTTATGGAACATCAAAACAAACAACAAACAAAAAAGGTTATTGCTGTTGCATATAAAGTAAAAGTAAAAAATAAATGATGACCTTAAAGACCACTCTGTGACAGCCATGTAGCAATCAGAAGTATTTTATTGGTACCCTTCATATTGACTCCAAAAGGGTAAGGTTATTGAATAATGATTACTAATTAAGTGGAATATTACTATAATTTTCTGAGACAGTTATGACTTAAATGCTTAGATTTGATTCTATTTATGTTAAGTTAAAAGATATTACAGGAAGGACATAGGAAAATTTCCCGACAAGTTAAATCAAGTTAAATAAATTAACTATGGTTTTGAGAGGCATAGCTGCATGAAAAGATATCCGCTCAGTGTTAGATGTTTTACTAGCAGTTATAAGGGAGGTTTATTTTTCTGAGCAGCTACCTCTGTGCTCCCATTGCCCCATATTGTGGTTCATATCATGATTTTATTTTTTGGCAAAATCTTTGTTTAAAATCTTTCTGCCACTCTCGACTAAATAAATAAATAAATAAGAATTTTAAATCCTAAAGAGAAGAATATTCCTGTTTTATAACACATATAGGTACCCAATAATATACATTTACTTTCTGATTGTAATTAAAAAGAATACTTAAGGTCAGTATAAAACCAGGCAGATGCCAGAAACTGAGACAATAATCATTCTTTTTGATTCCAGACCTTGAGAGAATCTGCCAGATTAAAAATAAAGAAAGAAAAGAAAAAAGAAAAAAAAGCAACTTCTGCCAAACCCTACATAGTGTCACTATCCTACCTTTCCAATCTCCTTTTCTAGCACTTCTGGATAATGATTTAATGATTCTTTGCTCCAGGCAAGCCAGTTCTTGGTGGTCATCACATACACCACGGAAATTCTCTTGAAGTCTCTGGAGTCAGTCCCTGGCACTGTGTGACCTTCTCTCGAGTACTCTGAGCAGAGAGAAAAGGGTAGTGAATATATTAATCATTTTTATTTTAAAACCAAAGCTTTATAAACCTTAAAAGTAGCAGCGGGTAACCCCATCAATAACTCCCTTTTTTCATTCCCAATGTGTGCTTCCTACACAGCTAGGCCTTGTACACGTCCTTTGTTGTCCTGATAAGTTACTTTTAGATCCATTTTAAGGACAGAAAACCGAAGTTCAGACAGGTTAAGCGATATGGCCAAGGGCAAAAAAGGAAAGTTATAGTTTCAGGGTCAAAGCCAGGTTTATTTTATCCCACAGCACTGCAAACAGCATCCTCGTGTTTCCTGGCCTCACGTGTGTGTGTGTGTGTGTGTGTGTGTGTGTGTGTGTGTGTGTGTGTGTGTGTGTGTGTGCGCGCGCGCGCGTGCGCGTGCGCGCAAGGAATTCTCCATTTTAAGAATTTGCATTTTAGTAACAAACTTTGGAAAAACTAAAAATTTTCAGGAACATGCTGGAATTTCAGGCACTGTGACCAGATCCTTGGAAGGTATTTTTTGGCCAGGATATTTACTAGAGACCCATCAAGGGCAGAAAGTTTTTGCCTGAACTTTGTATGATCCAATCTTTTTTTGTCACAGAATGGCAATGTATAGCCAATATCAGTGGTAGTAGAAGAGTTGATCTGTTTAGCAGGGTCTAAGGGTATAGATGGAAATGGTCGATGCCTTGTATTTAAAGTGCAGATTGAACAGGAAAGATGAACCATTAAATGTACAACGCGACAGGAAGAAATGACAATTGAAAGAAATGTTGGAAAGACAATCAATGCACTAGATTTTCTTTTCACAGAGTAACAGTTTCCTTACTATGACAGAAGGAAAGTAAGATTTCTTGCCTACAGATGACAGCCAATTTCCATCAATTTACAGAATTTCTCTAGTGCAGTGCTATCTAATATTATTTCTGTGATGATAGAAATTTTTTATATTCCAGCCATCAAATAAAGTACCCCCTGGACACATGTGGCTACTGAGCACTTGGAATGTAGCTAACCCTACTGAAGAACTGATTTTTTAAAAATTATAATTAGTTTAAATTTAAATAGCCTCATGTGGCTAGTGGCTATCGTATTGGACAGTGCAATGGGCAAAATAGAAGTTTGAAACCATTTCTCCACCTTCCATTCCTGTCAAATTAAATAAAATAAGTTTTTGTTACTTTTTTTTTCTAAATATTATGAAAGATTTGAGGTTATATTATTGGTAGTACAACTTAGCTTTTACCTGTGAGAAATCTAAGGCAAATGAGATGGATCAGATCTCCAAACTTAGATTCCTAATTTCAGCTATCATAAATAGTGTTACTAAAATAAAAATAATTCCACAAATATGCATTAATAATGTCTGTCTAAAGATAGAGTATGAAACTCATTTACATGAAACAACAGGATATTAATGAGTTAAAGGTGATGGTTCCCTTTGTGCCATGAAAGAATGTGCTATCTTAAAAAAAAAAAAAAAATCAGCTAGTGACACAAACCTCCTTTCTTAGTGGTTGTACATTGAGAGGAAAGGAGGAACCAGTAAAAAGAAAGGTGAGGATATAGTGTAGGCTTGGCAAACCTACAAGGCCTGGGCAAATAATGTAAAATCATGCTGAGTATGAAGCAAAGAGCGCTGCCCACCTCTGCCCCGCCTCCCTGCCCCATCGCTGCCAAAAGTTTACTGTTCTGGTTACACCAGAGGATTACCTGCTCAGCCTGTCTGCCCTCACCACCGCCACCACTCCCCCAACCCACCTGGAGCAGCCACCTAGCCTTTTTCAAGTAAGTCTGAACACCACTATACTAAATGATTTCTAAAGTTCCCTTCAGTTCTTGCATCTTTGAATTCTAAGATTATCAATCCACTGTCTTTGGTGGGGGGAACAAGCGAGTCTTGTTTTAAACAAAATGCTGTCTCTTAGAGCTTTGATTTGTAAGGATAACTTTATAACTTCTACAAGTGTTCATTAGGTGGGGGTTTGAGGATTATTATGTATAAAAATTTTTCCTGTGTAATGTACTATTCATGTTTATTTGCACACCAACTCAGAGTCTCTAAACTAGGGAGCTGCCATGGGTATAACCTAACCAGTAGTGTGTGTGCTTATGTATTTTGCAAAACACAATCATATATCCACCCACCACAAATAAGAAACATAGCAGGTGGTCAATGATTGTTTAATAAATGAATGGTGCAGAAATACCTACAAATAAATATTATCAAACTTTTGCACAATAAGAACAATTACCCATATTTATGTTGAAAAATTTCTAAATCCTTTCATGTTGCAATGTCTGACATCATAACACTTGTTTCATTTTGTCCTTTTGATGTAGTCTGTGGTTCATAAGTCAATGGCTAGATGTCCTCTTTACAATGGGTTACATAGGTTCCCATTTTAATACTCTAAAATAAAAATTAAAAAATGGTATCTTTAAAGTTTCAAACTTAAAAATCTTCATGAGCCAAGAAAACATATTCAGCAATTTAAATAGATGTACTTTTAGTGGTCCACAATTAACAAATACCACCAGAGATTTATTGGTGTGTATGAGGAAATGGTAGGCATTACCTCTTTTTTAAAAATAAATATTCCTGATGAATCTCACTATTCATAATTAAGTCACTAATGCCTTAGAATTACTGAGTTTATTAGATGCTTTCCTCTAAAAGGAGAGAGAAAATGGGCAAAATAGGTTATTTTATAATTATAAATTCAGGGAAGAAACTCTGAAAATCAAATTACAGGTGAAACGAGAGTTAAGGAGAGGCCACTGATAACATTATCAACTTCTAGTTTTCCTAGGGCTCGTGCTCCACGTGTGCAAAGGAGAAGTAGGGATAAAGAATAAATTAGAGTAATACAGTGGGACAAAATAGGGTCAGATTCTGTATCTTCCTCAGACAATCTTTGCAAGTTTATTACCATTAGTATTTATAATAATACAACGAGAAGAATGAGGAGTTAATTTACTTCTAAACTCCAGGTGATATCTACTGATGCTTGGGAGTTATATTAGATACAAGTACATTTGGTGATTCATATTTTATTTTAATACAGTGAGAAGTATTCTGAGGTGGTGGAGAAGAACATAGAATTTTAGATAAAGAGTCCAAAAAAGTAAGTGAGAAGCAACTAACCCTCATTTTGTTCATTTTTAGATATTATTATGTTTTGAAGGTTTTAAAACCTGGACATTGACAAAATGATTTTCTAGGTTTGTGAAATTAGTTAAAATTTTTACACATTCAAAAAATAATAGAGCTAACAAAGATCTTAGAAATAATTAGTGTGAATCCCAGCTTTTTGTAAGTGGAAGAGCTAGACCTCAGAGGCTTGAAGTTGACATAACTGGTTGATGGTTGAAACCAATGCAGAGGTCAGTATGCCCAGCTCCCCACCCAGGGCTCTTTCCACTCCATCTGACACCTCAGTCACAGTAAATAGTCTAGTGGATCTTATCAGAGTCTGAAATGAAAAGATTCCAGTCCTTCTCAGTGCTTCTGCTCTGTCTCTCACTGTCCCTCTCAGTGCCTTTGCTCTGTCTCTCACTGTCTCCCCCTCACTCTCTGCCTCTGAGAGGAGACCACACTGTTTGTGGAGTGTCACCCCTTTTCTAATAAACTTTCCTTTTGACTATAAAAAAAAGAAGAAGAAAGAAAAAAGAAAAGATTCAATATATTCATGTGGATAATGAGACCATATATTGGACACCTTGGAGCATGTGAATTCCTGAGTTCTTCCCCTTTGCATACATAATGAAATATGGCCTCTCTTAAATGCACTGCCAGCTCCCAGCTGTCTATCTCTTTAGAAAACATGCCCTACTCTCTACCAAGAAGTATAATCTCATCTCCCTACCAAGTCTGGACTAGCCAGAAATGCTATATAAACATAGAAGAAATGATATATATCTGTGATATACATTCTAAAATGAATATTTAAACTTTTTTGTTGTATTTCTCTTAATTTTTTAAATCATAAATTACACAAAATATTTTTAGATAAAATAGTTTTCCATGACTAGTTCAAATGTATAGTTAATTTTAATTACTTCGAAATAATATTTTATCAAAGATGTGTTGATCCACATAAAACCCTTATAATGTGAGTTTTTTCAAACATCATTTTATTTATCCAATAAAAATATTTCGAGCGCCAACTATGTAGAACTAGTCAACTTCCTCTTTTTCTTTGAATACATCCGATTTCTTGGTGCAGTTGATAACTCCTGCCAAGCCCATGGCTAAGGAACTACTAGTCTTTTCTTTTTTTGTTAGCAGGACCTTGTTAACATAAGCCTGTCTTCCCCATTCCTCATCACAAAAGACCCTCTAATTCTCTGCCACCACCACACTCAAACCCTAGTCTATTTGTTCAGTGCAATAGTGTATTCCTGCTTCAGGTCTCACTGATACCCTCCTGGCCAGTGTCCTATCACCCCAAAAAGAATGTAAGAATCTTGGGCTTAGTGCCTGACCCCTGTCACTGAGGGAAGCTTGGCAACTGTACTTAAGGTGTCTCTGCTCTACAACACCACAGTCCCACAATATGGACAGCACTTAAGGGGACCAAGATATCCTCTGGGTGGTCTATAGCCTCTCTGAGCTTACAGTCCTCTAAGAATTAGGCCACAGTCCTTTATTCCATGAGATCTTTCCAACCATCCATATGTTTTGGAGGCCCAGCGAAAATCTGGACTCTTAGATTCTCCTCTTCATTTCTCTCTTTCACACTCCTTAGAAGGTCTGTTACTTGTCCTTCCTATTGGGTAGAATTTCATATTCTCTCTTTTCTTTTATCCAACATTATGCCATATCCTTAATAAAGGACAAAGGAGGAGAGAGAAAGGTGAGGGATAGGATTTACAAAATAAGATATCTGTGAATATAAATGTAATTCTTAAAAAGCATAGCATTATTCTGCATATTCAAAAAAGACGTTCCTGACAAGGTAACTAAAATTACAGTAAGTGATAAATTATCCATAGCTTCCTTCTATTCCACTCTCTGCCCTCACCAACACTCACACCCCTCCCATATATATCTTCAATAAATCCTTTTGGCTATGTGCACTGCATAGATATTTCTCAACTATAGGTTAAGCATCCTCAGTTTTGTCCATTTTTAATCTCAGAATAAAAATTATTTCAATAATTAAAGTCAATGTTAAGAACTTATACCTAATGAAAAAAGATAATGATGTAAAGTGAAAAATATGTTAACTAAACTTATTGTGGTAATCATTTTGCAATATATACATGTATCAAATCATCACATTGTATACCTTAACTTAAAAAATGTTATATGTCAATTATATCTCAATAAAACTGGAAAACAAGATTTTATATCCACCTGTTGTGAATTCTGAGAGAGTAGCTGATGGAATGCTTCAGTTATCTAAGGCTTTTCTCAGTCGTAACCCTAACTCCATCTCCTTCTCTATCTCTGTAATCATCTTTATTCTCAAAATGACAATTTCTAGCAACATTCTTATGTTCTGTGCTGGGATAGTTTTCTTTGTGCTTTTTGCTTAGAGATTGAGAGCTTCAAGGAGCTGAAGGTTTACAGTGTTCAACAAATAAAAGAACTTTGTTCATTATTTCTGTTCTCTGTTTTCCTTCTTTTAACTCTGGGTCTTCAATTACCTCTAAACTAGACTGTCCAGGCTTCTCTCAGATCACTGAAATTTTGATTACTTTTTTACTCCTTGTTTTTTTCTGTATTTTATTTTGGAAAGCTTCTTTATCTATGTCTTTATATTTACTGGTATTTTCTCCTGAAATGAATAGAATGTTGTTCATTTTATCCAGTAAATTACTCATTTCAGATATTTAAATTTTCACCTCTAAAAGTTTCATTTGTTTCTCTTTTATATCCTTGAGGATATAAACCATATTTATAATAGATATTTTAAAGCCTTTGTCACCAATATTATCACCTCTTTCATTTCTGGGATTGTTTCTCTGGATTATGGGTCAAATTTTTATCCTTCAAGCACGAAAGACCCCGAATTGCCAAACCCATCCTGAGAAAAAAGAACGATGCTAGAGGGATCATTCTGCCTGACTTCAAATTATACTACAAAACAGTAATCATCAAAATGGCTTGGTATTGGCAGAAAAACAGATACATGAACCAGTAGAACAGAATTGAGAATCCAGAAGTAAACTCATATTTATATGGGCAAATAATTCGACAATAAAGCCAAAAACATGCAGTAGAGAAAGGAAAGCCTCTTCAATAAATGGTGCTGGGAAAACTGGAAAGCCACCTGCAAAAGAATGAAACTAA
>NW_006433378.1:9621188-9688313 GCF_000325575.1 Pteropus alecto | reverse complement strand
AAAAGTTGAAAATCACATGATATCACTTATATGTGGAATATAAACCTAAAAGCAACAAATGAACAGGAAAAACAAACAGAGACCATGGACATGGACTATAGACTACTGATTACCAGAGGGTAGGGAGTGGAAGGAGGGTGTAGGTGGATGGGATAAAGGAGGTCAAATATGTAGTGACAGAAAGAAATCTAAATATGGGTGGTGAACACACAGTGTAAACATATATATGCCTTACTGTTAAAGTGTACAACTGAAACTTATTGGATTTCATTAACCAATGTCACCATAAAAAATAATTATTAAAAAAATTTTATTCTTTATATTTCTAGTAATTTTTTGTCAAGTGCCAAACATTGTGAATTTTAAGCTATTGAGTGCTAGATTTTGTTGTGTTTCTTTGAAGATTATTATATTTGATCCACATTTTAGAACTTTGATCATTTGAAGCTTCTTTTTAAATTATTTTAGGGAAAGTCTAGAATAAAATTTACTCTGGGCTACTTTAGCCCCTCTCTAAGATATAAGTCTTAGGTACAATCTCCTGAATGTTTTGTGTATTCAACAAGGCACCTCTATGCTAGCTGATGGGAACTCAAATAACTCCCAGCTGTGTGTGAGTTTTGGGAATTGTTCGTCTTACAGCTCCAACAGTATTTTTCTTTTCCTGGAATACATTCCTAGTCTGGACTCATGGGCTTCACATTCCTCATGTGTATTTGATATTCAGCCAAAGAATAGGGATTCCTAGTCTGATTTCTGTAGCCATTTCTCTACACAGTTTCTTAATTTTCCCTGCAAATTCTAGCTGCTATCACCTCCTCAAATTAGGATATCTCTCTCCCCAACACAACGAGATTGCCAGGCTCATTTTGGTTACCTCGTTCTTGCACTGCAGCCCAGAAATTACCTCTCAGCAAGAAGCTCTACTCATTTGCTCCTTTCCTCAGGGACCATTAACTGCACTGCCGATGGTCCAGTTTCTGAAAATAGATATTTTCTATTTTTGCCCAGTTTTCTAGTCGTTTATGGATGAAGGTGAATTCTAGACTCTGTTACTTCCCCTTGGTCAAAAGCAGAAATCTCCTGCTTTTCAAGTATACCTTTCTTTTATGCTTGTGCTTTCACATTAGTTTCTTTTAACACAAAATCCTCTCTCATCATTGTGCTTATATGTGTACAAAATAAAACATTTCCGAATAAGTGATTGTTTGCTCTTTGGTTTGTTGCTTTTCTCTCTTCTCAGGAGATTCTAAAATATTTTTTGATCTAGTTTTTTGACTGAATTTAATGAAGCCACTTTTGGTACGAGAGGCGTTTGTGCTCTAGATAGAGAATCGGGTGGATACTTATAGGGACACAGAACTGAATCCTGTTCACTCTAAGTTCTAATCTTTACTTGGTATTTGAAGTGTCAAGCTGCCATAAAAATAAATTTTGAACATCAGTAAAAATATAAATATGATATTGTATAGAATTTTATTATAATTAATTAATTATATGATAACTGAGAGAGGAAATTTTCCCTTAGTGGTTGACTTGTTACCTATTCTAGGTGTTACAAGCGTCTCTATGTTTTCAGTGAAACTCAGATATGATAACAGAGAGGAAATTTTCCCTTAGTGGTTGACTTGTTTCCTATTCTAGGTGTTACAAGCATCTCTATGTTTTCAGTGAAACTCAAGGTGATGTGACAGAAAGTTTTTGTATGAAAAGTTTTGAAACCTGGTCTTACATGTAACAATGAAGTTAGGCAATTTCTATTCATTCTAAATCAGGAGGAAGAAGTAGCTGCAGATCTAGTTAAGTAGAAATTAT
Organism: Pteropus alecto; assembly: GCF_000325575.1. Classification (NCBI taxonomy): domain Eukaryota; kingdom Metazoa; phylum Chordata; class Mammalia; order Chiroptera; family Pteropodidae; genus Pteropus; species Pteropus alecto. The sequence goes on along the minus strand of NW_006433378.1, from coordinate 9,686,498 downwards.
CATTTTTTTTATCCTGGAAAATGAGAAATATAGAACTATTATCAAAATTGGTCTTAATATCGTCATCATGAAGCATTAGTAAACATAACTTAATAACTTAGAAAATTTACAGGTTTAATGGGATGCAAATTGTGCAAAGATTATATCAGTATTTTTATATTATATGTTACATATAGTAATTCATATATTTATACTACAATTTAATCGAAAAAAATTAATTTTAGGTACAATTCTATTGGGCCACAGAAGGAAAATACTCAAATGATTTTTAGTATTGACCAAAACCTTTATTAAAAAATATTCTGAGTTTAATAATAATGTTGTATAATATAAATTTTGTAAGTACATTGACTCACATTTTTTTAAATGCTCATCTCATCTATACATGTTACTCTAAGTAAAATTACTTTTAGATAAACAGCAAAGACATTTTTGTAACATATTTCAGAATGCAATAACATTGTGATTTTTTAAACTTCAAGCATTCAGTAGCATAAACAGTGCTAAGTTTGCCGTAGACAACTTGGAAACTTGCCTGGAAAGAGTCAGGTCGTGCAAGTTATTTCATCCAACATGAGATCTATCAATTGGAGAGCTGTAAAGTACTGTACATGTAGGTACCACCACATTCCCATCTCCCTTAGAATTAACTACAGTAGTTCCTTATAACAATACCCATTTTGAAAATAACTGTTGTAATGGATGGTAGTTCATTGATTCAGTCACATTTCTGGTCTTTTATAGTACAGTTCAAGATCTTATTGTTTTCTTGACCAAGCTAAAATAAAACAGATGCAAGTAAATCAGACAAAGATGTGAATTTGGCATATGAGTAGAGAGAGGGTAGAATTAATGTTTCTTTCTTGTTTGGTTAAGCAATGTTAAATATATTCTGTTATGGTGAACAAGAAGTAAGCTTTAGCAGTAAAAGCTCTTTAGTTTTGCCAATTCTGAAATTTGTAATAAATTAAACATTAGAAAAAGTAAGAGAGAAACAAGCAGAAATATGATACAAAAATATGGGAAATCTACTAAACAATAGAAAGACCTACTGGTCTCAATCTAAAGTCTTAAGTTCTAATGCTTATACTAATTTTTAAAAGAATAATGTATTATGTGGGAGCCTTATTCCTCAGCCTTGAGTACCGACTAAGTTACCAAGATATTTTATTCATCGAATCACTCGTTCAAATATCTATTGAACATGTGTGCATTATGTATTTATATGTTTCCTTGTAAATAATGTTGTGCTGAGTGATGTTGTCAAAATGCAGGCATCTTAATATTCACCAAGAGGTGAGAGGAAGGCATGACAAAGCAGAATTTATTTTTAACTCTCAAAGATTTATATTCATGTTTTAAGAAAAAAAAATAATTTTAAAATGTACCAATAGGGCCAAAGTTTACAAAAGTAATGTATCCACAAGTCTGGGTGTTTTCAAAGAAAATAAAATAAAGTTTTAGATAAACAAAGACAAAATAACTCGTTCATGCTTAGGTCCATGAACTGTGATGTTCTTACTTAGCAAGAAAATATAAATATAGTATGAAGGCATACTGGAAAGATGCTTGAGCTAGTTATCAAGAATCTATAATTGTTTAAGTAGGAAGCAAATGCCATTTTCACTCTAAAATGATATTTCTTTGTTTTTAAAACATATTCTGGTCAAATCTTTCAACATCAATTATCTATCCAAACTTTACCAAGATATAACATATTCTATTATGACAATATTGCTTATATGTAGCAATATTTATATAGACATTACTTTATATGTAGTAAAATAGAATGTAAAAAATCTGAACTATAGATAATTTTCTTTATTTTTTCTTTCAACACAATTTTAAACAGAAAATTATGATAGATTTAGGTGCATGATAAGTTTTAGTAACATACTCTAATATAAATTAACCAATAAGAAAAGACAGAATGTCGAAAATTCTTCATATAAATTGATTAATATTTACAATATAGTCAGGGGGTCATTTAAGAAATATTTCTTTATTTGTTTAAAGTTTTCTTTCTAACTTAAGGAAAAGTTCTTTCTTGTTATCTTTCCAAATAATATTTTGTGTCACCATGGAGAAAGAATATGATTAATCAGCATTCAGTAAGTTTTATTCAGGGTCTCTGTTCAACATTTTCTGGAATTTCCAATTAAAACAGCTGTATTTCTTGCAATTAGAGTATACTTCAAATATTTGTATCCTTCAATCTCGCTAACTATAGTAAATGTAGTTTTTCGAGATATAATTTTTAATTAGCTCCCACCAATTAAAAATTGTTATTTATTTTGATTTACTATATGCTAAGGAATCAAGAGATTTAGCCTATTGAATAAAAGATTAAAATTGCTTCCTTAAAAACTAATAGTAGACGGTAATCTGTTTATTTTTGAATAATATATCATATGTACAAATTTTCTATAGTTTTTCAAAATTATCCACAGTATTTGACAGGAGTAGCTAATGAATTTTTTCTCAAAAAGTATGCTATGGATATAAAATAAATACATATCTTTATATATATCAACCATGTAACTAGGATTCTCAAGTCGAAATAAATTGAGCTTTGTATTACATTTAAAATTTTGAAAGAATCAAAATGTTTTCGTGCAATTCAATCAATTCCTCCCTCAAAATACTAATTATGTGCAAAGCAATAGACTACATGCCATTTACAATTTTTACAAATCAATTGTTCGTATCAGCATCAAACCTTTTATCCTTCTAATCTGTTTTATTTAATTCTTGAATAATTCAACTCTTGTCCTTTGTTCCAGTTTATATGTAATCAAAGGATAGTCAAGAATTTAGAGATAAATTATTCCAAACCTCTTCATTTTACAGATGCAAAAACTAAAGTCAAGAAAGCTCATTTTATTCTTTGTATTTGAGACTTTAAGCCTACAGAAAAGTTGAAAATAGTTCAAAAACCACCTATCTAGTGTTAACGTTTGACAAGTACATTTGCTCTTTCTTCACACACAGATGTATATGTACGTATCTGTGTTAAACTTGCTGTTGGACATCATGATACTTCATCTCTAACTATTTTAGAACATGTCTCCCAGTAAAGACATTCACCTACAAAAGCACAATACTGTTGCTAACCTCGATTACTTACAGTAATTCAGTTATTATATCTAATGTACTATCCATATTCAAATTTTTGTCTTCAACAGGTCTTTTATAATTTTTTTTCTTCTAACTAGGATCCAAATCAAAGTTCATTTATTGTATTTGGTTAAGTCTTGTTGAAATCTTTTGATCAAAGAAATCTCTATGCTTTTAGTTTTTGTTTTTAATGACACTGATTTTTGTGAGAGTCCAGGCCAGTTGTCTAGTAGAATGCCCCACGTTTTGAACTTGGGTAATTATTTCTTTATGATCAGATTCGAGTTAAATATTGTGGGCAAGATACTGTACACATGATAGTACATAACTCTTATTATGTTAATCAGGAGTCATATAAAGTTACATCATCTCACTATTGGTGATCTCAAATTAGATCACTCAGTTAAGGTAGTCATTGCAAGATCTCTCCATTATAAAGGTCCATTTTCCCTTTATAATTAAAAAAAAAAAAGCTAATGTCGGGTGATATTTTAAAACTGCAAATCCTCCGTTCTCCAATGGTTCCTCTTTTTCAGGCCTCCTTATTTCCTTACTCCTTCTAACCATTGTGAGAAATCACTTGACTACAAATGTCCCTTTGACCAGAGATCCCTACCTCACATATATTCTCACTTTCAGCATGGCAAATACTCTAGTCCTCTTCCATGCACTAACACCTACCATCCCGGCCATCCCAGATATGTCTTGGGATTCACTCAGTCCCAATTTCTTCCATTGTTCTAAAGGGCTGAAGTATGACTAGACAAGGGATCTAGAAGAAAGGAAGGACCCAGGCTCTGACTTTATGCTCAACAAGATTACGGTTCTATGACACCAAAGGCTGTACTCAAAATTAAAGCTGAGAGACATTTTATTTGTTTGTTTGTTTGTTTAAATTTTCAAACATGATAGCAGAAAGAATTGTAAAATTAACCCCTAAATATCCATCATTCATTTTCAATGACTTCTAATATTTTGCCAGTTTTATCACATCTATTCCTCACTCTTTTTTTGTTGAATTATTTCAGTGCAAATCCCATACATCATGTCATTCCACTCTTACATATGTCAGTATGTGTCACTACCTGGTAGGGATTGCGATAGACAGAATTCTAAGATGGTCCTCCTAAATTCTTGGACCCTGATGTATATACATCTTCTCCCAATTTATTTAATAAAACACTAACGTAGGCACTGCTCTAAAGGATTTTGCAAAAGTAATTAAGATCCTAGATTAGCTAACCTTGAAATAGGAAGATTTTTCTGGGTGGCCTAGCCTAATCACATGAGCCCTTTAAATCTAGGTCTAGTAGTAGAGACAGAGGAAGTCAGAGATTCAGTACATGAGAGGAATTTGATATGCACGATATTCTCCATGACTAGCTTGAAGAAAGAGGGGGACAAGTAGCAAAGAATATGGTCCCCAGGAACAGAGAGCCACCTCCGGTAAACGGCAAGTAAGAAAATGGGGACCTCAGTTCTAAAACAACAGGAAACTGAATTCTGTCTATAACTCATATGAGCTTAGACCCTATGCCTCAGGTGAGGATAGCAACTCTGAATGTCACCTTGATTTCAGCAGTTTGAGACCCTGATCAATGCAGGATTCCTGAATCACAGAAGCTGTGAGATAATAAATTTTACTGTTTTAAGCTGCTAAGTTTGTGGTAATGTATTACTCAGCCATAGATAATTATCTTTTTTTTTTAATATAATAACCAAACTATTATCACACCTAGCAATCACAGCTTACTATGTATGATGTATAAGGGGCCTTAAAGTAGCTGGTATCTTGGCAGCCATGTATGTGTTAAGGAGACTTTTATGAACTAGTCAGTAAAGTCAACAACAAAGTATAATCTTATAACTGTGGGGGGAGCAAATTCAAACAACTAAGATACAAATAAACTTTTGGATCCATCCCAATAAAACTTGGAGTCTGTCTGTATTTCTGAAATGAACCAAAGAGTTGTAATCAAATGGCTATAGAGACCACATTACTTAGAACATGTTAAATCATGTCTAGCTCTAAGTGAGGAGTCTCTGCAATTTTAAATAATTCCAATGAGTCATTTTTTCTAAAAGTTTTTGGGTGCGTGTCATTTGTATTACATATGAGTTATTTCTCCTAAAAGCGCTTTTCTCTTTCTGGTCTTTTTCATAATTTCCCAACACTTTATTCAACCACTCCTTATTTTAAGGTTTGGTTTTTAAATGAGCTACATAAAGAAGAAAATAGCTAACATAGGCAGCTATCCGGGCATTAATAGTTTTTCATTCTGATAATGGATATACAGGTATTCATAATATTTTCTAAACTTACCTTTATTTAGAATTTCTTTCTACATTTAAAATAAATTGGTCACTTTCTAAGTACTACCTCTGCTGCTTCTGACATAAATTCTTTTACGAATTTTGATCTTTTGATCATCCTCAGTACAGGACTCACTGGATAGTTCTTTTAGCTTTTGACTATGTGTCTATCTAAAACCTTCATTTGCCCAATTAATTTCCTTAAGTATTACACCTTCTTCTTTAAAGACCTCCTGCAGATCTTGTCCCTTTTTAGAGGTCTTCTGAAAGCTTTGTGGAAAGATATTATTGATATATCTCACTTACCTTTAACATAAGAATCACTAATACTTAATTCCTGAAGTCACATAATTTCACAATCAGACAGGCTAATTCCCAAGCCTGTCTCTTGCAAGTTAAGACCTATCTTGGTTTGTAGCAAATAATACTTGCATGTTTGTTGCTAATACGAGAAGGTATGGCAGTTGAAATTGCTTTGAATGTAGAGCAATCAACAAAATCACAAAAGCCTGGCTTGTTTTAAAAGATTTCAATCAGTTGTTTTAAAGGTATGGGGTATATTTTTTAAAAAGATCTTAAAATCAAACATCTTCAGGTATTTCAGTAGCTTGGATATATTTGCTCTGTAAGAATATATGCTACTATTGTTCAAATGTATGTAGGTGATGTTGTGAATAAAAACTATTATTAAATTAATAGTGGCTTTGTCATTACACATTTTTCTAATCTAGAAAGAAAGAAAGAAAGAAAGAAAGAAAGAAAGAAAGAAAGAAAGAAAGAAAGAAAGAAAGAAAGAAAAAGAAAGGCAATTATATAGGATTCTGCTATATATGAACATGAATCTGGAAAATAAATATAAAAATTGAATAATAATAATCTCCAGTTAGTTGAAAGAAAGAGTAATCTTTATTGTTCTCCTTATAGTTTTATAATGATGACATATTGCTTCTATAACTCTCATACACCAAAAAAAAAACACAATTGTATGCATAGTGTGCATATATACACTATATACATTATATATATATAAATTTTTATATACGTATGTATTTTCAGGAAGCAAAAGTACATCATGTCCTGATACTCAGAAAACCTTGCAAACCACTGATTTAGTTGAGAACACAGAATAAGGGCTTAGTTTCCCCAGTGTGCATCAAGGATTTGATATTTTTGTGAATTTTCAGGCACTGTGAAACATAAGTGACTTCATTTGAAACCTTCTGAAAGCCGTGTAACTGCTGGTAATTGGCTTTTGAGAAGAACAGAATGCATTAAACCTCATGTAAATGTTTTATAACAAAACAGCTTTTCAATATGATCTCCAAGAGCTCAGTCTGTAGTAGCCAAATGATATACATACTTTCCATTCATTAACTGTCAGAACTGGTCTTCAAAAGTCAAAAATAGTTAACTCTATTGACAAGACAGCTGCTTCTGAAGAGGAGACGTTAAATCTCCTTTAAGAAATACCACTTCGCTTTGGGATGCTTACAGTCCCATAAACTGAATCCCACAACCTTCTCAAATATTTTTCTCATCATTGCTCCAAACAAAAAGCAAATAAATGAAGCCAATGTATCATTTTATGAGAGCTTCCCACATTACACAACACCATTGTTCCCCAGAAGCCTCATTATAAAAGCAGTCACAACTATCTCACAGGGGCCATGATCTGCCGTGGTCATCTCCAATGGCTTTTGCACTGCCTGCTATAGGTTTGGGGTGTCCAGTCCCCAGAAACTTTTCTCTGATAGCCTTTTTTCTGAGCTGTCCCCATTTTGAAACATTCTTCTGTTGCAGTGGTTGTGTGCTGTTGAAGAAGAACATGTCCTTTTTTTGTTTCATTGTAGAAATAACAAGCATAGCCCTCTCCCAGTGGCAGAAGCAAAGCGTTTCACTAACTATAGAAAATGCCTCTGTTCAGGAATTTGGAATATACTCACAGAAAAAGAGTGTTTATTAAAAAATAAATTTCTGTTAACGTGATTCATTTGCTAGGATGTAATGACAGAATTCATATACTCATTTGATTAAAATTATTCTAGGAATAATTATTCTAGTAATAAATATTCTAGGAATAAAAAGCATTATATCTTAAAATCATTTTACATTTATGAAAAAATAGAAAGAAAATAGAATTTGGTTAGAAAAAAATTAATCAAGAAGTTATTCAAATATGTTAAATAGATTGAAAAATGGAAAATTTTTTTATTTACTGGGGTGATATTGAAAAACTATTTTTAAAATATTCTGTTTTATTTTATAGTCATTATCCAAGAAGAATTGAAAGACTGGTATTTGCATTTCATAATGCACTATTTCCATTAAACAAACATACTTCTTTGAAAACATTCTATGGGCAAGAAACTGGAACGAAACAAGAACAAAGTAAAGCCTATTTTTCCCCCTTTGGAGCTGACAGTACATATTATATTTTCTTGACTCTAAGATTCTTCTTGTTTCCCTGTTTGAATAGGTATCAAATTAGAATTGGTCTTTTAGTTAATGCATACATTAGGGGAAAAAAGTTTTTAATCATTTCTGCATCTAACATTTGATTCCATCATTCCATTGTACCTGATAGTCTAGAAGGAATCAGAAGTGGATGTACATATGACATTATTGAAAGTTACACTTCAAACCTACTTGATTTTATTAACCAATGTCACCCCAATAATTTTAATTAAAATATAAAAATTAATTTTTTTAAAAAGTGAGCATGCTTCTTAATGCCATGGAAATGTTCTAAATCTCATTAGGGACAAGAAAAAACATAGACAAAAAGATGGCATGATATTTGTAAATTATCTTACAATAAACGACTTACAATAAGAAAAAAATAGAATGCATATAGACAAGATCTTAAGAGAATCCTGCTCAACAACAGATTACTTTTCGACTGCCTTACTCTCAATGGATAACTGTTTCTACCTCTAGAAAACTTGACATGTGTCCTTATGACTCCATGAAGGATTATAGAGAAAGGCATCATTAATTTGACTGGAAATTAAGGAAAACTTTAAGGATGCTGTCAGATTATTTTTATTGAAACATCGTTTTGTTTACATCATTTCTCTGCTCAAAAATATTAAATAGCCTCCCATTATAAGGCCTTAAAATCTGACTACTGACTCAAGTTCAACTGGACTTCTGTCAACTCTTCTTATACTCTAGGATCTAGTCTAGGGCTATGCTGCCTAATGCTGTTGAGAACTTGAAATGTGGCTAGTGTGACTGACGATTCAATTTTTAATTGTATTTAATATTAATTAATCTAAGATTAAATAAAAAAGAAACAGAATACAATTTTCTATATTAATTATAATTGAAATGGTAATATCTCCATATCTTGAGTTAAATAAAAACTTTATTAAATTTTGTTTCATCTGTTTTTCTTCAAGGTAGTAATTAGAAATTTGTCAATGGTACATGTGGTTCTTTTGGACAATGCTGGTCTAGAGACAATAAAAAAGCTTGCTTTTCTTGATATTCTACACTTCAAATAAAACATGCCTCCTCTTCCAGAGTTTCTTTCCTGATATAAAAGACTCTTGTGGTTGCAAGTGTCAGAAATCTAAGAATTTATTGGCTCTGTACATAAAAAGAGCAGAGATAAGGTTTTAGGCATAGCAAGAGTCAGGGATTCTAATGATGTCATCCTGTCAAGGCATGGTTTGGGAAGTCACTGCATTCTTCTTACAGCCACTTTCTCTCTGGTTGTGCCTCTTCCTCAGCTAATAATTTACATTAAATTATTTTAATGTAAAATATGATATAATATTAATGAATATTATAAATTCCTAATACATGCTTAAATATACCTGGCAAATATGCATGGCTTGTCATATAGAAAGAACTAAAATTTTGTTGACTAAATGCTGATGCTTATAATAGCCCAGTTTATTCTTAATCTTAATGGTAACTCAGTAGCAATAAGCACCACTAAGGTCTAAATTGTGGTCTCAAAAACCCTGCCACACTAAGAGGAGTCCAGGTCCTTTAGAGAAATGACTCGATTCAGATCTAAGGCAGGAAATATACAAAATGAACCTAGGTCACCTCATTGTACCAAAAAGCGAGAACATTGTCAAAGAATTTGGGGATCACGTAAAAAAGTTACAGTAGCCAATGACTGGGGCAAATAAGAAGAAGAACAGATATCCAAGAGACCTGATTGCCCACTCTGAAAGTATTGTTTTGCATCATCGGGGGTCATATTTCTAGACACTATTCCTTACCATTATTACCATTCCTTACACTATTCTTCCGATGCCTCCTCTTCGGTTTCATCTGTTATGCTCCTTCATCATCTCCTTTTCTTTAAACAATAAGAATGATTATAATACACTGAAACAGAAAGTAAATTTAACCCTACAAATCAGTAAGAAGTGACAATTATCCAATAAACAAATGTCTAAAATAAACAGGCAATTTACAAACAAGTAATTTAAAGGGGGATACAAATATTAAAATATGTTCAATATTCATAGTAATTAGGGAAATACAAATTTAAAATATTGAGACACTATTTTCTTGTCCATCAGATTGGCAAATCTTTAAAAATTTATTTCTATCAAATACTGGCAATGAAATAGAAAAACAGGAAATGTTGGAAGTTCAAACTGATAAAGCTTAATTTGATTGGGCAATTAGGCAGTAACAATTAATATTTTAAATGTATATACTCTCTGGCCCAACGATTCTTTCTGGTATTTACCCTAAAGAAAGACTTGTACATAATTTTTAAGGAAGCATTTATAATGCTGTTGACTGGCTACACTGCAATAACATTAATTTGTGTGTGTGTGAAGTAACACAAATTTCATCAATGGAAGATTTAGACATATACGAATCAGCTCAAAAGAACTAAGTGGGAATATCTTCAAGAGATATTCTTAAATTATTAAAAAGTCACAGTGAAAAACATAATGTAATATTATTTATATTTAAAAACCCACAAAATCTTATTTTATTTGTGTCATATGTATTATATGCATATGTATTATATGCTCTCAGAGTATCACTCTCTGCTTTCTACTTAACCCTATTTTCAAAGAGGCAATAAAATTTATTAGGGATGATTAAAAACAGAAACATATATAATAGGTATTATATGCATTTACATATGCATTTACATAGGAAATAGATTTGCAAAACTACACAAACTAATACCACTGATTACCTCTGGGGAAGAGAATCATATTAGAAAGATATAGAATGAACTTTTACTTTATCTGTATTTTTATACTATAAACACAATAAAGTATTTCACTATCCTTTATTTTATATTTTTGAAGTCAAGAAAATAATTTTCCAATAACCCTCTAAGGTAGTCATTTAAGGCCGCATTTTATGAAAAAACAGGACTCACAAATTATAGCTGACCTTCCCAAGGTAAACAATAGTAGAGTTGAAAATTTGTTCAGGATGATCCTAGGGCCTCTACACAGACTCTTTTCTGTAGGTCACATCTAAAAATCTCATATTTTGCACTGATCAAAACTTCTTTAAGGAGGTATCTGGATTGGAGGCAGATTTGGCAGTAAGAAGTATTTGCCAGTAGAAACATGTAAGTATATTAAGGAGATTGTGGATAAGAAGAGGGGCAGACCTAGAACAAAATCCTGAGAAGTGGCAAACTTTAATGGATGAACACGGTTAAGAAACCTAATAAGAAAGGAAGAAATTGCTACATAATCAGGAGAAGATGAAGAATTCAAGTACAGAAAGCATTTCTAGTAGAAGGAAGTCATCAACAGTGGCATATGCTGCAAAGAGATCAAGTAAAAGGGCTTTGAAGTGTCATCTGGTTTTGGTAAAAAGGCCATTTGGTGACTTTGGCAAGAGAGTCTTGGTGAACAGCAGAGGTAGAAACCAGAATGCTGAGGGATGAAGCATGAGGGAGATAGGAGGATTTAACAGTATGGCAAGTCCTAAAAAATGTGAACATAGAATTACCATATGATCCAGCAATTCCACTTCTGGGTATATATCCAAAAGAATTGAAAATAGAGACTTCAAACAGATATTTACACACGCATGTTCACAGCAGCATTATTTACAATTGCCAAAAGGTGGAAGCAACCCAAGTGTCCATCAAAGGATAAATGGATAAACAAGAGAAGGTACATACATATGATAGAAAATTATTCATCCTTAAAAAGACAGAAAATTCTGACACATGCTTCAAACTGGATGAATCTAACTGAAATAAGCCAGCCACAAAAGGGCAAATATTTTATAATTTTATTATTCGACGTAACTAGAATAGTCAAATTCCTAGAGACAGAAAGTAGAATCGTAGTTGTCAGGGAGTGGGGGAGGGGAAGGGGGAATGGGGAATTATTGTTTAATGAGTTTCAGTGCAGAGTTTCAGTTTGGAAGGATGAAAAGTATCTGTAGATGGAAGGTGGCGATTGTTGTACAACAGTAAGCACGGAGTTAATATCTTTGAACTATACACTTAAAAATGGTTAAAAAAGATCAATTTTGTTTTATGTATATTCTAACACACACACACACACACACACACACATGCTATGAGGACTTAAAGGAAGTCAATGTTGAAAACTTTCTCAAAAAGGAAAGCAATAGGGGCAGTTCAGTTAGAAGAGCATTTTTTAAGACGGGGGAAACTTGAGCATATTTATCAGCTGGAAGGGACCATTTAGAGAAACAGATTTACATCCACCACCCAGATAAAAGGGACACAGATATTGAGGTAGCACATTAGAATCCCAGATACTGAGCCCTGCGCTTCCAAAAGTGAACCTGGGTTTTTCAGGGTAGGCAGATGGGCCTAGTGTTTGTTTTATAGTAATACTCAAATACAATAATATTTAAAATTTCTCAAAACACTTAAAATCTAGGCAATCAATCACATCAATAACTTTTTCTTCAAGGATTTTTTTTTTTTTCACAAGTATCTCACTAAAGAATTCAAATAAAATTTTATATTGGTGATATACTGGTGGTTTTTTTGTTTGAAGTTTTTTTTTGTTGGGGGACTGGGACAGCTTTCTTACTATTGTGTGTTCATTATTTTCACTTTCTGCAAATTCACATTAAGTATGAGTTTAGGCGAAATGGAAAATGTTTCTGATTTTAATCATCCCTAATAAATTTTATTGCCTCTTTGAAAATGAAAATAGGGTTAATACCATATCTTTGAAAATGAAAATAGGGTTAATACCATAGGGTTAATATCTGAGTGATACCCTGAGAGCATGCTGGTTTCTAAAGTGCAGAAAGTAGTTCTTTCAGTGGAGGTTTGCATAATCATTAAGTTATTCTTGCAATCCACCTTCTTCCTCTTCCCCAAGGAGCAAGGGACGATGGGAGGGACTGCCACATATAAATTGCAGCTACCCATTTGCTTCTATTATGCAGTAACTAGGGAGAAGTATATGAGTATTTCCTTTTATTTGAAGTTGGCAATAGCATGTGCTTTCATCAACTGTTTTTATGTCCTATTTCAACCATTGTCCTTACTGTCCCATAAATATTTTCATTTAAGGCTCCAACTTGTTAGAAACTTAGCCAGTTAAAAGTACAGCATAGCAGGATCTGCACCTGTTTTTTATTCTTGCAGCTGAAGTTGAGAGAGAGAACATAGCACATGGATAAGCAACAGTTTCAGTTTTGCAATGCTTTATCTATATGTAACAGGCGACTATTCATGAGAAAGGAAGTTTAAGACTTGTAAGAAACCGCTACCCAAATTCCAGGAATATGCCCGTTTACTAAAGTAATTTTTTTTTCTTTTTACAAGATGTCTGTAGTCAGATTAACATTTAGGTCATACTCCAAAGACTTTAAGTTAATCAACCTTATAAAAGCAAGCTTATTCCTTGTGTATCAGCTTGACAGATTTCTTCCCAATAGAGCAGTATTTTCTGTTTTTCTATGATAATCATTCAGTTACAAAGGGATGTTTCCTTATGTAAATGAGCATTACTTAATTAAGAATAGATTTCAATAACTTTTCTAAAATTTCCTTACATATATAAATATGTGTATTCATTAATTATATATGTATACACATACAAATTAAAGCCTGTTACGGTGATTCTAAGTATAAGCTTTATGAATAATTTCCATTTCCATAACATTTATAAAGTATAATGACTCTGGTGTTTCACAACTTCCTCCTTTTTCAGAGTTAAAAAAAAATGTGACTTGAGAAGAGCCTCGAGGAGAGAACAGAGTTCTTTGGGGTGCTGGTAGTATCACTCAACTATTTAAGCAGCTTAGCAAGCAACTGCAAATACACAGAGGTAAGAAGAAAGTGTTACTTGCTGTTTTTCATTTTATTATTTGATGCTAACAACTCATTACAGAGCAACAATTTAAATGCTGGCTGGATTACAAAGTTGATTAGATAAATCTGATACCTCTTTCAAGTAAATAGTCAATATTTTAAATGAACAAGTTTAGAAAATTTATAGTCTTATCTTCACATACCTTTTAAAAGCTGCAGATTTTTAAAGTTCTTGATCTCAAATTATTTTAACTGCAGAGTAAGACATTCTCTTTTTTTCATAATTTTGCACATAATTTAATACTGAAAGAACTTTTGAATTAATAATAAACAAACTTTTTTCTTCCCCTAGCTCCACTTTATTGCTAACATTTGTAAATTCTCCTACATATATCCTTTGGTTAATTTTGCATATTATTAGTTGGACATTATCCAGGAAAAAGATGAGCTTGCATTTGTTTTTATCTACTGCAAAAATATATTGTTTTATTTAAAATGTGACATTTCAGTATTATTTTTCACATCATTGCATTATACTAAATACTATAGAAAAAGTGATTTGTAGTATAGATAATATGATTTAAAAATCTAAATAAGAGAAGTAACTCTAATTTTAGAGATTCGCCTTCTTTAAAAATATTAATTTACAATTATAATGCTTAAATCAGAGCAGAAAATAAAGCAAAGTAAGACCATTTAGACCATAATTGGAGATCCAATTAAGCAGAAACTGATCTCATTAGTGAAATGCTAAAATAATCTAAATCCAGTAGAAATTTTGTTCTTGATAGTGCCAATCTAGAGTAATGCTTATACATATTAACTATTTAATACAATTGTATTTATTATATAGCAATTTTTAATCTTCCTTTTAAAAACAATTGGTTTCTTTATACTTTGGTATAAGCGTTACGGTATTTAATACATTTTTTTAAAGACGAATGCAATAAGTGCACTATTCTATTTATATATGTATGGAATTTTGAATAGTTTAACACTAAGAACTTGTTTTGAGAAGGTGACACACATCAAACATTTACTGTGTGCGATTTGGCAAGGTAAATATTCCAAGTAATATATTTGAATGCTTACTTAATTTGGTTTGTGTTTTTAATTAGAATAATCTCATGGCTTCCAAAAAAAGAAAGTTTTCATTGTTCCATCAAATAATAGATGTAATTTTTATTACTTTTGGTAAACAATGCTGTCATACTGGTTCTATTACTTTACCTAGAAAATAGTTTTAATTGTTTTGACGCAAGGTGCTATAACAAGAGATTATAGGGAGAAGGAAAGCAGATTGCTGGTGTTATAAATTCAAGAAATGAACCGTTAACCCAAGTTTGACATCCTTAACTAGATCGACATTTCTAGATTAAGTTGATAGTTGTGAGAAACGCACTAAAACTGTGCGTCCTCATCCTTATATATCATGCACTAATTAAACACAACTCCATCCATCAGAACTGGATTATATTATTTACAATAATACCTAATGTCCTGTCTTTAAGAAAAAATAGTGGAAGTATTTTTAAATGTCCAGAATTTTAAGTATGAGATATTTTGATACCATGAAATAATAAGTGCTGTGAGTGGGTTATACACAGTATGGTATTACACTGAGTAACTGATAACAACCAAGAGAAAACATAACCCAAGAAAATTACAATCTTAATTGATCACCATCGTAATTCAGAGCAGCAAATAAAGGCCAAAGCAAATAACGGCCAAAGAAAATGTCATCTTACTGGCAAAACAGATGCGTTGTTGTTATTGTTGTTGAGAATTTTGGAAGTTTCTAAAGGAATAGCCTCGTTCTAGATTATGGAAAATAAGTTTAGAATTTGTTCTGTCTTTCAGAAAATTGTACTTACAGAAAATATTAGTGGATTTTAGGCTGAGTTTCCGTGAGACATACAGATGGCTGCAGGCGACATTCTTTTCATTATTAGAACAGCAGGACGCATTGCATAGGCTTTTTATTTCACACACTGCAGTAAGAAAAAGCATCCAAATCCAAAGTTTTAAAGTGAAATTAGATAAAATATTGTAAATAGTTTATTGCTGGGAAACATAAATTTTGACTTTTGGACTACATATGTATATTTTACTGTTTCATTAAAATTACATTCTTGTGAAACACTATCTAAGACATAATTTTCATTGAAACTAATAAAAGTTGAAACTGGATGCCTGCTGCACAGGATTGTAAAATTTTATATCTGTCTTAATAAGACATGGTTGACTGTGACATGTGGGTAACCTTGCTGGGAATATGTCAAACTATTGATATCCAGGGTGGTGCAGCTAATCTCACAGTGTAGTGGTGTCTCCCACTTCACAGATTGAATTTCCCGAAGCCGACCACCTGTTGAAGAGAAAGATCTGCTTATAAAGGGCTCTATCCCACCTCAGCAAATATACTATCGTTCAAATAATATTTTCACTTTGCAATGAATCTATTTGTTTTTGACATAACTGACCGTACTTCCAAAAGAAATTTTGAAACATTGAAACAGTTGTTTGTTTGGTTTGCTTGTCTCTTGGCCATATTCTTATTTACAAAAATAAAGACAAGAAAGTTTGTTGCCTGAAAGAAAAATTATGGTTTGGGTGCAGACTAAGAGGGATGAAATTCAGAAACAAAAATCCTCTAAATCTGGATAATGTGGGTCTTCTTGCCTTTTAAAAGTAAATTTGTGTCCACCTACATTCATTGAGCTATTTATTTTTAGTGGATGTGACTTCCAAATAAGTGTCATATGTAGATTATTCATATTTATTATATTAATAAAAATATGTGTTAAATTAATTTTTGTTTTCACAAAAATATACACTGTGGTAATATATGCATTCTATAAAATAGAATATGTATCTCATTTCCATATAAGAAATAATTTCTATCAATATAAAGAATAAATGAAGTACTTTGACATTTCTGCATATTTCCATTTAAAGATACATTAAATATAGTCTTATTTATATATCTGTACTTAGAAAATAAAAACACTGTTTTTTTAAGTGTTTAAAATGTAAATTATTTGTTGTTTGAGCATTATTGTTATATTTCCAACGCATAACATTATTGATATTTTTTATTATTTTATCATGAACTAAGACTGGGAACTTATAATTGGTGTTTTCTAAATTCCTTCCAGCTTTATTTTTTCATCATTCTATGCATGTACAAGAAATAGTTTTTAAATTTTCAATATTATTGAAGAAAACATTAAATTTATATTTTTAAATCCACATTTTAAAAAAATGGCATTAAAACCATTCATTAATATTGGAACCACAGAAAGTAGATCAGAGATTAAGTTAGCCTACTGTTGTTGCTCCATGAACTAGTATAAAATGTCACACCTCATTATTATTCCACTTTATAGATATTTTATCATTAACTTAGTTTTTTTATATATGTACAGATTATCACACTCTCAAAATTCTTATTTGGCAACAATATAAATAGTAATATAATCCTGAAAAACATCACCAGTTTATTTCTATTTTGAAAAATAAAATAAAATTAGTAGAATTTTTTTTAAGTGTACCTTAGTTCAATTTTTCACTTTTCATAAGGAAAGAGATTTAAGCAGATGCTTTTATTCTTTTTCGCTCTTGAGCAGATCTGAACCAGAGAAGAGGCAAAAAAATTCTCCATGCAATTGGGCTGTTTTCTGAGTGGAATAGTCATATACTTGATGGCAATGAATTTTTTTTAAGTGCTCACTAGAAACACTTGTTATACTTCATTCACTTTTTTAAATTTTTTATTTAAAAATAATTTCAAGCTCAAAAAAGTTATAAAATAAAAAATTGCATAATGAGTTCCCATATACCCTCAACAAAATTTGCCTGATCTTAATTTTTTCCACCCCACTTGCTTTATAATTTGCTCTCATTTCTTCTTATCTATAGCTTTCTATCTCCATAATTTTTTCCTGAACCACTTTAGGGTAAGTTATAAACAACATGGCCCTTAACTTCAGTTTGTTATTACTAAAAATAGAGGTAGTCCCCTACGTAGTGGTTCCATACAATTATCTACTTCATAAATTTACATGGATATGATACTTTTATCTAAGATTTGTCCATATTCTAATTTTACTATTCATCTAATAATATCTTTGATAATATTTTCTCCGACAAAGAAAGATCCAGTTAGAGTTAAGTATCATATTTAGTGGCAATATCTCTTTAGCATCCCTTAATCTGGAAAATTTCCACATAGTTTCTTTGTCTTTTATGAAATTGAAAACTTTAAATTAGAGTACAGTCAATTCACCAACTCCTTTTTCTTTTGTTCTTTTTAACAGAATGTTCCTCATTTTGTATTTGGACATTTCCTCTTGGTTAGATGGTGGATATGCATTTTCTGCTAGAAATACTGTATAACTGATGTTGTTTCTACTCACGCTATCATACCTAGAGCCACATGATGCTCATCTGTCTACATTGGTGCTACTAATTTGGGTTGCCTCGTCAAGATGTTGCCTGGTTTCTCTATTCTGTAGTGATGGCTGCTCATAAAAAATTTCCCCTTGGGTTTAGTATTAATTAATGTTCTCCTTTGAGGCAATCTTTACTATACTGGTTACCAAATGATGATATTCTATACTGGTTACTAAATGATGATATTCTATCTCCAGCACTCCCCTTACATTTGTGTCAGTTTTTTGAATTCTACTATAAGCAAAAAAAAACAAAACAAAACACTTTCTGCTCTCCCATTTATTAGTGTATATATCTATCTGTTACTGATATGAACTCCTGAATTTCTGTCTGTTCAGCGGTTTATAATTCATTACTGCTTTAATTATTTTGGTGCTCAAAGCATCCACATTTGACGAAAGGGGCCATTTCATCTGGCTTCTGCGTCTTTGTGGCCTGCCTCCATCATATTAGTAAGCACTTTGCTACTTTTAGGCATAAAAAGATGTTCTAGGTCGATCTGGTACCTATTTTGTTCCACTCCTGGAATCATTCATTTCTCATTTCTTTTAGTGGGGCATAGTGTTAGAGGCTAAAATCTGGCTGTCAGATATACTCACTGACACTGGAGTATTTTTACTTCTTACCCCTTTCTGCAGAATATATTAATGTATACACGTGTAGAGAGACACAAACTTACAAATAGCATACACAAATGCCTATGTGCGCATACATAAAAACATTTATATATACATACATATATTTTGGACAGCAAGAGTTCATCTGATACTTCCAATTCCAGTCCATCCCCACAAGGTTCTTTCTTGCACTCCCCTATTCCATATTTGTAGGCTCTTCCATAGTGTGAGCCCTGGGTCCTAATGTCATCATGCTTACTCATTTGCTCAATTCTATAATACATCTAAAATAATTTCTGAATTATTTTACCCAAACTGCTACAGGAAATAAACCTGCTGAAATAAAAGCAAGGTTTATATGTACTTTTTGCCCCTCACACCCAAACCCTACCCAAAACTGTGTTTGTAAGTTACTTAAATGAATTCTTCCTTCCTTTTCCTCCTTCCCTATCTCCCTCCCTTCCACCCTGCCCTTCTTCCTCTCTCCCTACCTCACTCTTCTTTCCATTCAGGATTATCATAGTATTCACTTGAAATACTGTTAAGTTCGTTTGTTTCAGCTCGTTTCCAGTTTTAGTGTTTTTGTCCCCTTTGCATTCTTATTGGTTTAAATTTATTTTTTAATTTATTTACTTTAATCTTTTTTTTTCTTAAGCCATTGATATAAAGTGCTACTTGCCCCAGCCATTTCAATTAAACAAACCTCATAAGGCTTAATTCAAATGTTATGATACGATTCAGAAATAGCTGTCTGAGTTATTGGCTGAAATTTTATCTTTATATCTTGATTCGATTCCATTTACGTTTAGTCTGAAGTCAATTATCCTCTTGGGCATTCCAAAAAAATGGCAATTTCAGATAAGAAAGTAGACATCCATAGTACTTGGTCAATCTAGTGAATTTATTCCAGAGGCCTTTTTTAAAAAAAAAATTTAAATGTGCATATGCCATCACATTTACAGAAAAATAATTAGATAAGCAAAGTAAGGAAAGAAACAACTGTAAATTTCTGTAGTCCACAGCATTGCAAAAAATTCTCACCCTTTTATATAAGTGATTCTAGAATGTTCCTGCCCCTAAAGCTCTCCTACATTCTACTCCAGTAGTTATAATTCTGAATACATGTTAATATTTGTAGTAGCAAGAGAAAGTGGGCCCTTGTCAAAAGACTCATTTTCAATTTCCATTCTGTCGCTTATTGATTGTGGGTCTTGGGTAAGTTACTTCTTTTCTTTCTCCAGATATCTAGTCCCATAATTTTAAATTAAAGAAAAAAATTCCATACAAACCTCCTTAAATTCCTGCCAACTTCTGGACTCATACCACAAAGTGATTATTAAACTTCATGCAGATATTAATAAGCATGTCAAAGTCAACCTGTCCAAAATAAAACTCATCATTGGTACCCTTCTCTGCTCTATCTCCACTAATTTTCGTCAATAATTGGCACCATCTTACACCCAGTTATCTAGGTCAAGGCATCATTGATTTCTTTCCCTCACCTACATTCTACTTACTAGTAAGTTTGTCAATATATTTTTCTAAAATATATCCCAAGGCTGACCAGGGTCACCCCTTGTACCATCCTGAGAGCAGTGCGAGACACTGTTGTTACCACTGAGGTGTCACCTCAGCAGCATGGGGGAGGATAACAATGCAGAAGTGCAATCAGAATTTTCCCTCGGTTCTTCTCTGCGAGAAGAATCACAGGTCAACGAGATTTAGAAGAAGTTTTATTGAAGGCACCATTTGAGGTAGAAAACGAGTCACACCTGAACTGGCTAACCATGTGAAAAAAAGAATACGCACTCCATGGGGAGCAAGCTACAGCAGGGAAGAGAAGGCTATAATAACACAGAAGTGGAAAGGTCTATATTATATTAGGGCCACGATAGGTGACTACAAAGGTATTCCTAGGTGATTGGCACACGAGGTAATTTTGATTGACACTTGGCTGCTGCATATCTCTGTCCAGTGCACATGTGCTTATCCAGAATTCAGTCTGTTACAATTAGATTCATGAACTTCTGGGCATTAACATGGTATTATAATGATGGTATAATGAGGCTGAGGTTGTGCATAGGTTAGGGTAGTAGTACCTTATGTGCATGCATCTGGGGCTGGATTAAACCAGCTATAAATTATGGCCCTCCAGTCCTTTGTCTCCTGAAATGTAGGAGTGGTTCTCTAATTGCCAATAGGTTGTTGTTCTCTGGGCAGTCTCTAGGCTGGGCCTCTATTCCTTTGTTCCCCTGTTACTCATGTCTGACTAGCTACCTAACACTGTAATTTCTGTTCTAGACATCTCTGTTCTGTTTCTAGCTTCCTCAGAAATTTACCTTTTCCTATTCTTGCATCCCTGCCAGCGTGACATTTAAAAATGTAAATCAAATGATGTGACTCCCTTCTCAAAAATTTTCAATGGCTTTCTATTTTAATTAGGATAAAACCCAAATTCCCCGCTAGAGCTTACATATCTTCGCATCCACCTACATCTCCTCCCTCGTACCCTATCTCTCATCCCTTCATTCAGTGTGCTCTGGCTCATCTTCTCATTTTGCCACTAGGATATCCCAACCTCATTATGACTCAGGAACTTTGCACATGCTTTTACCTCTCTTTTCCCGGATGTGCTTCCCACACATATTACTGTGACACGATCCTTTGTTCAAATCTCTGCTCAAATGTTCCTCCAAAGGGATATCTTCCATGACCAACTACATATTTTATTAGAGTGTCTCTAACCCAGTCACTCTCTATCCTTTCGCTCCATTTTAATTTTTTTGATAGTACTTAATACTACATAAAATTTTCATCTTTATTTCTTTATTCAATTATTTATTATGTTTATCCCACTAAAATGTAAGTTCCATGAAGACAGGGATTTGGTCTATCTGGTTTATGCTACATCCTCAGCAGCTGGAACATTGCATGAAACATAGTAGGTATTAAAATAAATGATGATTAAGTCAAAGGCCTCAACATTTCTGAGCCTCTCATACACTAAAATAGGCATAACAAAAAAAACCAGCTACTTCCCAAGATTGTCTGGAGGAGGCCATGGTCGTGGTAGTGCTCTAAACTACCATGCAATTGTCAGGTGGAAAGTCTTCTGTTAACATTGAGTGAAAGGAACTGAAACAAAAAAGTGGTCCCTTGTGACAACAAATAGACCGAGAAGTTCTCTTTTTTTCTGTGTTGGCTCTTTACCACTGAGCTAAAAAGAGACGAGTTCACAGTGGCTGCTGTTAATCTCTTAGAATCCTGAGGGGCGGTTGCTCTGCATTGTTCTTCCACTGCCTTTGCACTTGTTCTGCCCTGCCCTCACCACCAAGAAAAACACGTGCCCACCCTGCTTTGCCAGTTAGGGTTCATTGATTTCCTCAAGCCAGATGGAAGAGCAATCTCCTTTCAGAATCCTTTTCTGATTAACCATCTGCCTGTGCTGGCCTCATGGCTCTGCATATAGTTCACATATTGTTTTGCAATTATTTCGTGTTTCCATTTCGGGTCTTGAAGAGAATTATAAAGCTTCTCTAGGGAAACTGTTTCTTTTGCACCAACATAACAAGTTTAAGGTTATAAACATATGATTTGGTTCTTGAGATTATTAGGCCCTATGTAGAAAAGATGATCATGATGATGATAATAATAATACTAATAATAACTTTTTAATTATATTTCTTAGTATCAGTTTTTAGTACTATTGCATATCATTTTTGTACTAATTTTTAGTACTATTTTTAAATAGTATTATATGTCAGGTGCTTCACATAATTAACTAATTTAATACCCTCACTAACCCTGCGAAATAAGTACTATTATTACCATTTTACAGATTTAAGGGAAAAAAAGAGGTTCAAAGAGATAAAGATAACTTGATAATGGTCACAAAACTGATCCAGGTGTGCCCTTCTCTAAGCTGAATATTTATTGCATTATTATAGTGCCTCTACTTATTTATGGAGAAACAAGGTAGGCAAAGCTGTGGTTTAGATCCAGTTAGGACTCTATAGATTACATGGTGTAGCCCCTGCCTCAGAAATCTTATACTCTAGTGGGGAAAATAGTAAAAGAATTGGATTTTCAGCCACAATATGAAAAATATAAGATGTCACCTGAGACACCATAGTAGTTGAGAGTTATACACCCAGGTGCAGTGATGGCACAAGGCTCTTTAAAGAGGCTTCTTTAAAGTTGAACTATCAAAAATTTTTATTGGGTAAAGAAGAGTTGAGATAACAAATTTTCAGAAAATTTCAGAAAAGTTCAAAGAATTGAAAAAAAAATTTTAATATAACATAAATTTTTATCGAGCTACTTTTTTTTTTTTTTCCTATTCTGTAGTCTTACCGCAGGACCTATTTAGTGACTCTCACTTTGTGGTTCTTCTCAGGAAGTCAGTTGTGTGAGGAGATGATGTTAATTCTTGTGAGAAGCCTGTTTTTATTTTAGAGTGCATTTGTTCGTGTTTTTATATTATGAAGCCTTATGCACTGAGCACTGATCTAGATGCTGAGGAGACAGTGAAGGACAAGACCAAGGTTCTGTCCTCAAGGAGCCAAACTTCAGTCTAGTAAGGAAAGACAATGAGTAAACCAGTAAAGAAGTAAATAATTAAAAAGGAAATTTCAGGCAATGATAGCAGTATCAAGAAAATTCAACTAAGTAGGATAAAGAGACAAAAGAGGGAGACTTCTTTACCTGGCTGTCCTCCCAAGGTGGCCTTTCTGAAAGGGTAATAGTTAAGCTAAGACCTAAATGCTAAGAAGGTCGAGAGTGCCGTGCAGAGGACTCTGGGAAGAGAGGGCCAGGAAGAATGATGAGCAAGTGTAGAGACTGGATTGAGCTTGGCATATGTGAGAAGCAGAAATGAGCAGTCCAGTTCTCAGAAGGTAGTGAGAGATAGAGCTGAGGATGACAGAGGGCCAGGTCACCTATGTTGTAGGCCAAGGAAAGGAGTTTTACATTGTGAGCTGATATTTGCTAGTGCATGCACATGTATGGATTGGCGAGAGGAATGCATTCATTATCTGTGTTTAACACAGCCTAGGGAAATCTGTTGTTTAAAGAGAAGCAGGAATTACTACCTAGGTCAAAAGCTTTCCTCGAAGATAAATTATTATACTTAGACAAATTTCAGATAAGCTGAGTTTAACTTCAGAGGTTAACTACATTTTCTTTCCTTTTCATGTCCATTATGTGGGTTTGACAAAAGTGAAAAGGGCTCAGATATTATTTAAATTTGTCAACTTAAAAATTTTTAGTAATATTACTATAGAATAGTTGCCACTATTCTCTAATAATGGCCACTGAAAATAGGTACTCTGCTGTCTGGCAGTGGGGTCATCAGGCACTTTTATTTCTTCATGGATATGAAGCAGTAAAGACTAGAGAAAAGGCTGTTTTCCAATCTCCAGAGACAATAGATGTTTGTCTCAGTGCTAATGACAATAGGGGCCCTTGTGACATCAACTTGTTCCTCTTTTAAATAGTAGTAACTTACAGTGCTTTTTCCACAAGTTATAAATTTTCTCTAATTTTTTTTTTATTATCCCAAGAGATCTAAATGACCCAACTATTACCTTTAAAATCTCAGAGTTAGTTGAATATAACTTTGCAGGGAGTGTGCGGGCAGGCAAGTCAGGAGGTTGAGTGTGATTTGGGAATGGAATATGAAATAACTTACAGAAATGAACATTTTATTATTATTATTATTGAACAAACAATGTCAACATCTACTAGTTAGAGACCACAAGAAGAAATGACCTCTCCCTATATTTAAGAAGTTAATGACAACTAGTGTGGCTTCTTCTATTTCTGGTTTGGTTAAGAGCTGACAATGGCTGTGTGTGCTAGGATGACGACAATGGATGGGATGGAGAGGAACACAGTTGTAATTTCTCCAAGGCAGGCAGACGTTATATCGTAGGAGCCAGAACCTAATTTTTGAGAGCTCATAACAACACCCAAATAGAAAAAGCGTTATGCTACGGGTATTGAGAAGCATGGAGGACTCCAGATGACTTTATGTGCTATTTAAGTGATCCATTTTATCCTATCATGTAAATACGTAGGTATAATGACTCACCAAAATTATCAGATTATCGCAAAGTAAAGGGTAGTGTGTGGTTTCCAAGTGCATGTGTATGAGAGAATAAACGCATAAATATCTGCAATCTATAAATATTAGAGAACACTACTGAAATATGAAGCCACTCCCTGACCTACTGCTTACCATAGATGGGCAGATTAACCTCGTGGCATATCTATTGACAATATGAGAATAGTAGGTTTTCTGCCATAATAGTAGTACCATTTGTTGACATG
This sequence comes from Pteropus alecto, assembly GCF_000325575.1. Classification (NCBI taxonomy): domain Eukaryota; kingdom Metazoa; phylum Chordata; class Mammalia; order Chiroptera; family Pteropodidae; genus Pteropus; species Pteropus alecto. The sequence goes on along the minus strand of NW_006433378.1, from coordinate 9,661,406 downwards.
AACTAGATTCAGGAAGGGAGTGTAGAAAGAGCACATGGCCTTGAGACGTGACTCTATTTAGTTAACTAGGAGCTGATGATCACCCTCTAGAATTGGCTGCTGAGGATGCTTCTCCAGAGCCAGTTGGCCTCTCCTCCTTCCTTATTTGGCTTTGTTCCTCTGGTTGGAAAGGCATCTCTTTCAAAAGTGTAAATGTTCCTCTTTCTGTAAGTGATGTCATCATTCTCATGGCCCAAGCGTTTGTTACTAAATAGTACTTAGCAACACATAATCATTCCTTTCTCTCTTAGAGTTCTGAATGTGTTTGTTCTGATGAAGTTGAGAGGGACATTTTTCAGGGAGGTAAAAGTAAAAGCTGATAAAAAAAGAAGCTATGCCTGGAAGGATCTCTTGACTTGTGTTACTTAAAAGAAGTAGTAGACAATTACAGTTTTATCCTGTGGTGATGTTCTGACTGTGTTAAAAAAAATTCACATATGCCTCTGAAGGAAGTGGTTCCCGTGCAACTGTACACCATCTACTCTTCTATAAAGTGTTGTAGATGTCTTTTGCTTAGCTTGGCTTGTCCTTCTCATGTGTTTCCTTGTCAAGTGGGTGGAGAAAGTTGGACAAAAGAAAACTGTGCACTGGCCAATGCATAGTGATATTTCTAAAGAGCCCATTTATCTAGGAATATTGTGGATTCCCTTTTAATTACATCCTACCTGTCTGTTTCTAAACACTGTAAAAGGATCTGCTTCTTATCTTGCAAAGAGTAGTTGTACATTTCTTAAATAGCTGTAATTTGATTTTAATCCTCATATTTTAAAGACACCTGAAGTTTAACAGTTTATTTTTTAAATATTCTAGATTTTTAAATTCTAGAGAATTTAAAAAATAATTAGTCTATTTTAAATAATAGAATTAGCCATCATTCATCAAAGGCCTGACCTATGTTAATTTTTGTGATGTCATTCATCACCAGAGTTTTATAAGGCAGACATTTTAAGTTTACAGGAAACTGAGACTTAGAGAGATTGTCCAGAATCTGTTACCTAATAACAGACCCCAAAGACTGTCCTTTTTTCTACAGGAGCCAAAGCCATGGGCAAAACAGCAGCCTTCGAAATAACGCCCTCTTGTTTTTTAACCTGATTCTTCTAAAAAGTCTGCTACCTACACAGGCTGTTGCACCACGTTGAGGGCTGGGAGGAAGTGAGTATGCCCTATTGCCAAAAGCAGCCAACAACACAGGCAGAAAGGCAAGGTTGCAGCAGCCATGACTCTTACCAATGGAGGCGGGCCCATGTGTCCTATTTAGCATGTGTATACCCGTTGCCAACAACTCCAAAGTAGATAGTGTCTTCCTTTTACTTGACTAGGCTTCTTCTTTCATTATGATAAAGAAAATACCCAGAGTTGTAACCAATTTCATCCATACGCTCTCTTTTCCTAATAATTAATGTGGCTGCTTTGTATAAATTGGATATTTGGTATCAAACATATACTTTTTTTTACAAGTTCAGGTCTAAGCTAACAAAGTTAACACCTCTCAGGGCCCATGTAGAGTTCTCAGTATTTAGGGACCCTGACAAATTATTTGCAGCTTCTTCCAAGATAGACCTACCACAGCTGTATAAGAATAAACAGACCTCAAAAACTGCACAAAGTGGAAAAAGTATTCTGGCTAAAAGTCTGTAATTTAGACTGTACCTCTAGAGAAGAATGACTTCATGAAAAGAGAGGCCCAGAGTGGCCAGCCTCTTTTATGCAGTTAACTTTTTCTTTACTTAATTGTGGTGACTAAATGACAGGTAGGAAAGTGCTTTTGCAGGTACGTGGGCGTCTTGAAGCTGTAGAAGCAAGTTACACTGTGCATGGGAGTAAGCTGTGGGCAGGAGCTATAGACTACAGCTCTATTGCTAGTCTAGAGTAGTCAGGTATAAACAGCTTTACAATGGCACTTGAACACAATTAATAAACTCCTATTAAAGGCACTTGATACATGATTTAAAATAAGCACATATAACCTTTAATATCCAGGAACAGAAAAAATAATAATTTTATGTCAAGGAACAAAGATTTAAAAAAAGAACCTTTATCTTTGACAAAACAAAAGATAACACAATTGGATTTTTATGTTAATTCATAAGTTGACATGCTATACTGTTTGAAAGTATGAGAGAGAAGCTGGCTTTGTCTGTAGCTGTCATAGCCTTGGAAGATTAAACCCAGGAAATAAATGAAAGCAAACACACACACACACACGCACACACACGCACACACACGCACGCACACACAGACGCGCGCGTGCGCACCAGCAAGGGTGACATAGTAATAATCAGCCACAGATTTCTTCAAACTTTGCCCTCAGAATCTGTGTGGTGGATACTTTGCATCTTAACAGAAATAAAGTCATTATTTTATGCCACCGGTAATAGAATTCTGTCTTACAAATGAAGAGGACATTAGACAGTGTAGATGTGTGATTTAAGTGCTATGATGGCTTTCACATAGCTGTAATTCTAGACATTTAGAGTCAATGAGTAACAGAGGAGATCATAAAAATAATGATAACTGCCTATTTTTTGAGTGTAGATTCACCTATTGACATTCTCATTCTTTCCTTTCTCTATATTTTGCACATTCATATTATTTACTTAATTGACTATAATTATCTACTGTTTCATATCTATTGTCCCTGCTGGAGGGTAAATTTCATGAGGATCGAAGTCTAGTTTTACTCACCCTATAGCCTCAGATACAAAAGGCCAGAATTATGCCAGGTGCTCAGTGGTATTTGTGACAACTGGACAGGAAAGTTGGTAGCAAAAAGACAGTGAAAATGCAACAGTTGCTGGTGACCTATTACCAAAAAAAATTTGAAAAGGGAAGAGAATGTTCAACATTACATAAAAATATATTTATTACTGAGAAGGCTAAATAGGATCAGGTCCCGTCAGCAGTTGTCATTGCTAAGCCTATGGTGGAAAAATGGACATTCAGATTCATCCAGGTGTGGCCAAGTGGGTCATTTACACTGATGGAGCATTCACAAGGACCAGAAATTAAGATTTCTAACATTACCTGCCAATGAGATTCAAATGAGAAATTTCCTATTCATTTATTTGTATTTATGATTTAACTATATTAATATGTTCAATGAATTTATAGAGTATATTAAAATTTGCAAAAATCTTTTTCTTAACAAAAAGTCATATATATAACAAATATACATATATATGTACATATATATTCTATAACACACATATATTCTGTAGTATGATGTACATAAATCCAAAAGGAAGTGGCCCATGGCACTCTTGACTCTCAGAGGCCCTGATGTCATTCTCAGGGGGCACTCTTGATCACAATTTCTTTGAAAGAGACAGAGTAAAGAGTTTTAAGCAAACATCAGCCTAAGCACTATAAAATATGTAGGATTATCCTCTGTGTGGGCTTGATGTTGGTCTAGTTTGTTTTTAAGCCCACAGGCTACTGAGGCTTACCTGGTATAAAGTGAAACATATTTCAGTTGCCTAAAAAGCACTATGTCCAACCAGGTGCATGGCCAAGGCACAACACCCCTTTATCTCCCGAAACCTAACTCTATTTGAGACATAGTTTCCTGCAGAGAACACTGTTTCTGTTGAGCCAAATAAACTTTACTTGCCATAGAGAGAAAATGGAGCAAGTCAATGCATTGCAACTGAGTCTGGGTAATTTCACTTCCTAAACTCTAGTTCAGTGATAGTAAACCTTGGCTGCACATTGAATTCATCTGAGGAACTTCCAAAAAAGATGATATATGTATATATGTATATATGAATATACGTCGATGTTTGGGTACCACTTCCAGAAATTCCGATTTAATTGATCCAAAATGTGGGCAAAGTCAAGAACTCCTGTCCTAGTTTTACTCTCCTCATTTCTAGGAGGGGCTTGTAAATACCAACTCATACGCCTCTTATGAGGGTTCAAAGAGATAGTGTGTGTAATTAGAGTCCCTAACATTTCTGAATTCACCAGTTTCCCTTCTTCTTGTATTTCAGGAGGGGCAATAGAAAGGGAAGGAAAGGGGGGTGGGGCATCTGGGAAGGTGAGAAGGCAGATCCTCCACAGAGCTCTCCAAGTTCTGCCAATTAGTGGTTCATTAGGGTTCACAGGCTATCCTTTGTCAAAGCAAACACTTTTGAAGGATTAAGCCTCATTCTCGCTTTAGTGTGAATGACTTTAATCAGATAATCTCCTATCACCTAGTTGAGGATTTGTTATTGAAGATCTGAGGAAGCAAAGAGAGTTGCAAGGCCAGCCTGGGACTCAGGGAGGGCAAGTTCAGGAAGCCTGCTGCCTGGGAGCCCAGGGTCTGGAAACTGGACTTGACACTTCGGAGGCTAATGGCACCACAAAAAAAATAAGAAAAACAAACTTTCTCCTCATGTTGTTAGGGGAATGATTTGTTTAAAGAGTTTGTATGATCAAGTTGCTTGTTTGTCTAATGGCGCTTCATGACTTTTCTGTGTCCTTCTGCCCTGAAGCATTTAACATGTGCTAGGTAATTTTACCTCTTGTCAGCTGCTTGAGGGTCTGCGATGAGCAAGACCTGGCGTACCCCTAGACCCCTTGCCATCTGCTTGGCACTGTGAGCACTGAGTTTGTTGAATTTAATTGAATCGTTTCATTTGCTATACTCTTTTTCAAATGTGTGTGTGCATGTGTGCGTTTTCTTCACATATGTCCCCACCTACTAGAATCAGAGCTCCTTGAAGAAGTCTGAATAATTTCTGTATCTCTAGTGCCAAGCACAACCCTTGGCACATAGTCGGTACTCAATAAATATTTGTTAAATGAATTAAGGAGCAATAGCCGGTATACTGATGCCTGCGTTAAGATATTAGAATTAGTTTTGGACTGTATGGCGCAGTTGCCGCACGCTGGGCAAGGCAAAGAGGGGAAAAAAAGAGAAAAAGGTGTGTACATGAAGCTCCCATCATTTATTACTGTGACAAAAGTTGTTCTTATCCAAAAGTCCCTTTAGGGCATCTCTTAACACATGGTCTGAAGGTAATTTTGGGAAATAGAGAGGTAAGAAAGAATAAGAGGCGCTAACAAAAGATTCAGAGAGAGAGAGAGAGAGAGAGAGCGTGAGCCTACACAATGGAATGAAAAGAGAGAGGGATGTAGAATATCATGGAAACCAGAAGAAAAGAACTTCAAAAGTGAAATGAGTAGATAGATACAGTAGACATTTGGAGGGGGATTAACCTTGTTATTGGTATTTTCAAAAAGTTGTTTGCACTTAGGAACAAGTAAGGCAATGGCCATATTTTTCAGTTGCTTTTATTCTACACGGAACAGAGTTAATACGTAGAAATGTTTAGATTATAGTACATAAAATACTTTTAGACTCATTACATGCTGTTTAAAAGATTACAAGGGGATTTTGGGCTAAGCCACAACATATGATTTTATGACATGGTAGAAAGTGTTTCACAATATTACATGTAATTATATATGTAATCATGCATAGGTAATATGTTCACTTTGACCTTCTGATTACCTATTTCATATTTATTTTTGTGTTTTTTATTTATTGAGGACCATTATTGCATATTTTCTTTTCCATTATGACAGTTCATATTAAAAGATATGTCTGTATCCCAGGTAGAGTGATTAAAAATATATTACACATTAGACATATTAATTGAGGATCTGGGATATAGGCTGTGATACATTGAACTGTGGGCAGGAGGCCTGACCCCTTATAAGCTGTGAGGTTTTGGTCAAGGGTCAATTTTTCAGTCTCTGTTATCTCATGTGATAAATAAGGATTATAATGAATAACATGGGGGATGTTATTTGCTTTATAAAATTATATTATGAGATTAATTAGGGAAAAACTACAGAACACAAAATTGCATATGTGGTACAATATCAACTATGTAAAAAAATGTGTTGAGAAGTACCCGGAAGGATATAAACTGTAATGTTACCAGTAACTATCTCTAGGAAATAGAATCACTACTGATTTTTATAAATATATTCTATCTTCAGTAATTTTGAATTTTCTCTACTGCATTGACTTTTAGGAAAAAATAAATTTTATACACATCATGCCACGTATTTTGTGTCCTTCAAGGCATGTAGGTGATCATCTTCTGGATTCTCTTCAGCACTGAGATGAAAGATTCTAATGTTTCCTGTATCTCTCTTCTAAAGGTCTTCAACCAAAGCACTTTCTTCTGCCAGGCCTTCAGCCGTTTCCTGCCCCATGCACTTTTACCAGGGCCCACTCTTCTGGGGCACTTCCTGCGTTCGGTTCTGAGATAAGACCATTAGCCTCCACACAGCAGTCAAGAATAATCCAGTTCTACCCATAAAAAGCAAATCTGGAACCTATGCCATTCCCCACCTCCACCTCCACCTCTCATATAACCAAACACTTCAATGGTCCCTACTGACCTAAATTATCATGGTTGCAGCTTTACATTTTGAATGTGATTTCTTTGATTAAGATTTATCGTTTCTCTCACTTGACTGTGAGAGCCTCGTAGTTAGGTACTCTGTTGGTTTTTATTCATCATTGAATTTCCAGCTGTAACCAAGCTTAGGATTCAAGGCTCCAGACCTGGGGTTCCCAGTGCTTTAAACGGTCCATCCCCAGACATTCTTCACATTCTTGAGAACTGTCAATCTCTGACCACCTCACTTCTTGACCATCCTGTTTAACCACGACCTCTCCTTCTCACCCCTCAACCTGCTTTCTTTTATCTCTATCTGAAATTGCCTCCTATATTTACCTTTGTCTTTGTATTTCTTCTTCTTCTTCTTTTTTTTTTTAGTAGTTATCTCCCCCTAGCAGACTGTAAACTCCTTGAGGCTATGTTCGTAGTAACTGGGACAGGACTTACCATGGTGGAGGCTCAATAAACATTGGTGAAATGAATAGAGACATTGTGTGAAAATTGGTTTCTATCTGGAAAGAAGGAAAGAAGGATGGAAAAGTGGAAAGAATAAAATAAGAAAAGAAAAGCATGAAGGAAAATATACAGGAAGAAAAAACTATACTGGAAGTCTAATGTGGCTCCTTCTTGCATTACACTTGAGCTATCATTATGTCTATATTAGAGTTTTTGTTGTCCAGTGTCTTTAAGAAAAACAAATGAAAATAAATGGCCTGAGAGAGTAAGAAGACATTAATGCCAGTTCTGCTCTGTCATAGAACAGAACTTACTTATACAATGAATTTACTTATACAACGAATCTTCTCCGATTCAACAAGGGAACAGAGCTAAATGGTCTCTAATATTACGTTCTCTACTAAAATTCTATGGTTCTAAACTTTTAATTTTGAAATATATTTGCTTTCTAGTTCTCTATTGCCAAATGCCAGAATAATTATATTGATGATTTAGCATTTTAAGATAAATACATAGATTTATATTATATTCACATTTATGTGATTTACAAATTAAGTGGTATATATTATATATACAGTATGTTATATTATGCAATATATACTGTATATATAATTAGTTGTATTATGTAACATATAGTTGCTCCTTGACTTAAGATGGGGTTTCATCCCAATAAATCCATTGTGTTGAAAACGTTGTAAGTCAAAAGTGCATTTAATACATCTAACCTAGCAAACATCGTAGCTTAGTCTAGCCTGCCTTAAACATCCTCAGAACACTTACATTAGCCTGTGGTTGGGCTGCTCAGCATCACAGAGAGTATTGTTCTATATAACGTCAGCCTGGGAAAAGATCAAAATTCAAAATTCGAAGTGCAGTTTCCACTGAATGTGAATTGCATTTGCACTACAGTAAAGTGGAAAAATCCTAAGTCAAACCATCGTTAAGGCAGGAACTCTCTGTACTATACACATATACAGAATATGTAATAGAATATATATTATATATATTTAAATACTGAGTATAATTTTGAAAACTTACTTTGGTATGTGAAATATATAAAGGTCCTTGAAAGTAAACTAAATTTCTGTAATTCTATCAAGTATGTTTATTTGGATACTGAACAAGTTTAAATCCAGGAAGAGGGCCCTTCCTCCCCTGCTGGGCAGTTTAATGGAGAGACATTTATTACATTTATTTACAATAGATTCTCCATACAAGAGTGTTTCCAACTCTTCATTGTCTTCCAGCAGCTTCTATAACCATCTATGTTTAAACATGGACTAGAAAGCAGGGGACCTGAATTTGGTTCTCAGTTATGACATTATCTTGCAATGGATTATTTTTATCCTGGTATAAATAAAAACAGCATTTCAGATCGGTGATTCTAGACCTTTTCATATTTTGATTTTTGAAAAGCATGCCTTGTTGGAGAATTTTCATTTAGATGATTTTTTTTTTCTTTTTGGCCAGAAAAGGCAAATTATATTCGGGAGGCAATGAGAGTTTATTGAGCTATAAATATGGCATGTAGGACAAGAAAGATACAATTCATATCCATGTTCACACACTTATACACACAGGTGACTTAATGACTCCCATCTGAGTGAAAAAAAATAAATGCTACCATTTCCTTTATGTCTTATTGGTAAACCAGGAAGTTGATTTTATCTCTAAAAACCATATTCCTTTACTGTATTTCTATTGGGATTAATTGGTATAATTAAGACTTGAACGGTCTAAAAGTTTTTAGGAACCCGCAGTGAATATTCTTTCCTTTATCTGAAAATGTGGTTTTATTTAACCTAAAATTATTCTCTATAATTTTCCTCCCGACCCATAAATGACCTTTTATACTTATGGACTCATTCATGAACCTGCGGACTATAACTATAGTTCATAAGGGTATGAGAAACCACAATTCTCTCCTGTCACTAAGAGAATATCAATGGATATTCTAAATGAGGAACTATTTACTTTTTTATTACTATAATGATTTTAAAATAATTTCCACAATATGAAATGTGGTTAGAATGCCACTGGGAGCTGAGAGCTGACAACATGATTTAATATTTTTAACATATGATCTCGTGTTTGCTACAGCGCTTCAAAATTTAAAATTTCATTATTCATGTTATAATATTATAAATGACAACAAATTAAGCTAAACCACCGGCAATGAAATTTTATATCACAGTTTATTTCAACTCATTTTTGAGTTGTAGGCCGATCATTGTTTTATATGAGTTTTCTTAGCCATTCCTTTCTCCTTTATCCAATGTAAAATAATATTTTTCTCTTCTTTGTTATTTACTGAGATGTTTATTCTACTGTTTCTAACATTCAAGGGTCTTTTTGTATTCTTTTGTATTCTGTTCGGTGGAGTAGAAAATTTGTCTCAGTTTCAATTTCTGTTTTGTTCTCAGAACTTCCCTCCTCCCCCAGGGCTGAAGTGAAAAAAATAATTTCCCCTCTTGCACCACATACAGGTTCAAAGTCCTGTTTTTCACCATGTTGTTCCAAATAGCGAATTTTCTAACCCACAGGAAAAAAGAACACCAAAGCTCTAACTTGGAAGTCTGCAAGGATGTGAAAACAATTGAAAGTAATTTCCTACAACTGGGATTAGCCTTTAACAGTTGGCTGGACATTCTGAGGAGAGGCACATGAAAACCAGGCGGGGCACCAACCTACTAGCAGATGCATAGGTGGCCCTGGTCAGAAGTCAGGGGTTGTCATGGAGAATGAGAGGCAAACTGAAGAAATTAAAAGGCAAGTAGCAAACAATTCAGGAGACTACACCAGGGTTTTGGGAGTCTCCCAAGGCTCCTCCCTTCCTCATTCCCTGCATGAGTCACTTTTCCAGTCTGTCCACACCCGTTCTCCCTTCTTCCATAGGCAGCTACCTCACACTCCCATTCACTCTCAGTTTGCTGCCAAAGGGTCTTTCTGAAATACAAGTCCAAGCAAACTCCAAAACTTTCCTTGCCAAGTAAGTTCTTCTAGTTCATCAGTTTTCAGACCTCTTTTTAGCTCGTCTCCTGCCATTCCCCTGCTCTTATCTTCTTGTCATATCTAACAGACTGGCAGGTCTGTTGTTTTTGCTATGCTCTTTTCTCCACTTGTCCTGGACTCAATTCTCTTTTCATTTTACAAATTTCTGCACACCTTTCAGGGTACCCGTTAAAATAACTCATTCAGAAAGTCTTCCCTAACTCTCCTCAGGCCCCCCTTGGGCTTGCCTTCACCATCTTAGCATGTATCCCTCAGAAAGAGTTATTTGGTTTGTCTCTTCCCTAGTAGAGGTACTGTCCTTGAAGATAGGGATTCTATCTTATCCATTCTTGCACCTCAGGCATAAGTAGACACCCGATGCAGTTGTTGAATGCTGGATTAAAAGGAAGTCCTCCTCATAACTAGTAATCGGCAGATAGAGAATGTCCATCCATGTTTTCTGAACTAGTGTCACTGTCCTCTTAATTTACTTCAACTGCATGTGCATTTGGGTAGTTTTTAATGATTAACACAGAGAAGTAGCATCATTTAATTAATTAATTTCTTTTGGAAGGGAGTGGTGTACAATATTAACTCAGTGTTTTGTGGATCTAGCCAAGGGTCAAGAACTCAAGTTTCTTACTAACACCTCTGTAAGTATTTCTGTACTTTAGCACATTTCATGATGTTTTCCCTTCTCCTTCTTAAGCTGGCCCCACCCTTTCACGCAATTTAAAAAGTTGCAGGAAGAACATCACACCACATGTAGCATCTCGTCTCGAATTGTGTCCAAACACAGAACAAATGTTTTAAAATTAGAATCATTGAACAAATTATCAAAATTCCTTAAATCCAAAGAAAATTCTACCTCCCCACTCCAAATCTCCAAAACTTTATCATATCACGTTAGTCCAGGATTCTTTCCATTCAAAGTGAAGCCAAGTTACATCTTATTAACACCCAGAGGATTATGATTTGAGACTGTGGTTTCTTTTGCTCCAACAATATGACTTATTTGCCTTGGAATAGTCCAGTATTTCAGAAAATGGTATTTTATTTTTTAAAGAGGGGGCCTCTGCTTTCTATAAATCATATAATGCAGAGTTGGGGAGAAAGGGGATTTTACATTTCAAATATTATTTACAAACTAGATGGGAAGCTGGTATGTGAGTGTTTGTGCTTGTGTGACAATCAGTTTTACTAAGGAATTCCAAAACTTTGGACACCCTGTTACTTGAGAAAGAGACACATTGGCGGTCTTGCAGATGTTTTTCCCGCCTGTGAGCCATCCAGGTTCAAAAACTGTGTGGTGCATTTGTAAGGAGGCAGCCCCATCAGATCTCACTGTTTTATCCTGATCTGATTCTCACCTTCATTCTAACCTTGCCGGCTTCCTTACAAAGCCCCATCCGTGGGCCTCTTTAGGAAACGAACCCACTTGTCTGCCCAGATAGTCGGAAAGAGCAGAAAGTAGGAGTAGGAGTGCGTCCCGTTTGCACCACGGCTCGGAGATTATAATGTGGAACGTATAAGATGGAAGATACCACCGCTTGGCTGCGGGGATGCACCTCGCCAGTGCAAGCTCGGGTTTCCTTTTGCTCTGCGCGCCAACCCGCGAGTGGCAACGACGAAGAGCGTTTTCTCGCCGCCGCGTGCGTTCCGGAGCTGACGAGTCCGCCCCGGGCTTCCTGGTGGGGCTGGGCTGGCGGGGGAGGGGCCGCGCAGCAGCAGCGGAAACCAGACCTCGGCGATAAGAGGCTGCACAGCGACATGCAACAGTCTTTTCACTGCAGCTGAATGAGTTGTGGCGCTCACAATGCTCCCGTGACCGGGAACTGACAAGTTCAATTTTAAATCGCGGGCCTCTCGGAATCAGGACTCCCACAATGCCTTGGGCACTCGGTCGGCAGTCGGGCTGCCTCTGAAAAAAAAATGTGAGAGGTAAGTTTCCATTTTCACAGTTTCCCTGCGCTTCTCTGCTGCCCGGCATTGTCTGGACGCTTTCGGGGCTGTACATGGCCGAAGGAGGAAGTGAGAGGAGGCTCGGGCCGGTTGCGGCTCGCGGCGGCGGGGGCTGGCTCAGCACGGTGGCTGGTTTCCTAGCACACACCATCTCGGGCTAGAGGGAAAGCGGGAGGTTGCAGCTGCAGCCCAGCTCCCGCCGCCCTTCCCTGGGCTCTGCGGACGCTGTCAGAGCACAGCCAGCTTCCAACTTGCCACCTAGAAAGAAAGAGAAAGAAAGAAAGAGGGAGAAAAATAAACAGGTGCGTGGAAGTGTACTTACAACTTAATGACCTTTATCGGGGAGGGGGAAAGATGCAGAGCCCATCAGTTGGGAGCCACGGTTTCTCCCATAGAGATCCGGCATCCCTGGCTCCGGGGCTGCCATCCAGCCCGCTTTTCATCTGGGCCAAATATGTGCACGCAAAGGTTAATTCTCTGCCTGCTACCCATAAATTACGCATGACATGTTTAGCTGGGCTTCCTTATATGGAGAGTGCTGTATTTCAGTCCAGTTTGCCTTTTGCCAAGTTTACAGGGCGGAAGACGCCCTGCATGAGAGGGCTCTTTTTCTTTCTTTCTTTTTTTTCCATCGTTTTGTAGTGCGTCATTCAAAAACTGTAAGAAAAGTAAGTATAGACGCTCTCTGGGTGGAGCCGCAGTTGGTTGATTGAACTGCTTTCATGAAAGGTTGAAAAAAAAAAGTAGTACTTGGGTTCTGGTTTTTAGACAAAAGCAGGACAAATATGTAGCGTTCCTTCCCCCCCTCCCCCTTTTTTAAACGGAGCCGGAATCTGTTATTGGTAGTAATGTGTCATGTGAGAATACTTTGATGCCAGAGCCTGTAACACGAGCAGGTATATGGTGGAGCTTATGCTTGCCCCTCGCGCAGCACTTCACAACTACAGGGGTGTTGCGGGAGAAGTAATTGTGTTAAGTCTCTCCCGGGCCGGGAGAGTGCGGCTGCTGGGATTCCGTGGTGTATTTCAGTGGAGTGTGCTTCCCCAGGATTAAGGTTGAATAAGAAGCGGTCCGAAAGATTATTGCTCCTGCCTTTTCTCTGCGTTCCTACCAGCGCAGGCACAAAGCGATCGATAACAAATAGAACGTAAAGTCTGCCGTACTCCGAGGAATTTCTTAAACAAATTAATACGCCGAAAGAGAAGTCATAATTAATGCCTTTGGATTTGCAGGGCCTCTGCACTGTGCTTTGAAATACTACACCAGGGGACACGGTGTTCCTCCCCTCCTGGGTTTGAACACAATATCTGTTAATACACAGAGAATAGTTAACGCATAACTATTCTATACCAGCATAAGCGATCCACTCCATGTTATCTCTATGTGGGTTCCTGAGAGCGTTGGTGTGTTTCCTTGTCGTCCTGTTGAGATAGAATATTATCACTGAGACAAGTTAAAATGAAAGTTGAACGAGTGTAAAATTCATCCTAAGAATATTTAGTTCAAAACTTAAAATGTCTACGATGTAGAGTTATAGCCAGAGACACTGAATAAAGTTATTTTGTAGGTTGAGAAAGCACATTGCTGTCATTTCCTTGTATCTTTGCTTTCTTAAAGTCCATGACAAATACAATTGAAAACTTTTAGGAAACCTACAGTGTTTTCATCTGTGTTGTGTGTTTGCCGGGGGTAATTTTTTTTTTTTTTTTGGATTATTGTGTTGTTAGACCTTTTCACAATATGTAGACACAGTTTTTAGTTTTATTTGTTTAATGGGGGTTTCCTCATTGAGGACTACAAAAGTTGCCTTTTGTGTTTTAGGGAACAGGTTGGGTCAGCACCAGAAAACCTGTTCATCCATCTCCCACTGTGATTACAGTGTCACCTAAGACATAATAATCAGGTCTTATTATTACTAAGAGACTCAGAAAGCCTCACATGTGCCTTAGTTTAATTTTTTTTTCTCATGTAACTAAGAACAAATTTGTGTGCAGATACACATCAAGTGTGATACTTCATGCAGCCATGCCAACAGATAATTCAAAATGTTTTACGGTTTGAGATATTATTGCGTGTGTTTACATTTCCACATTTGAGGCAAACTTAGACTCCAAGTTGAATTCATTAAGTTTTGATTCCAACATTCTGTTCTTCCTCTGGGCACAGAATTCCTATGAGATGAAACACTGGATTCTGTTCCAGAACAAGAACAGAATATCCCAAGGTTTTTCCTGCGAGAAGGGAGGCAAAGAGTAAAATTATATTTCTCATCGAGGAAAGGTGTGCTACTTTATTATATAAAATTTCCTATCTTCGTTGTAAGCAAAAAGATTGCCCTTGCATTTATCATTGTTGCCATACATTAGGCCCGTATTAGATATATCTATTTGTGGAAACAGAGAGAATAGCCTTGCTGCTCCTTTTGGCTTTCTGCTTTCTTATAGAAGATGCTCAGATTAGAAAACATCTCAGGTCTTGTTTGGAAGAAGCTGAAAAGAATAGGTGATTGAGGTTTCTTATACTTTAAGAAAAAGGCATCATAGTAGATACGTGCACCAGAGCAGAAGAAGGACGAGAATTACATTCACTTAAATGTTTGGCTCAATATAAAATCCTAACAGCAATACTGATCATAGAGGATGTTACACAGGAAGATTTTAAAGTGTGTGGCTTGTTAGGCCAAAAAGCTTCATATTTTTGGAAATCTAGAATGTGCTGTCTAGTATAGTAGCCACTAGCTGCATGTGGCTGTTGAAATTTGGCTGGTCTGAATTGAGATTTACTCGAGGGGTAAAATACACACTGGATTTTGAAAACTTTGTACGAAGGAGAGAATGTAAAACATTTGATTAATATTTTTTATGTTGATTGTAAATATGTTGTAATGATATTTTGGATAGTTGGTTTCAATGGAATGTATTATATTAATTTTACCTTTTTTTAAAAAATGTTTTTCATGTGACTATTAGAGAATTTAAAATAACAAATATGGCTTGCATTATACATTTCTATTGGACAGAGTTCTAGAATAAAGCTGGAGAGCAGCATTCTGGGAGAAAGCCTAAAGAGTTTGCTGGTCATAATGCAATAAAATGAACTTTTATTTTTACAAGCTAAAGAAGGTTATTATACATAGAAATTCCTCATCATTCTTATCCATTGTAACCAAAATTTGAGAAAACACACTACCTAACATCTATTTTTATTTCCTCAAACTACCATTTAGTTTAGAGATTTAATGGTGAGGTAGTAATAACATAGAAAAGGCTTATAATTAGGGGATGAGTCTTAACACCTCTCAAAGGCCAGAATAGAGTATGATTGCTACTTAGGAACATTTTAGAGACACTATAGTTATCATTGTCCCGAAGTTACCAAACATAAACGAGTCACTAAAATTTATTTTAGAATAAGGCTTTCAGTAAATAGCAATTATCTTCAAATGCTTAATATGTATTTTCCTTTGCTATGACTTTCTTTCCTTAGAAAATAAAAACACCAAGTAAATCCAAAATAAACTCCTGAAAAAGTGTTAATCAAAGATTTATGAATTCATGACAGTGAACGGTTTTCATCTGTAAGGAATAGGGCATTGTTTTGAATGTTAGGAAAGGTAAAAATAACGTTTCTGCTGTGATGTTATAGGTTTCGAAGAATTCCTATACACAGAGATGTTGTCTTTATAATTTGAACACATTCTTGAAAAAGCATCTGACTGGTAAACAAAGCACAATGGCATAGGTCCTGGAAACATTCCTTTTAGATATTTTCATAACTGAAGTATATT
The DNA here is from genome assembly GCF_000325575.1 of Pteropus alecto. NCBI lineage: Eukaryota > Metazoa > Chordata > Mammalia > Chiroptera > Pteropodidae > Pteropus > Pteropus alecto. The sequence continues at coordinate 9,645,767 of NW_006433378.1, read as the reverse complement.
TTACCATGCACAGTGAGTGTGAAGCTGAAAAAATGCAATTTTTTTTCCTGTCTATATAAAGTGTGCTTACTTCTATTTCCTTGAAGGATGCCAAAGATATGACAGGAGGGATGTAGTAGGTTCTTTTTTTTTTTTGTATGGGGGGGGGCAGCAGATTTTATAGAGAACTTTAAAAAAGTTGCCACCTGGTTTGTGTCATCTTGAATCTGTCTCCTACAATATGAAGTAAAACTGCCATTAGTATCAATGCGTGTTTGGAGCATGAGGAAACCGTGATTCCCATTAACTTCATATATCATTTCTGATGAGTCATGGAGTATATTCACAAATGGTTGGAGAATTATTGATTGCAAAGCTGAGAATTCAAGAAGAGCTATTGACACATGACATTACATGTCTTTAGATATATTTTGTATTTTTAGATTTGAGGTAGGGAAATTGATTTTTATATAGTGTTTTCATATTATAAAAATATACATTTCTATAAGCATTACAGCTATATCGTTGAAAAAACACTTAGCAAATGCATTGTTACAGTTATCTACATATTATATTAGTTTTTTTAATGATATCAATACATGTTTTTCAGATAATTCATGGTTTTTGAGAGGCATCTTATCACATGTGCCTATGTCCATAAAAATGAAGAATCTTTGAAGGATTTTTGTTACAGTATAAAGCATTATGAATTCGGCACTATTTTTGAGATCTTACTCTAAGTTTCTGTGGTTATCTTTTGTTAAAACAGTCAGAATATACTAACCTCAAGATGAAATTTAGCCATATTGGATAGAGTAGAGCATTACTTTTCCACTGAGATCAAATATTTTAAAAAGGTGAAGATCTTTCTGAAATAAGTATTATGCTTTAAGTAGTATATGTGCTCCAAAAAAAAAACCTCATTTTTTTTGACATTGTTTTAAAAAGTTTAGAGATCTACCTTTTATATACCCCAAGGGTTAATAATAGTTGATAAGGTACATTCCTATGAAGTGTGGGCACAATTTTTATGTGAATATGTGTATGGAGATATGAGTTTTCCCAAGACAATGCCAATTTATTCAAATCATCCAATTGTTAAATGACATCATATTATTAAAATGAATTGTGGTAAATACTATATAATTCAAAGGCTGATGTTCATGTAGATATCAACTCCATTCTAGTCTCTCTTTAGCTAAATTCACAAAATGATTTTGTCTATGTGTAATGCTGATACATTCACATATTGTTTGTTTCTGTCTTACCTGATTACAAGAAAGCTTTACTTTTACAATGACCTTTAAGCACTCCCTGTGGATAGATAGCTCTTATCCTCGTGGATAGTCTAGGGTGGGGTGGTAGTAGTCAGGTAGGTGACAGATAGAATAGAAAGGCATAGGGCCTGCTGTGGGGGAAAAGTTGGTGGGAAAAGCTCTGAGACATTAACTGACTGAGACATTAACTGAACTGGCCATACTCTTCTACAAAAGACCCCCTCATCGATATTTCTATTCAATAAATTTTAATTTAAAAAAGCCAAGTTATGAAAAGATTCATCAGTTTCTACAAACACTTACAAGCATCATTTGTTTTGCAAGTCCAGTCTTTGTTGCAGGTAGAACAAAAATACCACATGGAGGGGTAACATGTTTTGAAAAGTGGAACATTTTATAAATGTTCACTCTTATTATTGTCATTTTAAAATTATGACATATTGATATATTTACGGAATTTTGTCTGTGTCTTAAAGGGAGTAATAGACTTTGGTGGAGCGGGACAACTTCACAATGTACACATTTTATTTTACCACGCCGGATCTGACTACATATGTGGCCAGGGAAAAACATTTACTCTTTCCATTCCTTAATTTCTACATCTCTGAAATTATAAACATGTAAATAATAATAATAGAAGCTGCCAGTTGTTACACATTTTTTTTTTTTACAAAATTCTCTTTTAATCTTTTATAATTGGAAAGTAGGCCTTATGACCTTTATCTTAAAGATTAAGTCACATGACTAGAAAACACTTTTTGTCACTTGTAGAGCTACGAGGCTTGTTTTCTTCTTTATTCCATATTTTTAACCAGGTTTTTTTTTTTTTGTCTTGCCTCCAGTGGTACATAAAGAATAGTGATGAGGCTAATAATAGCTATAACAATGATTACTAACATTTCGAATTACTTTCTCTGTACCAGAGTAAGGTTTATGAATTAATTTATGTCTTCCTCAGAGCAATGTTATGAGATGATACTGTTAATATTTTGGTTTCACAGGTGGGGAAACTGAGGTACAGGCAAGTTAACTGCCCAAGATTACTTAACTAGAAGTAGTACAACACAGCGTTGACCCAAGGTTGTCTAGTTCTAGAACCCATGATGATATGTAAAAGAATAAAAACAGATTAAAAAAAACACTTGTATTGGGTGCTGCTAGGAGATTGAGACCATAAACATTTGGATTTTCTACAGCATTTGAGGAGACTCCTCTAGAGTCTAGAAGAATGGATAGAAAGTAAGAAGATAGAGAAGAAAGATAGCGGGTGGGCCAAGCAGTTTACAGGGTATGAAGAAGTGAGGAATGGGGTGGGAAAGGGAGATTCTTGTTACACTTTGGAGGTCATTGAGGAACAGGGAGTAGGTTTATACACAATGGGGAGCATAAGTAATGTGTTAGGCAAGCAGCCTCACGGGAGTTGTGTTTTAGTGATATTTTATAGAGGAAGAATAGGACACATGCAAGATGAAGTAGAGATTGTAGAATAGAGATGAGGGACAAATGAAGGCAATGACGAGAATGAAAAGGAGGAGACATATATATTGGGAGAAAGTGATAGGCTTAGATTCCGTAGAGCAGGGGTCCCCAACCACAGAGTCTCAGACAGGTACCTAACTATGGCCAGTTAGGAGCCAGCTGCACAGCAGGAAGTGAGTGGGGGGTGGGGGGAGTGGCAGTGGGAGGGGCAGGCGAGCCAAGCTTCGTCTGTATTTGTAGCCACTCTCCAGCGCTAGCATCACCGCCTCAGCTCCACCTCATCATCAGGCATTAGGTTCTCATAGGGGCACTGGTCCCTGGTACCAGAAAGGTTGGTGACCACTGCTAGAGTGTAGCAACTGATTAGACGTGGATGTTAAAGGTGATGAAAAATATTAAAAATCATTTAAAAAATATAGTAAGAAGTTTTAAAACATCTCATCAAAAATTCCTTATTTAAAACTTTAATGTATCCCTCCCTATTCATTATGTTGCTGCTGCTCTTTTAGTACAAAGAACTATATTTAAAAATATCAGCAGGAGAAAAACACTTAAAATTATGTTTTATCAGGGACTATAACTTGATTGAGTAGAAGACACATGTTGAATTCTTAACGCATTTCATTTCTGTGTCAGGCTTTTTTAAAGCACAGGATCTGATGAACTATAGATGGTCACCAAGTTTTTTATCCCAAATATGTTATTCTAAAGTAAGCATAATATCCTCTTTAGGGGTATATTGTTATTTGCTAGGAAATGTTTCGTTGTTGGCCAGGCAATTCTGGTCTCTTGTTAAAGTTTATGCAGAACACCAGTGTAAGCTATCCTCAGTGATAAACCAGGTGGCAGATGGATACATGATAAAATGAGTTTGCAATGTGCTCAATGTGGCTGACATTTATACTCCTCAGACCTTGCTATTTTAGGGAAGGTATCAGTATAACCGTGATATTCTTTTTCCTGGAAATAAAGATCCTTAATAATCAGACACTTATAACGAGAATGATTTACATATGAGAATAAATAAGCAGTTGCATTGAGTTACCTGAAGTTGTGAAAAGTTATATTTCAAATAGGATAGAAAGCTTTATAGGAATACTCATAGGCCTTTTCACTTAGTCCTTACATGGTTTTTACAAGTAAGTGGCTTAACGTAGTTTAAGCAGAAAATATTAGAGTAATGATACATTATATAGTATTTATTGTATGTAGAGAAGTTCCCATGAAATCAAGAGTTTTCAGGAACAATATTCTATTTGTTAATGTTTACCACTTATTGTTTATTTAAATGTTCTATACCCACGAAAAATAATTTAAAGATTGCACTATTTATATATCTTTAAATATAGTATGTTTACATAGAACTAGAGACAATAACATTAACAGTGCATTATTTTGCCTTTCGTTTATATGCCTGTTAGTATTATGTGAAAACTACACTTAGTACATGCCTTTTTCTATTATTAGACTCCCCACCCCCCTTATCTGGGTTTTGCCTTGTACTTTAAAGATATGGTAAAAATCTGTTTTGTTATATTGTTAAGGTAATACTTAGAAAATGTTCATTTTAAAGTAACTGAGATTAAATAGTATTAAAATTAGAAATTCTTCTTTGCCTTTTATGTTAATTGGGTTAATTTTTAACTAGACAAATTTACTTTAGATTATTTTGATCCATTATTTGAATTTCATTGCTCGAATGTTTCAGGCAAAGCTGCATTGTCAATTTAGTGGCATTCAAGGGAGTCATTTGGTTTAAATACCGTATCCAGAAGACTTTAAAGATTTGTTGGGCAAAGCAAAAGTGAACAGTAGGGAATACGAACAAATCTTTGACCCAGGTGTAGAGTCTTTCTGAGTTGTTGTATGACCTTTCCAAAAAATAATTTGAAATGTCCAGGATGATAATTGAGACTACTGAAAAAATATGTACAAGTAGAATTCTGCATAATTTTGGGGGGGACACATTTACTGAAAATTGCATGTCGGAAATGACTTTTTCAGCGAAATATAGTTTTGAGGGTTGGATTTCAAAAGTAAATATTGTTTTGGGAACAATTAATATAGAAAGAAATTGTGTCTGTTTCTCAGTAATGGATTATAAAGCTTAAGTGATTTTCACTAACAAAGTTACTATAATAATAAGGTGATATAGAGAGATCATTTCATCCTTTGTGTTCTGTAGAATAATCAACAAACATATTTGGAGCACCTCTTAGAGTTAAAGGATTGTGGTAGGTCAGGAGAGGAGGACCCAAAGGAGAATTACATAGTTTATATTCTTCTTTGACATGTAATTGACATAGGGAGAAAGACTTAAACAGTTAACAGTACAATCGAATGTTGGAGCTAAACAGTTGAATATCGAAGGAGGAAATTCAAAGAAGGAAGGAGATTTAAAGAAGGAAGTCTTTGCGGAAATAAATAGGCCATGTGTGGAGGAAGTGGTGCTTGATGTAAGCCAGAAGATCACACACACTTTGGAATATGGAGGAAAACAGTATGAACAGGTGGAAGTAATGTGGCTAGCGACCATACTTATTTGAGCATCTTCTCCTACCGAGATATTGCTGGCTTACATTCTTTTTTGGAAAAACAGTTTTGTAATGGTGTTAACAAATAAGGAGCAGGCCCATGTGTCAGGAACCACTGTCCTCTTGTTAGAGATGAGGAAACTGAGACTCAGAGAAGTTAACCTACTTGCCTAAATTTACACAGCTGCTGAGCAGCCAAATTGAATTGAAGCCAGGTCATTTTTCACTTCGAAACCAGCATTCTCTGCCCTTTATGATACTGCTAGGAATGAATGTGGTATAGTTATGATAATTTTAAAACTTCACCCATACAACAACTGACATAAGTAAAGAAGGTGTCAATTTAATAGGCTGGCAAATATTTTGTCATTTTGCTTTGACGTTGGATAACAAATGGCATATAGTTTGACAAATGCCTATAATTGTTATTTCTTACATTTATAAACAAAACAAAACATACTGGGCCTCCAGTCTTTAGCAGATATGGTAAGGGCTTGCAGTAGTGTGACATTGCATTTGACCATTTGGGATCCTTTTTAGAAAAAGCTTTGCAAAGTTCCAGAAGGTAATGTACTTTCACACCAGTAATGTAATGCCATAAAATTTTCACCAAGAAATGATAGGGTAACTCCAGAGCACATGCTAAATTCATTTGTCATTCTCATGTGGTTATTTTATGCTTTCATGTTGGATCCTTTTCACACACCGGTCTGTGCTCTCTGCCACTGTGTGGCATAGCTTATGATTTAAAAAATAATCTGTTAACTTAAGACTTGTTTTGTTAGAGACACGTCACTTTGCTAACAAATTCCTCTCTTCATGGAGTTATTCAGAACACATACCAAATGAAATTATATGTTATTTAGAGAAGGAGAGTGGAAGACTCTTATGCCATTGCTTTTGTCCTCAAAGGAAATATTTATTGAGTACAGTTGTCCATGTCACCTATCATGCTATGTCCTTCAGAGGATAAAGAGGTGAGTAAGGTATGCCCTGTGCTCAAAGTAGTTTCCAGTGGAGTGATACAGATATTCACAAGTAATGTATGGGCAAAACAAAGTGGTACAGAGGAGCCAAGAATTGGCTGCTTGTGGGCAGAGTGTGGAATTTTCCTAAAACCAGCCAGTAGACACATTAACTCTTTATATGCTTTGTATATTGGAGAAAAGACAAAAATCAACTCATAATTTATTAAAATGATCTGATTCAATATTTAAGACATTTGTTTTTCTGTTTAGTTCATAAATAAGCATGACCCCAAAGCAGTGTCATCCTAGACTAGACAGAAGAGGTGAATTTATCTCTGATGTTGGTACTTTTGGAGAAAGGTGGGGGTATATAATTTATCTGAAGCTTCTTCATGCTGACTTCCTGATGAGGAGACTAGAACGCTCAGTACTGACAGTTACGTTTCAGAGCTTGCAACTTTTATGTTAGCAGAAAAGAAAAAAGTCCATAAGAGAAAGGTGAACTGTATTTAACTTTAATGACAAAGGGTTTTAGATATGCACACGGTGCTCTTTTTCATCCAGCTCCTCTTTGTGTGCAGGAAATAAAGCTGTATTTTGTAGGCTAGCTTCCAAACTTTCAAACGATGAAACTGCAACTGTGTGTGTTCTATGAGACCCCATTCAGCTGCGAAGTGTTCGTTCCTTGTTTCCAGGATTTAATCTGCATTCCAGGTTGGAAAACTCAGAATTTGTATTTTATTGCTTACTATTTATTTTTACTCATAAACATTTATGTAAAGCCCACTGCAAAAAAAAAAAAAAAATCTTCATAATATTTTCACCAAAATTTTCAAGAGAAATTAAGGTTATAGTTCTGCTTTTCTAAAGTTTATGGCCTAAAGGAAAAGGTTCATTCATAATGAAATAATGAAAACAAAATAAGAATCACAAAAGACCAGACCATTAGCAGTCATACTACTTATGAAAATAGCTACTTCGTAGGAATTTATTCTTTTATCTATATGACCGTGTATAGTTCTTATACAGCACTGTGAGATTTATGTGTTGTTCTCTCTCTCGAGTTCACAGGTAAGAAAAATGAAGACTCAGCAAGGTTAAGGTCAGGTAATTTGTTCAAGGGTCATTTAGCAAGGTACTGTGAGTGCCGAGATCTCAGCCCAGCAGTTTTGCTGTTTGTTTGCCTGTTTGTTTCCATCAGTATGGTATGAATTAAGTACACAAGTAATCGTAGCAATCCAGATTCAAAGCCTAATCCCGGTTACTTCTAGAAAGACTTAATGAAGGAGGTAAGATGTGAGAGACAGGTTTTGAAGCATTGTGGTCATAAAACAGCAGAGATGATGTAGCAGGCTTTGAAGTTTCACTGGCTTTGAAAGGAGGGCCATATCAAATGGCCTAATCTGCCTCTGTGGTTTGCACAGTATTAGTTCTACTCACACCTAATACCCTCTGCCCCAGCACTCGCCCAGATCAGCAAAATCTACTTTTAGACTGAAAATCATTACCACCTGTGAAGTTTCTGATGTCACTTGTGAATGACAGAGCACTCTGCCAATTGCTCAATTGGATAGCTTTAAGTTGCACATTTTAAGAAATATCTTGAGCTCAAAGAGTGTTGCAGATGCTCTTATAATTTATTCAACTATATTATTGAAGGCATTAGGGTAATTCGATTCACTTCCCTCATCAGAAAATAGAAGTCTTTTGCCAACATCAAAATAATCAAACATGTCATTGAGAATTGACATTCACTTGGAGATTTCTGATTACCTTTGCTCACTTTCCCCCCACACCGTCGCAGAGTAATTAGAGCATGTCTGTGTGTGTCATGTGTGCATATACATGCCCTAGACCAAATGTACATGTATATTCCATAAAGGATTTTGAAGTAGTGCATAAGTTATAGCTAAAAATGGCAGAGAATAAATGTTTGAAGCTAAGGGATACATTTACCAACTAATGTGAGTTTGTAAATTTGCCTCGAAATATTATATTTAATATCACTTTGTGGTTCTCTGAACTTAATACAGACAGGACTTGTGAAAATACAGTATGTCATAGACGCTAAGTAGAAACAAAAGATATTTCGATATACATGTGTAAATTTACTATATTATTACTCTTTAATAGCTATTAAGGCTTGAGATCAAATAGTTGATATATGCTATTATTAGAAATCTTAATTTGTGTCTTAATGAGTTGATTTCCATTGCTCTTTTCTTCCACTGATATTAATCTTTAACCTATTCACACAGCAACAGTTTTCTGATGGTTAATGACCCGACGTTAATGGATTTAAAAAATATTTTTCCTTCATATACCAAGAATTCTCAGGCATATTATTTAAAGAGAAATATTCCATGCTAATGTACTAATTTTTTGGCAAGAAAATTAAGCACCTATATTTCAGTTCAATAGTTCTGTGATAAATGAAGTATAATTAAACATGCAGATTCTGCAACATTTCCTTGAATATTAATTTGGGTTCTTTTATATTCTGTGCTAGGCATCGGATGCATAATAGTTAACGTAAACAGATGCAATTATAAAAGCGCAATTATAAAATTTAGACATTGCTCAAATTTCAAATTGGCCATTGCAGAAATAATGACATATTATTATAGTTCTTGTTGCCACAGAATTTAAATGATCTTTTCAGTAATTAAAAGATATTATTTATAGATGTCAGTAAATATTTACTTTTAAGCCTCTGTCAATATTAGGCTTACTGTATATAAGTGAAGTATTTTCATGTAAAGAAAAGTGCCATTTTATGCTTAGAATTACTGCTTTATGATTAAGCAAGAGAAGTAGTATCACAAAGTAATGCAGGAAAAGAAAACTCAATATTGAGTGGCAGCACAATACTGTGAGTTTAAAAGGTCAGGCTAGTACAGGAAGCTCCAGTTTTGTCACTCAGTATCATGCAGAAAGCTTTGACAGCCAGGGCTGATACAGCTGAAAATATCTGTGGCCTTGGAAGCCTTTTAAGTTTCAGAAGGTCATTTTGGCATTATAGTAGGGACACTGATTTACAGGGAAGGTCAAACTGGACGGCCAGGCAAGAAGATAGGTTGCTGAACCCAACGGTTCTAGATTTTAGAGCAGTTGTGGTACCGGGTCTCCTAATTTGATGTGGCCATCTTTCATGGAACTATTTCTGGAGGAATGAGCTTTACTTGATCGGTGAATTCCAACTTCTCTTTTCTCTTCTGAAACTTAGGTGTTGCTTCTACAATCTTACCTGGTACCAGGACAAACATTTTAAAAATTTTATTTATGTATGATGTAGTCTACATCAAAAAAAAGGATATGAGTTGGCTTACAGCAGTAAAGTGCACATAAAATAGGACTGTAAAAAGGAGACATAACAAATCAATTAGAAGGAAAAGAGATGAAACAAGTACTTGAGATGAAATTGAGCACTAAACTTATTTCTCAGCTTTCTGGCAACCTAAACAAAAGCTTTCAGAAGTATAAAAACCCCAAGTTTATTTAATAAGATCTCTTCATATCCCTTATACAGTCTTATTCTTAGCCCTTAAGGTATTTAGTTAAGTATTCTGACTCTGCCTTTGGGTGAAATCTTGGAATGGATGAATTCCAGTTAATTGAAAAGTAAAGGGAGAATTCTTACTGATTTGGTTCCTGCCCCAAATTCCAGCTTTATCTCCCGCCATCCCTACTGCATATGCATACTCCATACAGTTCCTCAGTGTTCATGTTCTGTGCTTTCCCATCTCACTGGCTCAGCTTTCTCTGTTCCTAAAATTTGGGTTGCTGTTCCTTTTTGTCTGTAACAAAATGAAACTCATCCTTTCAGGCCTATCTTAGATGTCTTTCCCATTACAAAACCACCCCTGACCTCTCTCTCCTTTAACTCACCAAGCTTTATCGTTATCTCTGCTATGTACTTCTCACTTTTTTTCCTATGGACAGTTATTTGTGTGTTAGTTTTATGTCCAAATGACACAGTAAATTCTTCAAAGCTGAGTCTATTTCTTCTCCTGTGTCTACGCTACATATATATAGGATCATCAATAAACTGTTAATATAATCTATACATGTATATTATTTTATCTATCATTTATTTTTAATGAATGTATTAAAGTTATTGTCTCTGTTGGATGTATTTGAATTTTTTAAGGATTTTTTTTTTTTTTTAATGGGATAGTAGGGAAGAAAGAACTTAGGAAAAAAAAAAAAAAAAACAAGCACAGTTAGAGGAACAACACCTGCAGTTGTTTTCAAGATATTTTCAGGCAGGGGAACTAGGATTGTAATTTTTTTAATTGTTTTGACTTTGGGCCTTTATATTAAAAAGCAACTTAATATCTACCATTAATCTGTGTCATAAGGTAACTAATAGAACAGAGAACAGGTTTGGTACAAGTAAAAGAAAAATATCATTTATGCTGTTTCAAACCCTAAGTGCTTTCTCCCTAATATACTTTTCTGTGATTTTAACAGTTTTCAAAAAATCTGACTCTACATAGCTTAGAAATGTTTCAGACAGTTATGCTGTCTCCTTCACTGCTTTTCAAATGCTGTTTTAGAAGCCGATATAGGTCAGCCTTTACTATATGCGTACTCGCTTAACATATATTCAGTTTTATACTTTTAGAGCAGCATTCCATTTTACTTATGTGGAAGCTTTCTGTGTATATAATTTAAATTCCTCTAACGAAAGCTCTGAAGAAAATGTAGATCATTTTTGTATTCAGAAGGCATAAAATAAAAATAAAATCATCCTCAAAGACCTCTTCGTCAATAGTTAATCTTTAAATCAGTTACTGAGTATGTAGAACTCTGTAATGTATTCATTATTAGATTTAAGCTGATTAACAGTCTAAACGAAGAAGAAACTGATAGACGTCGTGTATGATTGTCACATCTCTAAGTGTACATTGTTAGTGTCCAGTGCATACTCCGTAGACATACAAGGACAATAGCATCCATTTCTCAACTTTAGAAAGGGACCATCTTACCTCCTTCAGAGTCCATACGTGAGGCTTTCTCCTTCATGTACATCTCAGAGCAAACCACAGATGATGCAGTCACTGCTGCTTCATCATGTCCCACTCCACCCCCAATCTCTTTCTGTTCTTTTTTTTTGGCTTCTATTATATTTATAGTCATTGGCATTTCCACAAAGTTTGGTATTAAATTGCCAGCATGTGTTGTGAATGAAATTATAAATCTGAATCAGAAGACTTGATTTTGGAGTCCTGATTCTTCTATTTAATTAGCTTAGTGGACTTTGGTGAGTCAGTCAATTAACCATGCAAGCCTGAATCTATTTGTTCACAAATGGACAACATAATATAACCATCTTTTAGAGTTGTGAGTAACAAATGGCAAACTTCAGATGATGCAAACTGCATACCAACATATAAAATATCATTCGCTAGTTTGGAACAATAATAGAGTATAGGAGTTCTGGGGGAAAAGTAAATTTTTCTTCTTAGCCCCTCCAGTAGAAACTTTTTATTAAAGAACCAGATGAACACCTTGCAGATTTTATACATAAATCAAAAAGAAATGTAGCACAAGCCAACTTCTCAAAACTTAATCTCTTTAAGGGTTATTACTAAATGAAGGACCATAGTTTATAGTTTTATCTAAAATAAAGTGGTACTTACTGTAAGAAGATTAAAGCATTATTTGTCTTTTTTCTCTTATTAAGTTTAACACAAATGTTTTACATGAATTTAAATAAAGAGCTAGGTTTTAGTTATATATGAAGAACATGATTTGACTAATTCCTGTGTTAAAGTTTTTCCTTATTCTTTTGATATACATCTACATACCTATATATTAATCCTTATTTCACATTATATCTGTACTATTAACAGTTGATTTTATCATACTGTATAGGTGACTGTATAGGTGCGCGATCATTTTTTATCTTTTTGCAAAATAATTTTACTATTATAAATTATTCTTATAAGAAATAAGAAACTTCTTATAAATAAGAAATGTCACTGTCTCTAATAAAGTATTTTGTGTGTGTGTTTATATATAATGGTGCATTTCACATTTAAATGATAGGAATAAATAGAAAGTTTTAAGATTGCTACATGATCATTCTTTGAATTTGTTCCTTCAGATACAGTGCGGGGGGGGGGATTTTATTTTACAAAATAAGTAGATTTTGCATGCTGACTTGGAGTGAATAGGACTAAAACATAAGTGGTTTGAGATGTGATTAATAGTACGATATGGCAAATAGTACCTTAGAGTGTGGAGAGGCAATTCTGGTGCCTGATTTTAAATATTTTTAAAAACGAATACAACAATTTTGCATAACATTTTGCAGGTATGTCACTTTTCTAAAGTAGTTGATAGGATATAATCACAAAGCATGTCACTAAATCTCAAGTCATCTTTTCAGGACAGACATTCTGGGTTTTTAGGACATTATTGTGTAGACATGCAATACATAATTGCTGGTGGGCATAATATTTAGATTTATTTGTTATGATTGCCAAAATTTAATGGGATTAAGAATAACCTAGGGAGTTTGGTTAAAATGTAGATTCCTGGTCTTTATTCTCAGTAAGTCTAGGGTAGGTCCCAGAAATACAGATTTTAAGTTACCCCCAGGTGACTGATTCAGATAGTCTAAGATTCTTTCTGGAGTATAATTGTGCTGTTAATAAATTGTTGGTAGTTATCTGAGTTTATTAGCCAGCTACCAGTTGCATTGCGATGTACCTTGGAAAGCTTATTGTTGCATTTTAAGTGCATATCTTGCTGGTGGAAACACATAGAACTTGAATCACTGTCTCATTAGAAGAGTGTAGTTGGCTCCTCAGATTTCCTCATGTGTTACAGCTTTTCTACAATGCACAGAACATTATGGGCAATTAAAATAATTAAGAAAGGAGTGTACCTTTTCTATTTAGCAAAAAAGCTAAACCTCAAGCTGCCATATTAGTTTGTTCGCAGTGTGTTCAGTACTTTACTCTTTTGAAAAGTACAAAGTCATATGAATACAATCTTTGATTTCATTTCCTGAGAAGTGTGATTTTATTTATACTCTTGACAACATGGTAAAATCACATTGACAAAAAGATTATAGTAAAAGTGTTGAAAGTGCCCATATTTTGCCATCTTAACCATCTTAAGTATTTTGAAAGTCCAGTTTCATGTATTTCTTTATTCTATGAACTGTTTTAATAACAGAGTTTGAAGAGGGCAGAATGAGGGGAGAATGCTTTATTTTCTAACAGGATATATGTGCCTTGGCTAAATCATACAAGAGCATATACCTATCTTGGTTATTTTAATTGGAAGTGCATGCCGCTTGAGGAAAACACTCCAGGTTCAGAAAGGAGTGCAAGAGGAACCCAAGTCCCAAGGGGACATCACCACATGGGAAAAAGTGTTTGGGCCTGCATGAGTTCACCAGAGTTCTGCTGCACCTTAATTACCTTGATAACGCCTTGCATCATGTATAGCAGTTGTCAGAAACCATTTCCTTTAGTCAGTTAGTGTCTTAAAAAAGGAGGAGAGGGGCAGGATAATTTTTGACTTTTCTAGAAATAATATGTAAAAAAAAAAGCACTCTCTTAATCCTATTGTACTGTTAAGAAGTTTTTCAAAGATAACATTTTGTTTTTATTAATGAGAATAGTGATCTATATATTGTTCGTTTTGTTACTCTGTCAGTCCAAACATTTATTCAAATTTTCAGCCCCCCCTTGTTCTTTGGCAAATAATTACAAAATATAAATATTGTAATTGTTTTAGCAATGAAGTCATTTATTTTGAATTAACAAGAGTCGAAAAACTGATTTTACAGATGTTTCCATTGATTAGCTAACATGTAAAGGCTAACAGTTGAAAATATTTTACAAAATACAATGATAATTCTTTAATTCTATTTGTAAGAAAAAAAGATATATCTTTTGCCCATTTCTACAATATATATTTACAATCTAAGTTTAGGAATGGTATTTATCTTTTTAAGGTCTAGCATAGATTTAACAGATACAGAAAAGCATGTCATTCGTTGTTGGTAGAAGTATATGTTGGTAAACATTTTCTAGGAAATGTTTAATATACCCATGTACTGTACGTTCTAAGTACGTTATTAAAACCACTCAAACGTAAGCATAGTTTGGTACATACAATTGCAGCATTGCTTAAAATAATGAAAACTTGGCATTAACTTAGGTGATCACTAGTAAAGAAATGGACATATAACGGAGTAATACATAGTTGTTAAAAAGTATTTATGTTGATCTATTTCTATTTGCAAAGAAAAGTCATTAACATACTGTAGAAAGCAAGCCTCAGAACAATATGCTTAGTATGTTTCTATCATTTGTATGAAAAACAAACTGTATAAATTTATATGTGAATGAATAGAGAAAGGACTAGACACATCATACTAGTAATAATTGTTATCCTTGGGATAAGAAGGCTCTGATTTAGCAGTGGAGGGAGGGGAAATTCAGTTGTAAGGAAGAAAAAAGATGTGACATTAACGCTCATGATTCATATAAATTTCTTGCTAGCAATTTCTGTTTGTCATTTGAACTTACATTTTACCATCTCTTTCATTATTATTTAGTAGTGTCTATCTCTGTATAGAAATAGCCGTATAACTTATACCCATACTTTATTATACATCAAAAAAACCAAAAAACAAAAAACTGTAGTTAAGAGTATAAATTGTTAATTCTTTGACTTTGAAATAATTCAGATTATTGTAGTCACTGGAGATGTGAAAGTCTGAGTATGGAGAAAGAAAAAAGGCTCAAAATTTAAATAAATAATATTTGGTGCAAATTTTAATTTTCTCCTGAGCCTTTATTTTCACACTCCTAATTATACCAGATGGTAGGTTTTTATTTTATTTTATTTTACATCTTGTGACTGTGAGCTCCATGAGGACATGGCATTTTCATGTATGTTTGCAAAAGTTCCTGTGAATGAATGACTCAGATACCAGCTCTGCAGTTTTGTTTGATGCATATGTAATAATATTTCAGTTCTTAAGTTCGTTAGATATTTAAGGAAGTAGACGTGTGACACAAAGTGTGTTGAATGATTTATGTATAGATATAAATTTATTTATCATGGAGACAAATAATCTTTTTATTAAGTTAATCTTAAGTTTTCAGATTTGTAGAATCTCTCAATGTGTTGTTTTCTTTTGTATAAGTTAGGCCTTACATGAACAATTGAGGTAGTCATAAACAAAATATGCCTCTTTGTTGCCACACTTTTAAAGAATTGTGGAGCCGCCTTTTGAAATTTTACTCTCCTGCAAAATACAGTCTGAGGCTCTGGGTGATTATATAGCAATTGCAATAATATTAGTATAATTTGTTGTCAACATCTTAGACATAGTTAAGTATGAGTTGTGTGGAACCTCCCCAAAAGGATACTTAACAGTATGCTGAAGTGAAAATAAAGAGTTGTCAATGCATGTCTTTGTAACATACCTTCCTTCTTTAAACCAGGGAAAAACAACTGGGTCTTGAGTCACTATTAGGGAAAACATAATTCTTATTTGTTTATGAGCATATGTGAATTTTTGATTTTTTTTTTTTAAGCTGAAGTTAAACTGAGATTCTAATATTTTTCTTAGGAATAAATTCAGTTGTCATTAGTATGTTATAAAGAGTATGTTTAAGAGTATTTGTCGAAAAGTTAATCTTTAAGATCAAATGTATAAATAATAGAAACATCCATAGGATTATAACGCTAACCTGTGTAAACCTTAGTGGCTTGACTATTTGTAAACTTTGCAATAAGAGCTACATTTGTGAAACTATAGGGACTTTTATTGATTAAATGGAAAGAAGGAAATGTTTGTGTATTGTGTTGTGTCACGGGAAGTCCACTAATTCATTTAATTAGGATGTATTCAAGTAATACTACACACTATATTCATTATAACTGGTTTCATTCATTATATTCTGAAGAATATTATTTTAGGTCTCTTTATTTAACTATAAAAATATATTTTACATAATTTTATATTTTACATAGTTTGGGTGATCTTTAGGTGAAATAATCCAGTAAAATTTCCTAGGTTGAGATTACTATTCTAGGTTTTAAATCAGACATTTGAAAATTCAAGATTTATCTATTAAAGTCCAGCTTTTGTGCTCGACTATGTTTGTACTTGATAGTGTTGAGGACTCTTGCCACATAACATTTTAGAAATCCTGGAGAGTGTGGCAACTGATTGTCTGGTCCTAATAGAGAGATGTGCTTTATATTTTGGCCAGATTTAAAAAATTCCTTTGCATGTTGATGTTTCAATTTAGCTTGATTAATTGAGCATGCTCAAATGGAAGACAGGCATAGATGAATTATGGAGAAGAGCTTGATGACCCCTGGTTGTGAGAACGATTTCTACCATGGAATGAAAGTTGGAACAACTTTCTATATAGGTGGGGCAAAGAGGTACACATTAATTGACTTTATACTTATTCTGAGTTGTGTAGTAATGTTATTAGGGAAGCATAGATGAATTTGTTACTATTCCTTGAGCAATGAAGATCATATTTAAAAATGTTTTTGGCAGAGGTACCATCAATCTCAGTAAGAAGCTAGGTGATATTGTTCAGAAGATATAAAGGTTAAAAATTAAAAACTAAGATTTGGCCATTAGTTACTATGTGAAATAAAATATAACTCCTTTAAGTAAGCTTTGGAATCAAAGTCTATAATTATAGCATTGAACTGGGAATTGCAATATCACAACGTATTGTTCCATTTAGTGTTCACAGTTTTGTCAAGCTAATTTCAAATTGGTAGATTCTGTTGGGTCAGTGTACCCAGTTTTCCTGAAAATTGCCAGGATGGTGAAATTTGGTTTTTCTCTTGAGCACATACAAGCATTATTAATTTGGTTGTAGCCCGTTTTCTAATTTCCTATTTATTATTTTGAAATAGTAAATGATATGGACAGATCAGAAATGACTACCTAAGGGTAACAAGATAACTTCCTTCTGTAATAAATAATTATAATATGAAATAGGATTAGTGTTTTCTCTAGAAGAACAATAAAGTAGTCTTTGTAGTGTTATTTCATTATACTTTCTGTTAGAATAAGAGGGGAATGTTTAAAGGGCTGCCTGTTTAAATATCATCAGAAAAAAATGCAAATTTTCTCTTCTTTTGCCAGAATTGAAAACGATTCTGTCAGAAATCCACAAATAATTATTTAAACATTTTAAATTTGCAAAGCCACATGTAACTGTTTCCAATTAGTCTGTGGATTAAAAAAACCCTTCCATCAACTTCACAATTAAGGAGGTTTATAAATATGGTTCTATGTTAACTTCATTGCCTAGTGCTCTTTTTCCAATGAGTGGAGTTTGATGCTGGTTTCATTTCAGTTATAAAGGTGACATTGCCAGTGTATTAAACTGTGGGTCTATAGCCCAGACATTGTAATTTGTAGAAAATACTTATAAACTAGTATTCAGATATATTAAGAAAAAAATTCAGTCATGTCACAAATATTATTGTTGGCTTACCGTGGACCAGGCACTGTTTTGGTGTTGGCTATTGCATGGAGAACTAGCTTGAGGACTGCCTTCCATCACATTTTTATGGCAAAGGTAGATGATAAGCAGAGGATAAGTACATAATATTATGCCCAATACTAAGAAATGCTATGAAGAAGAATAAAGCTGGAGAAGGGTTTAGCATGTCTGGGCTGATGTTGAGAGGAACAGAAGGTTGGATAGTTTTTAAAAATTAAATTCACTGGGGTAATATTGGTTAATAACATAAGTTTCAGGTGTATAATTTTACAATACGTCATCGGTATGTTCCATTGTATGCTCACTACCCGAAGTCTAGTTTTCTTCTGTCACCATGTATTTGACTCCTCTTTACCTTCTTCATCCTACTCCCAACTCACTTCCTCTCTGGTAACCTCCATACTATTTCCACAGTGGCTGCACCAATTTACATTCCCACCAGCAGTGTATGAGGGTTCCTTTTCTCTCATCCCCTCCAGCTCTTGTTATTTCTTGTCTTATTGATAATAGCCATTCTAATTAAAGTGTGAGGCGATATCTCAATGTGGTTTTGATTTGCATTTCCCTTATAGCTAGTGAAGTTGAGCATCTTTTCATATATCTGTTGCCCATCTGTTGGTGTTCTTAGGACAAGTGTCTGTTAAGGTCCTTCTGATTGGATGTTTTTGATAGTGGGCTGGAAAAGCTTCTAGGAGGATAATTTTGCAGTAAGGACTGGATTAAGGCCTCTTTAGGTACAAAATTGTGACCTTTTATACAGAGTACAGCTAGCCATTATAATATATTTATCTTCTAATAATCTTAAGCCTTTAAAAGTTTTAAATTTTGCCTGATGTAAGAATCAATTCGATTCACTTTTTAGTCATTGCCTGTGTAGAGAGGCTTCATGTCTTAAATATAAATATTTTGTCTTAAATATAAATATTTAAGGGACAGTACTCATTTTCTAATTTGAATGCAGTTTGGTTAGTTGCTTTTGGAATTCTAATCTTTGGTAATAGAACATCACTTAACCAGCACTCCTTCGTACCTTTCCTATAAGAGACCACTTGTTGATTAGGGATTCATACCTATCAAAATTTTAAAGGAATGCTTTGACATACCTTAGATTACTTATTTGAGTGGGTAAACACAACCTTTCTTTTCTTGGCAGCAACTTGTCACCCATAACAAAGTACAAATGTGTCAAGATCAGCAGGCCACATTGACAGTCGCCCTACCATTCCAGGGGCATGTGTGGTTGAAAATTATTTTTTTTTCTCAGCAGTATATCTAAAGCTAGTCATTTGCCTATCTCCTTCATTATTTTTTCCAATATGTTTTCTTAACCTTATTCTTTAAATTTTTTTTATTAAACTTTAGCCTCTCCCTAAGCTATACTGGCCATGTAATCATAGGCCTGATAAGCTAGTTTTAGCATTCTGATACACCTATTAAAATTATATTGTTTCTGTATCACTTAAAATTGATATGGTGCTACCAGTGGTGTATTTACCCCTTACTGAGAAACTCTGATCTCAGCTTTTTTTGTTATATGGAATTGAATACTGCTGAAGACTGCAATAAACCCATTTAGACCACAGTTTTCCCTGTATTATAAATAACAGCTTTGTTATTCTGGTAACTTTGTGAGTAGAAAAAATGGCTGTACAGACTCCAGAAATGCTTAGTTGGTTGATTGTATTCTGAAATCTCTGTTAATATTTGTGACAAAACCTAGGCAAAATTATTCCGTACATTAACTTAGTAAATTAATTATTTTCCTAATAAATTTACTGTTTTATTATATATCATCTCTCTATCTGTCTACTTACTAATTTTATTTAGTACTTCAACAAATAAATTACCAAAGTTAATGCATTGCTAATTATGGACTTGTCAGCACCAGTGAAGGTGGGGAGATGTTATGGTTTTGGGCAAGGGGCCTCTTCTTGTCTCTATCAAATATACACGGAGAAGTCAGACATCTCTTCCAGTTAGATTAAAACTGTCTTAGTAAACAGAAAAAAAAAAACAACCCTGAAATGATTACTCAGTTAACTTTCTCAATATGTTACCTATTTCAAAATCAAAAGCTTGTAAAATAAAAGCGTCTACAATTCTCAGCTAATTACTCTGGGATGTAATAGGACCGACCTACATATAGTTTGATTCAAAAGAACTGAAATGATTGGTAAATATATGTGACTAAGAAATTTAACCTTGCTTATAGAGGTCATCCAGTTCTCCAAAATAAAATTTTAGTCGCATATCTTGTAAGCATCTGTTTATCCTTTATTGAAGCATGTGTGCAACCGTTAAATAGATATTTATATGAAGCCATCTACTGTGAGTTTAATGATAATATATATCAATTACTATAAGAGTAATTACATTTTTAAAAAATTTATTGTTGAACCTTTTCTTGATTTCCTTTGTTCTAGTGTTACATTTTCTCTTTTCTTTTTTATTTCCCCTCTCTTACCTTAAAGTATATTTGATTTCTGATATCACTCAAGGAAAAATTTGTTCTTGGTCCCTGTGGCAGAATATGCTTTTTTGTCGAACATGTCACACATGAGGAGCTCTATAGTTGAGTGTGTGGGATTTGATCAATAAGTAAAAGATGGCTTGTTGTTATACAGGTTTTAAAAAGTTTGATTCTCACTGCAAAACTGTTAAAGTCTTCATTTTTTTTTTTTTTTTACTTATTCAGGGAAGCTTATTATTATATGTTGAACTATGTCACAAATTTACCTCAAATAATTTACCTATTAGTAAATATCTTTACAATAGCAATATTTTCTTCAATAGTTATTTATGAACAACACATATTTCTAGAGCAGATATATTGGCAGGAATTCTCACACTGGATGTTACGCACACTCATTTCAACATTGTCTCTGTGTATAGAACAGAAATCCATTACTAGTTGAAGTAATGTTTTGGGAATTCAGTATTGATCCAAATCCTATAAAATCTTAATTTACCAAAACATTCAGTCATGAAGATTTTCAGTCTTCCTTGAATAAAGAGAAAGATTATAAGATAATAATCTGATATCAGCAATTTAGTCACATCATATTATATAGAATATGAATTTATTATCCCCCAGTGCCCTATATTGGGATGGAGCACATATTACCAGGTACAGCTAGACTAATAATGCATAAAAGTTGATATCCATTTGTATTGCTGAGTGTCCATGCCTAGCTAATTATAAATATTTTGGTTATCATCTTTGCATGTATATTTTACAATTAAATAGTTTTTCCAACATAATATGTAGCTATAGTTCTTTCAATAATACTCTTTGAATAGGATTTCTCTGCTACAGAAATTAAAAATAACTACAATACTCATTTGTAAGCATTTTAGTAATTATAGTGTATTTGGTACTTGAGTGGGACTAAGCTTTTAACATGGCAGAAAGGGAAAATTATCAACTGTAGAAATGAATTTTGTGGTTGTATTTACACATAACTGTCAAGCAATGAATATATTTCTAATAGTACCATTCTCCTTCCTCTATTGTTTGGACCCCTTAGATCGTGATGAAATATTTTCTTGGGGTTGGGGATACATCCTTATATACATGTTTATTCCTGTCAGTTTGAATAAAATTTATCAAGCATAAAAAAAGAAAACTCATCTAATATTCCAGGTACTGGATTAAAAAAAAAATGGTTTTACACCCTGTTGTCAGGGAGTTTATAACCTTAGGTGCAAAAGTATCATGAGATACAAAGTACTGAGACTATTCTGATGGAAAATTATTTGGCCTTATAGAGAAAGTGGTATATGAATAGCAACTTAACCAAGAAGGGATTTGCTAAATTGCAGGGGTGAGGGAGTATGTGTCAAATCAAAGAAAGGGTTAGCGTGCGGGAAGTCCCAGGAGCTGGGAGCAGCATGGCAGATGCCAAGAACCCGCCCAGCTTTTTGCAGCTCCTTTCTAAGAGGGAGGATGCTAGAATACAGCACTGGGAGAAACCAAAAGGATAAAATGTGTCAGTTCAAGACAAGGGGGAAGGCTCAAGAAAGAAGGAGTTGTAAATACTGTAGGAGGTCACGTAAAGACAAAGACTGTGCATGCTCTTCGGATTTGGCTTTTCCGAGAGCATTGGAAGACTTGCTGAGCACTAAAGTCATAGGTGTGGGGGGTCACACCGATACAGATTCAAAAATGAATGGGAGAGGAAGAAGCAGAAATATAGCACATGTAGATGTCACTCTAGACATTTGTCTAGGAATGACGTATTAAGACATAATGACGTATTAAGACATAGCCAGGTAGGGTTGACGTATTAAGACGTAGCCAGGTAGGGTCCCCATTCTTTCTGCTGTGCCACTCTCTCCGTTTTGGAGCTACTTCATCACTTTGAGGGCTAAGAAAGAGTTGAGGGATAGGCAGGGCATTCCTATATAGAAGGGGTACAAAGGGAAAGAAGTCTTGAGAAGGAGCAAGTCAAGGTGGAAGCTTAACCCTGGAGAAGGGAAAATTCCTGGAAGAAAGAAGCAAGACACAGAAAGATAGTTTAAAGATGAGTGGTAGGAAGGTGAGAGAGCGTTCATGCCCAAGGGCCTCTCTTTTGACTATGACATATTTATGACATATAAGATCATCTGTTGTTGATAGTGGAAAGAAGATGGAGGAGGGACTTGAGAGTGCTGAAATTTAGGAAAAGCTGCTGTGTGGAATGTGAGAGGGAGCTGTCCAGGCCTAAGGGAATTCCTAGAGAGTGGGAGGGAATATAGTAACTTATAGAGGCAGTGATGGGTGTGTGTGTGCATGTATGTTTATGTATGTTTTTATGTGGGTGTGTTAATATATATGTTTGTGTATTTTTGTGCCCTCAAATAATCCTAGTCCAGATATTGTCATCAAGTCATTTGATTTACCAAAGTTTACGGAGATCCACCTGTTTTTCATCACTATGCTAGGGTTATGGAGATGAGTAAGACTGTTTCTATCCTTGGGAACATGTAGCCTAGTGGGTCAGACATGTAAGGAAATATAACACTGTGTAGAAGTACAGAGATAATTCAGAGGAGGCAGTGTGGATATATGAATGGGTGGAGATGGAGGAAGTGATATCTTGGAAGCTTCTTGCAAAAAAAATGACCTCTTGGCTGGTTTCTGAAAGAAATGAACGATTGTAGGTGAGGAACTTCAAGATTCTGGAGAGAAGGACAAAAGAGTTAGTTGACCACAGATGTGGTAGGTACATGCTCAAGGCATGAAGTAGTTGAGAAATCGTGAACTGGGGCAAAGGTTCACGAAGGTGGATGGAGCTTAGAGTTTACGACTGACTTGACTTTGTTTTTATAGAACTAAGAGTTAGGACCAGAAAAAAATTTAAAAACAAAAGTACTTCTTGAGCATTGGTAAGAGTTGGTTCTTTTTAATGTTTCTCAAGAGTTATAGTCTTTAACATTTTCCAAAACAAGTATCTGGTAGTTTTTTTTTTTTTTTTAAATGTTAACAATGACAGTATTAACCTTAAAATAAGTTTTTAAAAATTTTGCTAGCTAGCCATGTTTATAAGTATATTATATATAATCACATTTGATATTCTGATTCAGAATACTCTATATTCCATATTCTGATTTCCAAATTATAAATGCAGCATATGCCAGTTGACTATTTTTGGCCCTTGAAGAAGTATAATCAAACACTATTATACTGTGTGATTGGATTGTGAAACTTTTAGAGTTATGAAAGCCTTGTTTCCTTTGTTGGTAACATTCTTAAGGGAAAAAATTATATATACTTTTGTTTCTGTAACTAGTAAGCATTTTTTGAAAGTTTTTCCATCTGACTGGAAAAGTAAGTTGATAAAAGCAAAAACGCCTTGCCATAAGGAACAGCCTGGTAGTGCCGATGTAATAGATCATTAGGCAATAGGGGACCCCCCACCCCAACCTCCGGCTTCATTCGTACCTCTGAAGTGCATCACGCTGCCCAAATCAAATTGCTCACTTAATATTTAATGTTTCTGCGATGGAATCACTTTCTCCCTTGAGGTTGACTTCAGATTTGCCAGACACACTGACAACACTGCACTCCTTATTTTCCCCACATGACCTCAGCTTCTGCTTAGAAAATGTTCGAATAAAGGATGCTTTTGTTCATATCTCGCCTGCCTGTGATATATTGACAAAGTGTCTGCCGGCTGAATGGAATAGTTTTACAGTATGAGTGCGGCTTTCAGTGGAGGGGCAGGACTTGGGCTTTAGAAGGAAGTGAATTGGATAGGTCAGGAGAATGTACCATTTGTAAACACCCCTTTCCTTTTTTATTCACGTGTCAGGACAGCAGGGGCAGGCTGTTCAGTGCCCGTCCGTGCGCAGAGCCGGAGGGAAAGCAGCTTGGAAGTCAGCTGCAATTTTTAAACCTTGTTCCCCCGCACCCCAACCCCCCTCCTGGTAATGATCTTCAAGTGCTTAGACTTGTCTTAGAAGCTGTTTTGAAACTAACATGGTTTAGTCCACTAACTGCATGTTGGGTAAATTCAAAACCCACATGCTCGTCCTCTTGCAGTGGAATAAGTCACATCTGATGGACATTTTCTGTGCTTATAGCATAGTAATGAACGTCTGACAGGCGCGACCTTTCATAAGACAACCCACACTATTGGCTTTCTGCCCAGAATATTGCTGCAACACTATCTGTGATTGGTTATCTTTCTATCATGCATTGCTTCACAAGGGGAAACGGTCCCTTTTTTTAATAAGTCTACGATGGCTGGCTGCAATATGCCTCACTGTAAGTATTGTGAGTGAGAGTGTGTGTGTGTGTGTGTGTGTGTGAGAGAGAGAGAGAGAGAGAGAGAGAGAGAGA
>NW_006433378.1:9612842-9620817 GCF_000325575.1 Pteropus alecto | reverse complement strand
TGTGTGTGTGTGTGTGTGTGTGTGAGAGAGAGAGAGAGAGAGAGAGAGAGAGAGAGAGAGAGAGAAAGAGAGAGAGAGAGAGAGATTGAGATTGAGAGAGATTAAGAGAGCTAGAGAGAGAGCTGACTTGAATATGACTTAGTCTGGTAGCACATGGCAAGGTTGTGATACTGTAGGACATCAGTGAAGTGCTACTTAGTAAATCTTAACCTATCTCTTTTTTCTACAGGTTGGTACTAAGAAGTGCCTTTCCTGACGTCTCTGCTGCTTGGAACCGCTTCTAGAGCAGTCTCTGCTTTTGCCTTGCTTGCTGCCAGCTAGACTGTGACGACAGCACATCCACCCTCCACCTCTAGCCCAGACACCCCCATTTCTACTTATAATCAAGAGAAAAGCTCTAAGTATCTGGCATTGCCCTAGGCTGCTTTAGTTTTAAAAGAAAAGTTTACTGAAAAAGTAAGATATCTTCTGCCAGGAAATCAAGGAGGAAAAAAAATCATTTTCTCGATTTTGCTCTAAACTGCTGCATCTGTCTATGCCAAACTAATCAATACCGATTGCACCACCAAACTCCATTGCAAATTCAGCTGTGAGGAGATTCCCTTTCAGACAACTTTGCTGAAAGCAGCTTGGAAAATCGGTGTCCAAGGGTCTGCCACGTTTTCATGCTTGCATTTTGGGCTCAAAATTGGCACTGGGAAGGGGTTACTGAGAGCACAAGGCTGATTCGAGGCCCTACTTTTAAACGTTCATCTACTTAAGATCCTAGTATTTCTCTAAAAACCAAAACCTCTTTGAATTAACAGTTTCATGCTGTGAATTTCTAGTGGGAGATCTTTTCCTTGATATTGACAACACAATTTTCCATGTACTTTTAAAGCAGGGAGTGGGGGAAAAGTATTTTGAAGGGGACGTTTTCATCATCATTTTACAGTTTTATCAGTTCAGCTTTTTTTTTTTTTTGGGGTTGCTGTTTTTTTTTGTGGGGGGGTCGGGTTTGTTGGTTTCACTGAAAATTTTAACTACCTGTAAAATCTAAACATGGCTGTTAGTGTCACACCAATTCGGGACACAAAATGGCTAACACTGGAAGTATGTAGAGAGTTCCAAAGGGGGACTTGCTCACGGCCAGACACGGAATGTAAATTTGCACATCCTTCGAAAAGCTGCCAAGTTGAAAATGGACGAGTAATCGCCTGCTTTGATTCATTGAAAGTGAGTAAATGTTATATTATTTTAAGGATATGCAATAATTGAATAAAGGGGATATAGACTTAGTTCGCTGAGTTTGGAACTATGGATTTGCTAATAGTATTTGCTAATAGTTTAGTTATATGGTGTGTTCTTTTGGATGATGTTGGGGTGCGGGGGAGGGTCTTTACTGTGAAGCAGCAGAACCAAGTCTGGCCAAACATGTTTATTATGAATAACTTTATCAGTCCTTTAATGTTATGACTTTTTTTTCTAGAGCAGAAGGTGCCAGCATACGTTTTACTTGATAATAGCAAAGTCAGTGTCTGTCTATAGGAATAGTAAGTGTAGATACAAGTGTGTGTTAGCAATATGCATGGATTATATGCAATGTCTGTCAGTGTCTGTCTATAGGAATAGTAAGTGTAGATACAAGTGTGTGTTAGCAATATTCATGGCAGTAGGTGAAAGAAGATGGTTTGATTTTGCTTGTTTCTAAAGGTGCTGAACTGTCGTGAAAGAATAGCATATTTTAAGTCACCTAAACTTGGATAGACATTTTATATTAATTTGACATTATGGCTCTCCTTTTGACTGTATGAGCATATTATTTTAAGGCTAGAAACAATACATTTTGTGGAAAGTATAACTAGAAGTAAAGTTTTGGCCCGCTGCTACAGTACACTGAGGCACAAACTTTGTTAAATGTGAGTTTTATAAATAAGTAGAAACTCTTAAGTACTATTATTAATTGGATACTTTTCGCTTCTAAAATTCCAATGTGAAGGAATTCAGCAGTTTACTTTTTGTTAGATCCTGATTATTTTTTATTTGTAACTGTCCCAGCTAGAAGTATTAAAAGTTAGATTTTGTGGACACCGTAATACTAAAAGATTCACTTTAACATATCTTGACTTACAGAAATGTTATTGGGTTTGTATTCAGGTATCAAATCTGAAAGTGGGTTTTTAAAAAGATAGCATACATGTCTTTATCTTGACATGCAAGGTCACGTCTAGAAATGTGAAGAATCCTGGGTTCTCTACCTCCCTGGTTTAATTCAATTGCCTTTGAATACTAATGTGCCAATATAATTCACTCTCAAATTTCGAGACTGGCATCTCTACCGTTCTACATATACAGAGAAGTAGAAGTCTTATAGGTCCATGTTGTGTTTTGCAAATAAAAATAGTGCTATAATATTAATGCTTTCTTTAATAAATAGGGGTGAATTAACTGAAATAGCTCATCTATAAGTTAACTCATAACTCACTTCAATGTTCTGAGTTAGCTTGGGGGTTAACTATTTCAGTTCATTGCTTTTTGGTCCAGATTGGAGTGCTAACTTTGCTAAAGTTATTTTCCAAAGACTCAAGAATAGTAATCTTCACAGTAGGATACAAAAAGGAGGCATTAACAAAAACAAAGATATTGTATAATGTTAAATTATTCTTAATGTCATCGTCCTAAAGATTAGTAAGCAAAAGTTATAAATTATCATTGGGCCTTTTTCTTTCTCTGAAGACATCAATGAAGGACACAGTGGTTGTACATTTGCCAATATGTATTCCTAAATTCATGCTGACTGAATTTGGGTGTAATTAGAGACCGGGACCCATAAAATGAGGGGCAAAGGGCTAATTACACTTGTCGGTAAACAGCTGTGTCCATAAGTAACTCTGTTTTGACCCAATTACTAGTAAATCCAATTTTTAATCCTACAGACAGTTGATGGTGCACTCTAGTTACAAAATGAAGGACATTTAACTTGTCTGTGACATTGAGTAGTTTCACAGAAGACTTGCCTCCACAGCATTTGGAAACATTGTGAAACATTAAAATTCAGTTGCTATTTTTCCATCTCAAAATATTTTTTTAGTCGCTGCTCACTTGTGGCCACAGAACAGTCTCCCTTTGAGTAAAGCGGCAGCATTGCTTAATGACATGCTGTGTGGTTAATAAGATTCAACTGCCACATCAAGGACTTTTTTTTTAATAACAAATAATTGGAAGATTTTAAATTTATTTACAAGATGAACTCATTATAGCAGCTAATCAATGCAAACTCTGTCCTTATTCTTTGTCTTGCTAAGAGAAACTGAAATTTAATTTATAGTCTAAAACTTGGTAAAATATTTTGATTTGGATAAGAGGAAGAAAACACAAATGTATTTATGGAGATGTTTCATTCTCAGAATAATAGCTCCTTAAATGTGAGTGAAATAACTGTGTTAAGAATTAATTTAAACAAAAATTTGGAATATTTAATTAAGTATTCAAGTATTAAAAACCATGTTTTTTTTCACTATATATTTCGAACTAACACATGTGATTCTTAATAGTGTGTAGCATCTTACCTTTTATATAGAAGTCTTCCTGTGTTCAGTTTTGTGGCTAAAATAGATCAAAAACGTACTTTAAAGCAGTTAGAGTAACTCTGTGACTCATGCTTGAAGTTCTGAAATTTAGGAGCATTATGAGGTTTCCACGCCAGTAACGGCTAGATCATTTGTATTGTCTCAGAGAGTGAAACGGAAGAATTTAGAAAACTCATCACATCCTGACTTCTTTAATAAAATGTGTTCTGTGTATTGCTACAATCCATAGTCCAGCCTTTTCTGAGTTCTTGAGCCATGAGATGGAGGTAGCCTGTGTAATCTGCTATTTTTAGCAAGTTAGGAAAGCAAACCAAATACTCTCTGAGAGGACCCTGTGAAATGGCTGTACCCTTCAGCTGTGCTGTTTCAGACTTTGGCCAGGCTCCCAGGTGACTTACGTTTAGCAGACTTCTACTTAGAAGAAGAGAATTCATTTCATTAAAAACAGAAGTTAAACAGTTCAAGAAAGTATTTATGTAAAAGAAATTAATTGGCATATTACTAAAGGTAATAGGAAGAAAATTAGCAGATAGTATTTTAGTTGCATATTGGTGGTTTTAAAGTTTAAATAGTGAACTTAAATTTACTGCATGAGAGCAGAATTCTGTATCACAATAAATGTGTTGCTAAGTAAAATGAGAATACACGATAAAGAGGAATATATATATATTGATTAAATATATTGGAAATAGAATGATAACAGAAAGAGCAGAAGCTGCAATAATATGTACTAGTTTATAAAATATTTTAATCACTTAATTTTTCTCAATTTTGCTTTTACATTTGCAGTCTTAATTTGGAACAGTCTAAAAGTATACACAAATTGAGAATTAAATTGCTTACAAACTATAGATTTGAGTGTTTTAGCTACTTCAGAAATCCTGAACATCTGAAAAAGTACATTGTTTTATGCTGGAGAAGATTTTTTTCTTAAGGTTTGTGAAAGGGATAACAGAATAGAAAAATATTACAAGAAAAATAAATAGTGCAAGCTGCCTTTAGAATAGTATATATCAGAAGTGGTTATTTAATTAATAGTTAATGGCAAGTTACCTACTTTTTTGAGTAACAGTCTCCCAACTAATATTTTAAGTAGTTGATGTAAAATAGCCTACTGAATGTGTTTAATGTGATGCCAAGTTGTTTAAAAAAACACTTTTACTATATAATCAGCAGAAATAGACTATTGCTTATTAATTCTTCATTTTCAAATATCCATTCGTTTTTCAGGTCCTGGCGGTGGAGGGATATAACCTTTATGTTTATTATCTATTTTCCAAAAATCTAGCAAAACTTTTATCTTCGAAAACTGTACTAGTCGCTTGTTCTCTTATCAGATTAGACAATTTTAAGATAATTAAGCATTCATTTCACTATTATATACATTTGTGTATATAGATAGCACAGCAGATCAGATTTATTTTAGACACATTAGAGATCAGATTCCACTGCAACGTGGCATGGAATCAAGGGCACTGAGTGAACGAATACCTTTAAAATGTATCTGAAGACCTCGCAGAATATATGAAGTACAGAAATCAGCTATTAGAAGACCCAAATAAATAAACATCCACATAAATGAACAACTAGAAAACTTAAAATCAGTAAGGCAAATCAAGTCTCTAGATGGTCACATAGGAATAGGTTAGCATAACTGGACATTGTAAAGTGGTCCTGAAGGTCTTTACTCTTAAATTTTAGAAGGTCTTCCATTATTAGCACAGTGTATCTTCAACTTCAACTTCAAGTTGCCTGCTGTGCTGCTCTTTCTGAACCTCCAGCATAGTCTTTTCATACTATCTTTTAAACCTGTTTAACTGATAATTCTGACAAAATGATACCTGAAAGTTTCAGACTAAATGTCCAATTTTCTATTATAGCTTTTACCTAGTAGGCTCCTAATTGGAATAACTTTTACCAAGAATTTTCTTGTTATTGTTTGGTTTTTTACTAATGGCATCTTCTATGTGATATTAAAACTTTGACACATTATTCTATATGAGTACATATTCAATATGCCTTTCAGTGACAGGTTGATACAGGACTTCCATGTTTCCTCTCAATAATCTTAGGGGATGAATTAACTGTAGGGCATAATTTATGTAGCAATGTAAAACTTCCCATAGTATTCTTTAAGTGGAAACTTCACAACTTTGTAAAGAATACCCTGTGAATATGCTGTGATGTTATCACCTCTGACATGAACCTTTCTTTAATGAAATTCTTAATAGCTGTGGCTGCTTTAGTAATACAGCTTTATTCATTTACCTATTTATATTCTTATAATTAGAAATTTTTTAGCAAAATATTTTTAAAATAAGCAGATTTTTAAACTTTTGGACAAATTTCAAGCCATGTTTTGAATCATGCTGCCTAAGGCACTAATTCTAGAACTAGTTAATTTGTTTCCTACCATAAGATTTTTGGTACACTGCTTCTATTTTTATTTTTCTCATTAAACCTTGCTTCGATTTGTATGTGTGACAAACTGAAAACAATTTAAACCTGAAGCAATGTGTCACTGACAGTTAAGTTCAAACTTTAATTGTAACTCAGACTTCTAAACTTACATAAAGTTCTGATTCCACGCATAGCCTCAAGACAATTCCATGTACAAGGCTGTTATTGAGTTAAAAGAGTCCATGTAGTGTGGGGTAAATCTATTCAGGATGTGTGTGACATACACCCAGTTCACATGAGTAGTGAGAAACTGAATGTTTCTTAGACCCAGCACAGGCACCTAGGGACCTAGTTTGAGAAGCTTATCCTGTCATTTTTCTTGCCAAGGATCAGTAGAGGATTTCAGCTATCGACATCGTTAATCCGCTACCTTTCATGCTGAGCAATGTTTCTGCCTTCCCACAGACTTAGACAAAATTTTCTTACAAAGAGATCCTATTGAAATTTCGAGGTTCTAAATTTTTTTTTAAACTTTAGCAGGAACACATTCCGTGCTTCTAGATAGGGTAGCAATTTTCTATGTTAATAGGCCAAAAATTATGAGTCAGTGGAAGTGGATAACTAAACAGATAACTTTGGTTTAGCACTAACAATAGTTATTGATATGCAGAAACTTTAGTCAAAGGAACTGGAAAGACTTGTTAGAAATGCTTAGTTGTTTGAAGTGTAATAGATTATTAGAATAGTTATTTCTCTGAATTTTACTATAAACAAAGAATTCTAGTGAGCTTCTGAGTAATATTTATTTATAATAAACTACAGAGTTTTTATCTAATATTATATTTCTTATACAAATAACATCAAATGCACATTACCTACCATATTGTTCATACTCTCTTCGCACATTTTTGAAAGATTTTCACTTTGAGATAGAGCTTGATTTGTTAGAGATAAAACTTTCTATGTTTTAAAGACTTGTGTTTTAAAAAATGCTGATAGCTCTAACTACTCTTATATATTATAATTTGATTGAAAGGCTGTCTCCTGGATACTTTTTGGCCTTGGCCGTCTCTGACCTCTATTCTTCTTGTGTTTTACCTCTGAGTTATTTCCAGCTTCCTAATTGTCCACCTCTCTAACTGTTGGTTCCGATCCCTCTTTATATTTTTCTCTGTAGTCACGCAGAAATGATGTAGACATTTTGTCTTTAAGGAATTACATCCAGCATTGAATAACAGAGACACCTTTCCTCCCTAGCATGCAGCATAAACCAAATTAAAGGTTTATAATTCAGTCAGTTGTCCAAGCCTATACGATGACTCAGTAGTCATTAGAACATAAGTTTCTTCACCCTTAGTTCCTGAGGGGCACATGGATTTCAATTTTAGGATTATTTTAAGATTGTAAGATGGCCACTGCAGTGCCAGACATCATATCTGCGATTCTAGGAGGCAGGAAGAGGCAAGGGCAAGAGACCACAACCTGGCCCATGTGGGCTCCTTTAAATAAATGTCCTTTAAGCTTCACTCAGTGATTATTCCTGGTCTCTCATTGGCTGATATGGGCAGCAAGGAAAGATGGGAACTGTAGTTTTTAAACTGTTGCTTGGCTTAAAATCAGGCCTTTGGTAGGTAAGGTAGAAGGAAAGAATGGATTTTTAGGTGGGCAGTCACTGGGATGGGAAAGTAAGAGAGATTTTTTTTCCCAGAAAACTTCCAGAATCAAGTAACTTTTCCTGAAAAACACCTGGGTGTGGGAGTAGGTTAGGGGAGACCACTGCTGAAGAGAAGCATATCTTCTTATCTTGGCAAACTTGTCATCACTTTTGTCTTGGTGAACCCGAGTTGTCTTTTTTCTTTGAAATTGTGATATATTTAGTCAGTAAAACCTAGTATATCACAAGTGGATTGATTTTTACTTACATAGAAAAAGAAAATTGCTTCATTTTTTATTTTTCTTATTGCCAGTGCATATTTATATACACAGTTACATATTTATAACTGGAA
>NW_006433378.1:9607626-9612816 GCF_000325575.1 Pteropus alecto | reverse complement strand
CAGGTCTCACATGATTTTATTTGACAAAAGAATCTATAGTTACTCTGATAGCTATTTCTGCTTCTTCCACAAATGTACTTGTTTTTTATTTCCTCTGTATGAAGTGAAATCAAATGAGTTAATATTTATTGAAAATTACTATATGCCGGCCAGTATTTTCAGTGTTTTTAAATTTTTCATAGTATTTAATCCTCACAAAAACTCTTTGAGAGAATTACCTATATTTTACAGATGGTCACGCTGTAAAAGTTAGGTGATATGCACAAGGTCACTCAACCGATAGAATGTGAACTCCAAGCCTGGTAACCTGAGGATTTCACAGCCTGCGCTTTTAGCCACTTTCCTATGAAACATTGCTTCTACATTTACTTCATATCCTAAGGACTCAAGAGTACTTAAGAATAAAATTTTATATTTAAGGCTAATTTATTTTACAAGACCTAAAAGAGTAAATACTGAAAGTAATTATATTTTATTCAACAAATGAATCAGTGGATGAACACAGGATAGATAGCAAGAATGCTGCTACCAGCTTTCAAAGATTATATATCTGTTCTAAATATACAGCCATACAGGAAAAAAGGTTGTAAATTAGTCATCTTAAATAAGTAGTCATTTTATAAACTATATACCTGCCTCCCACTAAAAAAAAAAAAAAAAGGCATATTCCAAAGTTTTAATTGTTTAGAAAGCACTTTCCCACAGAAGCAATGTGGTTAAGTCATCAGGCCAAACCTGGGAAGTAAACGTAAGGCATAGGATGCTTGAATTACAGTCCTGTACAAATAGTACCCTGGAAACTCTGGTGATTAATTAAACCCAGGAGGCTCTGCAGAAGCACTATGAGTACCATCTTATCATAAATCTTAAGTACTACCAGCATCATAGACCCCGAACTGCTTTTGTCAAATTGTTTCTAGGGAAAAGAGGTAATTCACCTTTCAGTTTGGGGCTCCAGAAATTCACCTTGGCCTAGTGCAAAGGAAATGTCCTTTCCCAGACTCCTGGGGCCCTTTGTGCAAGCCAGTGCAAGAGTTTTCCCCAGCTCTGAGTCTGGGCTGCTCCTGTTCCCTGGAGCTGTTCCTTTTCAGGGCAGAGGCTTAGCATCAACAGGGCTAAAGACAGGGTAGTGGGTGAGGGGCTGCAGCTCCAAGTTTTCCCAGGCTGGGAAGACTTCGTCAATTTGTCTTCTAAGTAACCTCCTCCTTTCTTTTCTTTCTTTTCTTTTTTTTTTCTTAAAGACTCAACCTACTTCCTTTTTCAATATACAGCTTGTTGGTCCTAAGTCTGGTCCACCATGGACCTTAAAACAGCTTCTCCCCATTCTCTTTCCTTTCTGAAATTTTCAAAAGTTTAACTGTTGTTTTGATACAATTATTGTATTTGGCTGTTGATTTCTTTCTAATTAGTAGTAGCAATAGGGAAATAGGTGGATCGTAAAAATACCAAACCAAAACAAATTTTTTTCCTGGCCATTTTATCACTGGATATAATGAAGGGATCGGCAATAAAAAACCAGATGTGAGAAAAAGGACGTTTAGGAGATGATAGGGGATGGAGATTCCACAATTCAAGGAGTAGAACTTAGACACTTCCTACGTCATACTTTGAGAAGGCAGATATTTAAACGCGTTCCTCGGGGTGAATTACTAATAGGGAGACCCCTGTGTTTGTTGTCGGAGGTGCAGTCCGGAGGCGGGGATCTTCACAGCTGCAGTCAGAGGGTCTGTGGAAGAGGAACTCAGGGAAGGGAGAGGGAAATGTCTCCTGTGGTTTACCTTTCCTTTATTCTTTCCCCTCCCTCTCACATCTACTGATTCTGAAACTGCAAGTGCAAAGAGTAGGACAAGAGGGAATCCCTAATAAGAGTTTCCATAGTCACAGGCCACCAGACTGGGGCAGCTGTCTTATCATCATTGGTTGGTTGCAGACCACCTATATCTTAACCCTAGGTTATAATGTTAGTCCCAGTAACATTCTTTTGAAACTCTTCTTGACTTATTCAACAATATACATGTTTTAATTTTTGTTACTAGGTTGAGACTCACTAATTATTAAGATCTAATACCCTGTGTTCTCAAGACCTCATATGATGCCAGGCCTCTTAAGTTAGAATTTATCTCTTTGCATAAAATTCCAGCTTAGTGTTTACTTCTGGATTCCAGAATCACTTATACTTAAGTCCAGGCCGTTCTCAAATAAGGCAGGAAGCATCTGTGTTAATAGTTGACAGTAAATTACACAAAGCAAAACATGGAAAATTAAAGTTAGAAAAGCTGGGACGCTTTTCTATCATTTTCAATTTTCTGCACAAGCACGGACATAATCAGTGTTTAGGATCTGCTTGTGATGGATAAATTACATCTGTAATTCATTCTTTTCCATGTTATTGCATTCAGAAGATAATTTGCTTTCAGATATCTTTGCTCATCTAATATTCTAAAATTGTTCATAGACTGAAAATAAGTCTAGTAACATCTCCTAATCTCAGGAAGCCTTTATAACTGAATGGTGTTAGTTTACCAAATGAGCCAAAAACAAAAAAAGGTTTTGGAGAAAAACCGGAGCTAAATTTATCATGCCTGAAATAAGATTCCTTTTTGGTAGATGACATTGCTTTTCATAAAACAATTCTTTAAAGGAGGCAACCGAGAAGTGAACCATGAAGGAAGAAATAACTAAAGAATTCATTATTTATATAAAAAGTCCTGTTAAGAAAGACCTGTATTCTGAATGACCTATCTTTCTTCACATTATCTCGTGTCATTTCATGGCTAAGTGGAAACTAATGAAATCTATATCTAGCCATGAGAGAAGATTATCATCATGATTTTATTTATTGAACTTTTTTTTTCACTATTATGAACTTTTCCTCCCAGACATTGCCTTCCATGAATCATAGTGGAGTAATAAATTGGAAACAAATGTCCACATGAGGAAATGCAATATATTAAAAAACAAAAACAAAACTTAAACTCAGATGAAGTAAAGAGTCATTATCCACATAGAAGAAGGGTCATTTACACTGCAAGGTTTTGCATGGTGAGATCAACTTAAGTAGCTCCCCCAAAGCCTTTAAACTATGATTAACATATAGTAGCTTAACATGTAACATATGTATAATGAGTTAGTGAGAAATGCAAAATTACTTGATTTTTTTTTTTTTTTAGACTCTCTGTTAGTTACTTTTGTCTTCTGTATTTCCCATTAAGGATGAATAATACTGGAGGAGGGCTTTTCACTAGAAACATGTTATTTTTATACTGAAGGTTTAAGAATTTGAAGAAATTGAAGATCAAATCTATGCCAGTTCTTCATCTCAATTAAAGGAAAATAATTCATTCTTCCTCCCCTTTTTTATCATTTATTACCTATGTACCAGATATTGTGATAGGCAGTCCTACTTGCAAGTGTGAATGACACGCAGAACCTTTGCCCTTTTTGGTATTGATAGACTAGTGGTTACTATCAGCTTTCAAGCTTCTGAGAAGTGCAATGAAGATTATAATCATAGAATAATAAAACATTGTTTTAACTTTTCTATTCTTTAGTTTTATAATGTCCCAGTAGACACAGATTTGCCCATGTAAAATCCAAGTGGGCATTAAATATCCTCATATGTGTCTGAGAGGTTTGTTTTGAAAAACATTGGAATCAATTACATAGTCAGTGTAGGAGGGGCAGGTGAATTCCGGTTTAACTTGTTTGAGGTAGCAATATTATGAAGCATGGCACAATGATCTTATGCATACCGAAATATAGTGTTAGTTATTAGTGAATCTCCATAGAGTGACAGACATATTTAGGCAAGTTTTTGTTGAATCACTGTTAGTGCCTGGATTTAAGACAACTGTAATTTTTAAAACATGCTCACTTGTACTTTTTCTGAATACTGATAACTATCCCTGAATAATTATTAATATATTTTTTTCATTTAATATGGGAAATATACGCTATATTGTTAGTGGAAGGCTGATGTTCAGAGTCTGAACCTTAGGTCAAGAAGAATTTTAAAAGTCATGCCAGACTGGAAACAGTATAGAAAATCAGAATACGCGGTTCTGGGGAAAACAAAAATGAATTTCAGAATTTCAAGACAAAGCTTGGAAGTGAAGTAAAGGTCACCAGATAAGGAGGTTTTCATTTCTTAAATGTCTTTACGATTATTTTTTTGTATAAAATAGAATATCCCTTCTTATTCAAGGAAGTAGTATATTTGATGTTTTTCTAATACGTAGAACCCTGAGACATTATTTTGTAAGAGGCCGAGATTTTGTTCTTTTTAGTTCATGAGTTACTGAGTATTTATAATATCGGAAACAAAAGGCGCTTAAAAATTTTTATAAGTTGTGCTATGTGAAATTAAATCTAGATAGTGATTCATATTATATGTCTTTCTATGTCACACTCACATATTTATTGCAACTGTTAATATTATTTAAAAATTAGCTAAAAGTAAAATTTTAGAAGTTTTAATTCTTTGTTTAGTACTTACTATATTAACAATGCTGAAATATCTAGGCCCAGTAAGAGAAAAATTTTTCACATGAATACCTTAATTTTAATAATGTATTTAAAAATAACGCATCGATTCTTTTTAAGACCTTTGCATTATATATAATTGAAATAAAATTGACTGTAAATATAAGAATCACTGATTGCATTTTGTTCATGATATGGCAAAAGAGCATGTTCATTTTTAGAAAAACATGAATTTAAGATTGTGAAATTCCTAGGTTTACTGGGTATTTAGTAAATATTAGTTTAAATTATAATCCTGGACTGTTAAAAGATGTTTCTCAAATATTAGTGTTTATTGTATGATTCAAAATGCTCTCTGAGAAATATATAATTATTCTCAGAGCAGATCATTTGGATGAATAATAGCTTGAACAAAAAGGAAAAGAAAACCTTTAACATTAATAGCTAGTGTTACAAAGATCCTTTCCTTAAATGATTAGAAACTCAATGCTTTTGGCCATTTTCTTGAATGTATCAATTTAGTCAAATAGCCAGTTAGAAATAATTTTAACAAAAGTGATCATCTTTAATATATAAATTCAGACTTGATTTGTAAGTCAGACTTATATTGTGTCCAGAACCAAGTTCATCATTGGAAGAAGTAAGCAGAATTCGTTGTCTTTTGATTTAATTTTTTTAGACATTTTCATTATTAGTTTTATTTTTACG
>NW_006433378.1:9591931-9604329 GCF_000325575.1 Pteropus alecto | reverse complement strand
TTAGTTTTATTTTTACGGGGGGGTGGGGGGGTGGGAGGGGTGGGATGTAAGAATGTAGCCACTGGTGGTTTTCATTTAGTCCCAATACTACCTTGAAATTTTTATTCAAAGAAAGAGCTTCAGAATAATTGCAAAAAGTCACATACAAAAATGTGTAAGTAAACAGCTTTTTTTATGGCAAAGAGTAAGACCCAGCTAAGAGCCCAAACCATGAATTCAGTTGGTTTTGGGTTTGATTCTATCATTCACTTCCTGGTAACTTTGTGCCAGTCACTTTATATCCCCAAGTCTCAGTCTCCACCTCTACAAAAGGAGACAAATACTACTGCTTTGAAAGTCTGTGAGGATTCAGTGAGATCAGTTATATAATAATGGCCACTTCATGCAGTGTCTCCGTGTAAATACTCCATAAATGGTAGTTTCTAGTGTTGTTCTTGTGTGACTGCTGGAATTTGGTCTATGTTATCTTTCTCCTTATGAGAAGAGCTTTGCCTTATGCCAGAGTAAATGTCATGTCAATTTGAATATTGTACTACAAATATCTTTGTGTTACTTCATTAAAAACAATTAAAAATGACTTTTATCTGGAATATGTATAAATGTGCATTATCACACACTAGCTTATTTATTTACCTGTTATCTAGAGAAAATACTCCTTAACCTCTTAACATGTGTACAACTTGACTTTAAGTTTATTGGGATAGTATTAATAAAAGAATTCAGTATTTACATCATTATCTGTATCTGAAAATTCATTTTATAAATGCAGTTATCTATGAATGAAAAAGTGATTGTGACCATCTGTTCCAACTTGAATTTCATTTAAAACTTAATGCCTCTTTAGCTCTATGCTGATCTCTAATAATTTACATTTGCTATGTCAGATACTATGTTATTATATAATAATATAAAATTATATTATTTGTGTAAATTTCTTTCTAAAAGACACCTCAGATTGTTTTTTTCAAAATTAAATCGACATTTATTCAGTAAAGTACCTGCGCAGAGTAGATGGTTTAGTGTTACAGCTCACTTTTTCATGATTGGCACTATTTCTACTTTATTCTTTTGATACTGATATAAACTTACTTGGTAAGATATCTACTGCTTCTCCAAGCATTTGAGTCTGTGATATTCTGTTTATCACATTTTTTCTCATTGTCAGTATTACCCAGAATTGCTAGGGACCCAGTTGTAGCCCAGTAAAGTGGTATCTTTTGCTTTAAGATATTTAAAGGTGCTGCCCCAATTCACAAGTTTGAGACCTTCGACTTTGGTTAGAAATTTGGAGAGAATATGTTTTTTTTTTTTTTTTAGCAAGCGAGGGGAAAAAAACTGATTCCTGATTTCATTGGTCCTTCAGGAATATAATACAGCCTAGTAGTTTCTGTCGCCTACTCTGGGTTTTCCTTTGTGTACGTAAATGTTGTTATATTCTAATTTCGAATATGAGTTGTGCATTTACTGTTTGATTTACTGAGCCATGCCAGTGCCTTCTTGTTAGGACTGTTGATTATTGATCATTCCATCCTGCTGTATATTGATTTGTATGTGACAGTGAGTTAATTGTATTACCCGATGTTAAGGGAGGATCAAATATGTGTTCAAGGGAGATGATGCTTATAGCCTGTTGAATTGAGTTGGCTATTTAGGCTTTTAACATGTTGTGAAACAATTAGGAGAAAGTACATGAAGACTTCTAAGGGCAGGGAATGTAAAATTTGTTTTCAGCATTTTGGAAGATGCCAAAAATGGTGCAGTAAGGCCTTCTTGGAATTAAATGGTCAATTGATATTTAGTTAGCTGACGTGTAAAACCTGGGATTCCCCGTCCATATGTTTCTTTTAAAAATCAAGGTAGGTAGCACCTTTAAATATTTGTTTTATTGAGAAAAATGTATTTCTCTTTAAGAATGACTTCATAGAGAAACTATTATTGCATGTAATTAGAAATAACAAGAGGGTGTATATGTGTCCATGGGTGCTCACATATCAGGGAGATTGAAGACAGAAAATTAAGCTAAATGATTAAGTTGTGAATCAACTGAGTTCTTTTTTTTTTTATCTACTACTGTTTTGTTTCATTAAAATTGTTCTCCATGTAAATTATAACATTTAAGGTAAGGCAGATATCTACTTATTTTCTTTGACATTAATTGTTTGAATTTTCCAAACTTTAGACAGTTCATACTTAATATAAAAAAATCGGCCTTTAGGATGAGATCATGGTACCATGGCCTGCTAATGAATGTTACCTTTTGTTTTAGCAGTTCAGTTGGCTCTAAGCCATGGAAAAGTTTTTTTTTCCCATCAGCTCCAAGGTGGGAGCCAAACCAAAGTTAAAGAAACATTTTCCAGCAGACATTTTTCTACAGATAATATCAACAGTCAAAGAGCATATGCTTACGCATTCTCTCTCTCTCTCTCTCCGCCCCCTCCCCCTTCTGGAAATATTAGACCAGGAAAAAGTATTGAAATACTGATAATGAAGGTAACTTTCATGTTAATAAAGGTGCTCCTATTAATCCTTCCTGGTCACATTATGGCTTTGAAGTTTGCTTACATTTTCAAATGTATCTGCTTCAGGTTGATTGAGAGAGGACCCCTATTTCTCTATGTTAATATCATCCAGGGCTTTTTTTTTTTTTTTTTTTTTTTTTTTTTGGCCATTTCTGGTTTATTTGGCCAGCCTATGATTTTTGAAGAATGAGGAAACGTAAACAATTATGACTGGCTTTTTTGAAATGTCTGTTAAAACCCTGGCCTCAAAAGATCTGCCAGTTCAGAAATTTAACAGCAGAAATGCGAAAGCTCAGCATTGAAAGTTGAGTGTGTGAGAGATGGTGCCAGTTGGACCACTTTGCTACAAATACCTACTCACCTCAAACCTTTCCCTTGCTGAGTGATCCACCGTACTAACAGTAGGATCCACTTAATGACATGTGAGTCAACAGCTTATGTGGCACGCCCACTCTGTGCCAAACAGCATGGCAGGTACTTTTCCAGGCTTCCTGCACAAAGCAAAAGAGACTGGAAAGTATATTTTCCCCAACCACTTGCTCCACTATCTAAATCTACTCAGTTGGAATCTCTAAACCAAGAGGCATGGCCAGATATATTTTTTAAAAGCTATATGCTCCTGGATAACAATCACTTTTTCAATACTGCTGAGAAATTTAAGGGAACATAGTATTTTTGCCATAACTTCTCAATCTACATAGAAGATGCATTTTTTTTTTCTAAGGATAAAACCATCTGGAAATCTTCACATGCTCCAGACTCTCATATGGAGCTGGCTTTGCTTTCTCATTAGCATTGTGGATAAATTCTAAAACGTGATGTACAAAACGAAATAACTTTCTCGCCTACTTAGTAATTTCCTATTCATAGTAGAAGGTAGAGTCACTCTGTTTCGTTAATAGTTCCCATTAGGTTTCTGATTCAAAAATAATTGTTTCTCTCTAAATAACATTCCTTATAACTTCTGTTCTTTAAAAAAAAATGCTACTTGATGTGCATAGATTATAATTAGCAGGTTTCCATTTACTATATACCTTCCATTTTGCTCTATCTCCACTATTAAAAATAGCCAGTTGGTAAAAGAATTAGTGTTATTTTTTAAGGATTCTTATACTGTGTATCAACAGATGTGGAGTTACAGTGATGACCTGGTTAAACTCATAACTATTTTATTTTTTGTGAGGAATTTCGTATTTTTTCATAATTTATTTCATTTTATTATCACCAAATAACTCCAAAGAGAGTACTCTCCAAATAACTCTAGTATCTTCTCTTTGAATTTCTAACTGATCCTTATTTGTATCGCTGAAGAAAGATAGTGTCTATTATAATTAAGGCCTTTACTTTGTTCATTTAATTTTTTTTTTTTTTTAAGTGCAGTGAGTTTGATGTAGAAAACTTTTCTTATATAAATGGTAGTCCTCAGTCATAGCAAATGGCTAGACTAGCCTGTGTGGATATAATTTTATAAACTATCAACACATGACAGTGGTCCTAAAACTCCAAATGCTGTTACCTAGAACTTCATCCATGAATTGCTTGCATTGTTCTAGGAAACAGGGAAAATTGACGGTCAGTCTTAGCCTGTGTTATATTTTGACAGCATGAATGAGTCAAGCAAGCAGACTGTTTAATAGTACAAAGGAAAGGGCTTCTAAGGAAGTCATTC
This sequence comes from Pteropus alecto, assembly GCF_000325575.1. Taxonomy (NCBI): domain Eukaryota; kingdom Metazoa; phylum Chordata; class Mammalia; order Chiroptera; family Pteropodidae; genus Pteropus; species Pteropus alecto. Next base: position 9,600,141 of record NW_006433378.1, on the reverse strand, counting down.
TTATGACTAGCTGAAAAATATTTTTCTTAGTAACGGTTCTGGAGAAAAACAGGTCACTGCTGGAGGAAAAATGAAATCTCAAGTTACATGTATTCTGAAAGTGATTTGATCACTAAAATGTGTTTATCTTATGACAAAACTCCTTAAAATGATACTGCTTTATACATGTACAATTATTTAATAACTGTTGTCTTCGACTTCAACAAGAAATTATGTAACAGCGTTACCCATTTTAATTCAACCACTGTGGTAGAACTTTGGCCATCTTATTTCTTTAACTCTGTGTGTGTGTAGCACAAATAAAACTGCATCATCACAGACTTAAAGGTGAAATGCATTAGGCTTATAAAATTACTGCAAATTTATTCCAGTGTGGTTCTAAATGGCATCTAAATGAAAATAGGACGTGATTGATGGAAAATCATTTGTTTGTGGGTTTACAGATCCTATTCTAGGTGGTTTGAAAAGATACATTGTCCAGCAGTAACCCTTCACCCAGTGACATAATACTCAGTGTGAGCTTGATGGATGCCAACCACTGGGTTTATCATTACTGCATAGATCTTTGTAAGGATAAGAGTGCAAGTCTCGTTTCTAAGCCGTGACTAGCTATTATATCAATTGGAAGAACAGAAATAAAATCAATACAGATTCAAAAAATGACACCCTACAGTCATTCACAGATTGCAGCCAGCTTTCAAATTGTAATATCCTGGCTAAGTTAAGTACCCCTAATTATTATGATTTTTCAATATCTGGTTCATATTTAAAGTTTGGAGTATAACCTACCAATCTTATTTTTATTTTCACAATTGGAAGTATCTAGCATTTTTGAAGTGACTTTAAAGAAAATCAAGATTCAGCTGTGGTTCCACTTAGGTCAAGTTTTTACTAGAGTAACTGTTGTAGAAGCAAATCATTGAGTAGCCAAGCCTCCACTACAATGAAAGCTTTATAAAAAATTTTAAGAATGAAAACTTCAGGTGCTAGATTTTTCCATGAAAAACCTGACTTTTTTTCTTGTCTATTTTTAAGATTTTGCATTTTAAATGATTGTTCAAGTAATGTTCAAGGGTTTTGCTTGATACTTGGAGGTAACTTTTTTCTTTTATCACTTTCAACAATGGACTCCAGTGATCCATAGATTCTTGTGATTGCGGTTGTAAGAATCTTTAGAAATACTGTTGTGAAATCCATTTGTTTTACAGATTTGGAAACCAGGGACTCACTGGTGAGGTTAGGGCTCAGTCTTATTTATAAAGATCCTGAGATCACAAAGACTCTTTAAATACGACTAATCAATTGATCACCGCAAAAACTGGAATATGTTGTCTCTAAATTCATGACAATGGCATTACTGACACACCTGCTTGATAAAGACAGCTGTTAAGGTCTAGTTACTGCTGTTCTCTGCTAATGAGGTAGATAAGTTTTTTTGACTATTCTGATTTCTTGATTACTGGTCGCATTAAAGATTTATAGTGTTTTGCTACTTAAAGCAGGCTCTCCAAAGAGAAAAACAAAGTAAGCATGTATATACCTAACTTAATTATAATATTTTCTAATATAAAGGATGTATGAGACTTTACAATTTAAAATTATAATAAAATATACAATATTCTATATTTTAAATTCTATATAGCCAGTTGAGTCTTACAGAATACTTCTTTTTTTGCAAATTTTGCATCTGTAGCCAACCTCTGGTTGCTAGTGACAGATGACTTTAGTTGTTTTTGTGCTCTTACTTGTAAGAGGCCCTCAAATAAGATATACTTCATGAAACGAATAACTTTTCTTCAATACATTTCTCCACCATTTTATGTATCATAATAAATCACATTATGCCTGATTTTACAGTTCATTTGTGCATTTTTTCCCCACTAGTTTATAAGCTCCTTCAGAATGGGAAGCTTACATTAATCACCTCTGTACATTTGGTGTTTTGAATATACTTGGTATTCCTTAAATGTTTAGTGAATTGAAAGCAACATTTCTTCCTGACCATGACCAATAATTGTGAGCTCATTTTATGTGCTTTTAAATTCGACTTTAGAGAATTTTTTTCATGTAATGGATCATTTGTTGGGTAGCAACCTATAAACTATTCATAAACTATTTCTCTAAGAAATACAGCACCCTTCATTTATGGTGGAACTCATCCAGTTAAATTGATCTGGCATTATAATGGACTATTTATGTTTTTTGATGTAAATTTTGAGAACAGGCCTTTATCTGGGTGCATGCTATGTTGTGTGTGTTACCTAGTGCAAGCAGCACATTAGGGACCTGGTCAGGCTTCCTGGTATGATAGCTGTATATACAGCCCCGCATCTCAGAGGGGGAATACGAAATTCATTGGTGCAGTGCCACAGTTATTTTGATAATATTAACTCCCTGTTAGTAAGAACGCCTCCTTGGAAAAGTATGGAAAAGTATCACCCTTACATGGAATAATATTTACCTTTAAAAAGTTGCATCGGGAAAAGTGGAGAAGTGATACAACCAGAATAGCAACATTATCAGTGTACTGTGAGGCACATTCTGGCAACCAGAGACAACTATAATTTTTGTTGTTTTTATTATAGAACTAAAACAGTAACAAAGATACATGATATTTGTAGGGAGATCCATGTATTTCTGTTATACTTAAATTTCTCCTCACTCTAATTTTAGAAAAAAAAAAAATTTGTTTTGTTTTCCCGGAGTGAAAACTTTACAGCGTTGCAAATCTTCAATCTGAAATAGAAAGTCTAAGCTTCTGAAAAGTATAAATGCCTGGATCTGCCACTTGTTAACCTGCTCATTATTTTTTTCCTCCAACAATTATTTTAGGAGCCGTAGGACATAAACAGTTTTAAAGAGAATTAAAAAGTTCTGGAGAGTCAAAAATGATCCAGATTGTGTGTTAATGCCAGTAGTCGCACCAATTAAGAAATTTACATTTATTCACTTTTAAGAGGATCATCAGGAGGGATGAAATATTTCGTACTTCAGGCTGATTAAGGGTTAGAGTGGAATAATTATGTAGCTTGTAACAAATGCTACAAATTCCACTTGAACATTAAGATACGCTACTCATTGAGACTTATTGTCTTTCTTCATGGAGCTTCACAATTTGTAAATGTCATCTACTTAGAGAATAAGTTCTGCTGATCCATTATTTTAGATTTGGCATGCTTTCAGAGAAGGTAAGGCCTTGATGATAATCTTAAAAAGATATGGACTCTATAGACTATCTTTTCTTGGCATGAAGCCTAGTACTTATTCCTCATATTGTGCGCAGAAAAGATGAGTGTAGTACACACTTTGTCCAATATTTTGTTTGTTGATAATCATGAGGCTAGTCCGGTTTTTTAAATTTGCAATTTGGAAAATAATTAAAATGCTTAAGAGACATCGGATGGAACTTGGGTTGCTATTCTCCATCATCAAAATTTTAAGGAGTTTTATATTAGTAACTACATTTCTGTATTTCAAGTCTTGCTTCCTACTTGCATAACACACAGTATCATGTTAATTTTAAAAGAACATGTAGTCGGTTTAACTTTCAAACTAATGGGAAGAGGTAGTGAGTGATATTTATATTAGCTCAAGATTTTGTTCTTGTTTTAATCTGGACATATCAGTTATCACATAAGACTCTCTCTTAATCTTTAATCCAAAGCCTATTTATTGCTATTTTAAGTATGATTCTAATTAACCAGGTAATGCTACCATAGTACAGAAATATGAAAACACATACCTAACTTACTATTTCATTTTACTGCATAAAAATGTGGCTGTAGGAGAGATCCATTAGAACTCTGTCGTATTCATAGTATAGACCATCATAGTTAGGTTTTTACTTTCATGCTCCCTGTCTGGAAGCTTTTTAAAAACAGAGGCTGTGCCTTAGTCATCCTTGAATCTCTAATGCCTACCCACAGGCCTTACACATGGTGGGCTTCCAATCAATATTTATTATACTGAATTTAAAATGGGGCAAAATTCGGAATACCAGCTAGAATAGTTCCTGATCCATGCCATAATTTCTTTGCCCCTACACTCAAGATTAAAAAAAAAAAACGTGTGTTTAAACTAATTATAGTCATTATAGTTGTAAATTAAACCATATATTTCATTAAAAATTGACACGGTCACCTCTTTGAAAGGCCTCTTTCATTCAAGGAAATGAAAACTAGCATTGTATATGGAACACTAAAATTATTTGATTTGAATTTCTACTCCTCAACTAATTGAGATATCACAGAGATAAAAATATGTCAATTTAGTTAAGTAACAAAATTGATTGTTTGAGTTATTTTATGTACTAGGCAACAGTGTTGTCGATTGATTTTTTTTTTTTTTAAGTTTTAATCACTTATTCTGTGAATTTTTCTCCCTTAAGGCAGTGGACTGAAAAGGTGCCTTTTTTTTTTTCCCTGCCATTTATAAACATTATGAGTAGAAATCAATAGTTAAATTGACCCAATAAAAGATGCCTGGCACCTACTATTGAGACAAGAAGAATATCAGAAAGCACACGTATGGACTCTAACAAGGCTCAAAAGCATCTTTCGCATGTGCGTTAAATAGTTTAAGACAGTACTAATGAACTGCATCTGTTCTACGGGGTCCAGTCAGGCCAGGGTTCCCTAGCAGGTAGGCTGCTGGTTCATGAGAGCCAAATTAAATTACCGGTCAGCAACAGACTTGATACATGCCAAAAATGGGGACATACCGGTTTCAGGTTGCTAGACCTCTAAACAAATTTGTGTAGAATTTATCCTTATTTTTTGCTTTGCTAATTATCAGTTACTTCTCTTTAATATTATATTTGCATTCTATGTGAAAAATAGATTTTATGTTTTATTTAAAAATTATCTAGATATATTTATTCATTGGACACTTGTTAAATTATAACAACTTTATCAGGAGATAGTATTGCTATATTAATATTAATAATTCCAACTCCCTTTTATACCCATAAAATTCATCTAATTATGCTTATTCATTCAACACCATTTTTAAATAAATAATCTAAAGGAAAGCAATAATATAAATACACTAATAATAATTTGAATTCCCTTTTATATACATATGTCTATATTTTTACATATAAATAAGATTATATATATATACACACATATATATATATGTTCTGCGATTGGCTTTTTTCCCCTTCTGATCAATATCATTTAAGACCTTTTATATGACAGGTTGTAAAGCACGAGGTTTGCAAAAATAATCCCCCACGTTTTTGATTATAATGTTTGTTGCTGACCCAAATCAAATAGTTTCCTTCAGCTGTGCTTTCATTTTCAACTTCTGTAGACAGAAAGAAATCCTCTTGTGTGCTTCCTGAGGGAAGACTAGTTTAACAGAAAATCACTTACTTACTAATCACAGTTCATTAATAACATTGAAAGAATACTTTTTAAATGTCAACTCTGTCATTCATAGAAAATGTATGTTTCCTTGAAGAATCTCTATGAATTACTCATTTATTCTCATTGCCTTTCATATGTTACATTATATTCCTTAGGAGGTCATTAATTTCAAATATAAATGAACTGTTACTTGCATACAGAGTCCTATAAACAACAGAAATAGCAGTTACACCTTTTCTTTGATTTATATCTTATCCTCCTGGTCATATAATTAGTCAGTTAATTTCACTCTCTACCTTATAGTTTGTCAAAGGCCATGGGCAGTGATATGCTGGAGCTGGCTCACACAAGATCTCTTCCCTACTCCACGTTCAGTGACGTCATGTTGGCAGCTTACATTGGCCATGGTGGGGGTACTGACACCATGGAAACTGGCAAATGCTACAATTCAGGGGTTCTCTCTTCCCCGAGAGCCTCTTCTTAAACACTTAGCAGCGTTCACTGTTTACAGTGTCATCTCTCCCTCTCTCTTTATTTTTAAATCGTCTGACTATGTGGAATAGCCATGTAGAATTTTATTTCCAGATATTTCCTTTCCACACTTGAAACACTCAGTATGTCACTTAATATATCACTTGCCAACTGAGTGACTCAGCAAGTTACTTAGCCCTTCTGTCCTCCAGTCTCCTTATCTGTACGATAGAGATAATAATAGTACCTATCTAAGGATTAATGTGAAGTTGAATAAGAAATACATTTATCTCAGTATACTACCAAAATGCCTGGTACACAGTAAGTCCTCAAGCAGTACTACCTCTTTTGTCTTTTTACCTAAATTAATAGAGATTTATCGATCCCTTACTAAAGTGCTTTTTAGCATTTTGCTGAATCCAGTGGGTCATTGACTGAGACCCAATATTGGTAACATTGAGTATTAGCCACAGTGTCCTGTGGCAAAAGACTTTCTCTTTGCTGTTCCAACATAACATCCTTTGTTCTGTCTTTCTGCTTATAACATTTTTTCCTATTTTTTTGGAAACTTTTTTTTTCATATTTAGATTTAGTTTAGATATTACCTCCTCTAGGAAGCTTCTGCTCACTCCAGGCCTGGCCATGCTGTTGTCCTGCCTCTTTGTTTCTGTAATATACCCAGTTCATATTGCTATGACATGTGCCATATTGGCACATGGATCATAATTATGCATCTCACTCTCTCTGGATTTGAATGTGTGGCCTGTGACTTACTATCTTTGTGTTCTTACTGTTTAGTGAAATACTTGACAAATAATAGGCCCACTAGAAATATATGTTGAATGGTTGTTGGTTGAAGGAATGAGGCATGGATTTTGCTCATAGAGACCCGTTACTTATTTGAAGAGGTAATACATACACATGTGACATGAACGTGAACAAGAAAACATTTTAATAATGATATCTATATTTTCAGAGTTTTAAAGTTTATAATTCATTTTCACATATATATGATTTTAGGCAGTAGGTAAGCCAGTTTTTTCCCTTACAGATATAGACATCTATGTTCACAGACGTAAATGAATTGAGTTAGGTCAGCCAGATCAGATTTAAGCATTAAAGTCCAGTTTGTCAACCAGGGTTTGTGATCCTGGATCAGAAATGTAAGAGTAAGTTAGGTTGTTTTTCTGGATATTCTCTTTCTTTCTACCTTTCTTTCTACCTTTCTTTTCTTTCTTTCTTTCTTTCTCTCTCTCTCTCTCTCTCTCTCTCTCTCTCTCTCTCTCTCTCTCTCTCTCTCTCTCTCTCTCTCTCTCTCTCTCTCTCTCTCTCTCTCTCTCTCTCTCTCTCTCTCTCTCTCTCTCTCTCTCTCTCTCTCTCTCTCTCTCTCTCTCTCTCTCTCTCTCTCTCTCTCTCTCTCTCTCTCTCTCTCTCTCTCTCTCTCTCTCTCTCTCTTTCTTTCTTTCTTGCTTTCTTTCTTTCTTTCTTTCCTTCCTTCTTTCTTTCTTTCAGGGTAGTAGCTTTTTAAAATTATTGTACCTATTTTGAAACCCAAAATTAGAGAAAACATAATAACAACCTCTATGTATGTATAGGTCAGCATTTTGTATGCATGTATCCATGTACATCAGTCAATAGTTTATCCATCTTATTTTATTTATTACTATCCACATGTATTTTAAAAACAAATCCCTAATATATTTTAAAACAAATCTCAGACATCATTTACCAGTAAATTCTTTAGTATCTCTCTCTAACAGATAAGAACATGTTTTAAATGTAACTCTATTTCCAAATCTAGCAAAATTGACAGTAATTCATTATATCACTTAATACCACTTTTATCCAATTTTTCCCAATTGTCACAGCAATATCTTTTTTATAGGTGGGTTACTCAGATTTACACATTTTATTTGGATGTTATATCTTTTAAGATTATTTTAATCTATGATAGTTCCTGTTCCCCTTTTCCCCCATGCCTTTTATTTGTTGAAAAATTCAGGTCATTGTTCTAGAGAAGGTCTGAGATTCTGAATTTAGCTAATTGCTTCCCTATTGTGTCACTTAACTTGTTACTCTGTCACTCGTTTTTTGTAGACTGGAAATTAAAGCTAGACTTGAGTTCATTTAGTGTCACTTATTATTATTTGGTGAGAACACATGCTCGATGGTGCTGTGCACTTCTGATTACATCACGTCAGGAGGGCATAATTTTATTTGTCCCCACTGTTAGCGACGCTGAAATCTATCAGTGAGTTCAGGTGAGCCTGAGCCAACCCCAGTAAAGTTCTCTATCTGAATTGGATCCAGTGATTTCACCTCACTGTTGATCATTTCATAGCTCCATGATTTTTTAAAGGGTTTTTAAAT
>NW_006433378.1:9563374-9591907 GCF_000325575.1 Pteropus alecto | reverse complement strand
TTTTTCTATAAAGAACTTTTCCTTAGCAACTGTTTGGCAACTCCACGATACAGTTTCTATCACAGAGGTGGGGAAAATGCATGATTTTATACATTTTAAGAATCAGACATTAACTTCTAGTATGAGATCTAAATATAATTATAGATATATTCAAAGTAGTCTAACAAATTTTTACAAAGTTTCCCCTTGAGGAAGTTCTTTGACCTATGGTTCCAAGAAATCCCCTTTCCTTCCTTTATTTATTTATTTTTACCATAAAAATACCTCCGCATGATGGAATTTATTCACTCAGAAGATATTTATCGAGCATTTTTTTTTTTTTTTTGGCAGGCAGTGTGTTAGCAGCTGTGGATATAGACATGTACTCTGGTTTTTCATAGAATATATAGTTTATTTGCTACTCACAATGTGATGCGATTAAAAAATAAGTATATGAATCTATTTTTGCTTACTATAATACTTGGTGTCCTAATCTATACATTTTGTCAATATTTTTAGCTGATTTTAGAGTCTCTGGCCCTAATGTCAAGATAGGAACAGTAAAGAGATTTGAAAATTAAGTTGTTACTGCTGACTCAAAGGAAAATGAATTGTCTTTATATAGGGCACTGTATGTGACAAACAAGGAAGTTTTTATTATTTGAAAAAATAAGATGGAATAATGGGGATACCCTAAGACTAAAAGTAAATGATGAGATCCTGTGCTATTTTAACATAAGCAAATAGTCGAACTAAATTTGACTTCTGTTTTCAGGAAGTGAGGATGACATTTTATGGATGTCTTTATCTCCTATAATTAAAGTGTATTTTGTTAGGATTTTTAAAGATGTTTTTGAATTTTAGTAAATGTACAATTTCTAAAGCCTTTGGAACATATTCTTGTGTGACTAGCCAGTATAAATGGGATTAGTTAGACACCCCTTTTTCTAAAGGATTCTATGATTATGAGATAATGAACATGATATAATATTGAATTCACTAAAAATAATGTGTAAATCGGAGGTTATGATTTATATTGTTTTAGTCACGTGATAATGTTATAGATTTTAGAGTATATAAATTATCATAATTTTAAAGCTCTTCTCAGATGTTTTCTCTAGGATAGAAACTCTATTCTTTTACTCATGTTCAGTTAGTATGATATAGCTATTGTTATTTGAGATTGGGGTAGAAGGCAAATCCTTGGCATATAATTAAAAGTATTTTTTTTTTTTTTTTGCATTTGAAAATCAGAAAGATGGAAAAGCTTTATATTCTCTTTGTAAGTCTGTGCTAACATGTTTTATGATGTTATGGAGATATACTGGGAAGCCAGAGAGTTTTAGAAATAGTTGTGTTATGTTTGCTTTGCTAGCATCTTATTAGGAAATTTGAAAAGAGACCAAAAACCTAAGCCTTTTAATTGTGGTATCTGGTAACCAAGGATCAGATTGAATTTAAATTTGAAGATCAACAAGTGGATATTTATGTTATGTCAGTTGAAAGAATAGTTGCATTTTTGACTTGAGGAAAAAGCTTAATCTGAATGGCACAAAAGTTGAAAAGTTTACTGATACATGAATATTGACTACTTTAACCTGATGAGAACAGAAGGCTAGCATCGAAGATACAGTAGTAAAATTCTAAAAGGAGTTGGCGAAAAGTAAATGTTACATAACATGAAAAGAATACCAGGGGAAAAACTGACAGAGTAGAATAACAGGAAGATTAGTCATTTCTGGAAGAAAAAAGAAAAAAAACGTGGGGAGCAGGGGAAGAAATATTTTAAACAGGAATATAGACCTGGAAGTGCCAATGTTAAAAGACAGATATAAGCTAATTTAGGAGCGAAACTAAGCTTTCATAAAATGGCTAATATTAGTCACATTTAATTATAAAACATAAAGTTTGTATTAACAACAAACAAAAACCAAAATGAGGAAATTTTCTGTTAGGGATTAAGAGAATGCTGTAAAAATAAAAGGGTGATATTTACTCCTTAGCTGAACTGACTTGGCTTAGGCCAGACAGAAATGTCAGACGTGCATAAAGAAAATGTATTTCTTTTAAAACAAACTAATGTTCTGGTATGTTCAAGTGTTGGATAAAAATACAAGTGTTCTGGACATTTTAAAACCTGTCTGGTTTGAAGTAATTTTCACTTATATGTTTACTTATCTGACAACTGAATACTAAGAATCTCTAAATATTTTAAGAATTATTTCTATATATTCTTGAAAATATAAATTGTAATATATAAATTGTAACTGTATATATTACATAAAAGTATGTAACAGTCTCTATAACAGAAAACAAGAAAGTAAACGTGTGTGTGTGTGTGTGTGTGTGTGTGTATGGAATCACATTAATCCCTAGTTTCTACCCAAGGGATTAGGGGCATTTATGGAACAGATTTTGCTGAACATATTTTTCATCCTCTCTGAGTGTTCTCATCTGTCAAATGGGAATAATAATATACCTGCCTCAAAGTTGTGTAATGAGAATTTACTGAAACGGTAAATATAAGCATATACCTGACATGGAAGTAGCACTTTGTTCTTTTAATTTACAGTCCTGTATCCAGATATGGAAGACGGGTTTGTATGATGCATTGCCAGTTAACACATGAGAAGATGGACAGTTGCAGTAGCAGCTCTTACTGATGTCTTGATATCTTAAAATGTCATTTGATAGGTTACGTATGAATTCATAATTGACAGATATAAAACTATTACTTCTGTTGGCCATCCTTTAGTAACTCCAGTAAATGATAAAATAATGCATTTTAAATAAAGAGACATCTCTAGGGTTACATAAGCATAACATTAGGACAAAAATCTCATTTGAAGATAATCAGAAAAAAATGTTATTATTTAATTGCAGAAGATGGCTTATGTATATTGAAATAAATATATCAAAATTATCTAATTTAGAAACCGAAGACGTCTCTTATTTTATGTAACTATATGGAATATATCATTCTGTATCACTGAATTCATAGAAATGTGATATGCAATTGAGTAAGCATTTTCTGTTGATTTTATGATAAACTGCAAAACTTTCATGGTTCTACCTGCACTTACTCTGCTCAGATAAATTCTAACTCCAGTACAAAACAAGCAATATATGTGAACACCAAATACTGCTAAAAAATCTCTTTTTCTGTCTCTTTCCTCTCTTCCTCTCTCCGCCCTTACTCACAAAAACACAGACACCCTCCCCGCCCCGCCCCTCCCCGCTGCCCACTGTCCCCCCAGGAACAACTGCATAGGAAATGTTTATTTTCCAAACTACAGAAAACAAACGTTATCTCAAACACTGAAAGTTCTTCCTTTTCCTGGTTTGGAAACACGAAGTCATATTGAACTGCTTGTAGATTTTCTTTAGCCAGCGTTTAGGTTTATTTAAAGCGTAAAGTTGTGAGAACAAAATGACTCAGGAATTTATAATGCACAGTTAGAGCTTTTCACTTTTAGGTCACCAGTTTATATTTGGTAGACTTGGTATTAGTTAAGGATTGGTTATAGTTGGTATGTTGTTTGGTTTCCAGAAGAAGCTGGAGAGCTCACATCAACCTCATCTATTTTGACCTAAGTATGGTCTAGATACTTATTAATATACTTATTTCCAGATAAAGCCAAGTTCAAGGAATTAAAGATAGTAGACCTTGTTCGAATTGATGAATAAGAAGCTGTTAATTTATTCATCTACGTACATAACTTCTGATAATTGGTATCTTTCTAAAAGTGAAGTGTCGAAATGATCAGAAACTTGTATTTCTATGCTTTTAATTGCACTGTCATTGAAATCAGCAAGAAATAAGAATTGTAACTGCAGTAGACAAGTTGAGCTGTCAGAAAAAAAAGTTCAAATATGTAATTTGAATACATAAATGAATCATGATCTTCCTAGGATATCACTTAGTGCCAAGGTCATAAAAATCATTTGTTATGATCTATCTTATGTAAAAGCCCATTGGGTTCACTTTGTTTTGCACATCCAAACGATGTCAAAATGTATTTAGAATTTTCGAATAACTTTTATGTTCATTCAAGACAGATAAATTTAAATCTTCTTGTTAGCCAAAGAGTAAATCAAGCTTACATAGGGACAATGTATAATAACCACTACTCAAGAATTCTGCAAAGAAGATAGTTCTCTAGAAAATAGGTAAAGAATTGATATCTTTCTTCAATGGAAACTTTTGATTATAAAAGGAATTGAGGGTAAATAGATTCCAATGTATCACCCCAAGCTTTGCCACATGGGCACCTGAATTTCTACTTGCTAAATGCCATGAAATGCTGCATTCCTTATAGCTTTGTGGTTAAAGTCTACCAGAGGGTAGACACCCTTACCATAACTATTTTTTTTCTGAAGTTTTCATGGTTTCTTGTGCTAATTTATATTAGGTTAAAGCCAAAAAAGCTGAAGCTAGCTAAAATTAATCCAGAGAGGCAGACTTGCTGCCAAATTAGAGAGATCAGATTCAGTATTCTTCATTGGTTTCTGAGTTACATTTGAGGCACTAGATGCTTGATTTGAGTTGTGTGAGCTTATCCAGGAGGCTTTATATCCTCAAGAGTGAATTCAAAGAAAGTCATTTCAGCTGCTGAATATTCAAGGAAGTCTCTTGGTCTAGGGTTGGTTCAGCCCATATCGCAAGGGATGATTCTTGAATTTCTGAAGCTTCCTTTAAGCTCACAATTATTGCCTTGACCCTGCACATAATTAAGTTTACTTGCCAATAATGAGAATAAAATATAAGTATGATTGCCGGCAATGGTAATCCCCCAAAACGGAATGACCAACACTGATGACACTTATGTTACTTTTAGCACCTTCGAAGATATGATACACTTGGAAAAAAAGTTTGAAAAATGAATTTGTCCTTGATTTTTCTGAAATCCGTGAATCTCATGTTTGTTAATTCCGTAAATTAGTAAGCATCATTAAGAGAAATGGTTGTAGAATTGTGTATTATACAAACTTAAGTACTTCATACATATTAAGTTTTCTAAAAGAGACAGGGATAGCAGATCCTTCTCCCACTGGGGTTCCAGCCAGAACTGTCATTCCTTATTCTCTTCAGTCTAATATGCCACAACTTTCAGGAGGTGGCAGAGGGCAGGTATAGGCTTAAAACCACAACTTCAGGAGCTGTATTCCCTGGATCTAAAGCTTACATTTGCTGTTGTTTGACTTTTGGCAATTTACCTAACACTCTATGCCTCCTGTTCCTTAGATACACCCCACTGAATGGGAGCCAGTCCACCGCGTTGGGTTGTCTTGATTCTGAAATACATACATAGATGTAAAGGACATGGAATTTCAAGACATACAATAAGTACCATATATTAGCTATTATTAAATCTTAATTTTATGTAAACATTTTCTAATGTCTTGTCTTGTTAAAGGTAAACTTGCAATACACAAATAAATTAAAACCCAAAGCAATGTTGCAGTTTTGTTTATGTAGCGAAATGTTTATGAGCTCCAGTTCTAGAACTGTACAACCCAGGTTCAGATCCCTTGCGAGCTGTGACCTTAAACATGTGATGTAACCTCACCAAGCCATAGTTTCCTTATTTGTAAAACAGAGCAGTGATAGTATCTGATCCATAGTTGCTGTGAAAATTAAATGGATAACAGATGTAAAGCACTGAGAACAGTGTCCGGCATGCATGAGCATTCAGTGCGTTAGCTATTGTTCTTATTACTTTGATGGTGAAATGAACATTAATACATGGGAAACATATTATACTCAGAATCTATGTGGGTAGGGTTTCAATTTCGCTAATTAGAATTGTTATCCTCTACTGTGTGGAAAACACATGCTTTGGTGTTTATAATTCTCTAATAAGTAAATTTGCTTATATGGAAAATGTTTTTCACTTATCCTCTGTGAAGTTATTTAAATTTTTAAAAAATCTCTAGATACTTCTTATATCAATAGGATTTTAGCTTTGGATAAATTAGTTAAGTAATAAATAAAAAATAAATGCTTTATTAATGATGTTACCTGCTAGCTTTGTTGTCTGGCCACGTTCTGGCCACTCACTAAGCTGAACACCACACGAAAGAAAAGCAAACTCATAAAATCAAAAATGGGAATAAAATATAGAAGCAAAGAAGTCATTGCTCCTTCTGTAAAATGAAAATCATAAGACCTGGTATTTCCCCATCTGTTGGCAGTGTTGTAAAGATTATGAAAGCATTAGCATTTGCAAAAAGTGATTCTATGCCAAGAAGGCACATAATATTAGGAAAGAAGTGACCAAAATTGCATGATGGCATTTATTTCATATGGCAACATCCTTCCTTTCATTAACAGGAAATTTTAGGGCACTCCACTTGCTTACTAGGAGTGGGAAGGGTTAATGAAAATTTAAAAAGGATTCATCAAGGCTTCTTTATAATAAAGTCAACCTTTGAGAACGTTTCCATAGAATTATAACCTATAATAAAGTCAACCTTTGAGAACGTTTCCATAGAAAATAGAACGTTTCCATAGAATTTCACAGTAACTGTATTTATCACGTTGTTTGGGAACAGATTTTAAACATGATAACAGGAAAACACCTGTTTTGACAGTCTGTGCGAAAGGTGCAAACATACTGGTAAACTCTGTCTAGGTGTAGAGTAAACAGAATGCTTGGCTAGCATCCTGCAAGGAGTTGGGTCTAAATGGTCTGCTCCAGCTTCTGCTGCTGCTGCTGCTGCTAATATTACTGGGAAGGAAAAGTGGCTGACCTGGCATATCCTCTACTCTTGGTGCTGCAGCAGTCACTCGGGAAATGTTGTTTAAGGGGAACCTTCTGGATCCTTTTCATGGCACCAAGGCAAGAAGAAGCTGTATCTTATCTATTGAAGATAAAGCATGGAGTTGGCTAATGGATGCTGGTGAGTGAATAAGGCAAATGGGGAGCCAGTTTACTGCTATCTTTCGGGTAGACCTGCTCTCTCAAGGACTGAGATGGCATCCATGGGAAAATGGCCTCCGATAATCTGAACATCAGAATGTTGTTTTAGAGAGGAACCATAGTTTTAACACTAGTAACCTCATTTGTGATCCTGTATATGTTCCATAAATAAAGTTTATATTTGTTCCCAGATTTACTACTTAAAAATAGTAATCCTGAAGTTTGTTAGGTACCTCAGTACATGGAGCATGGTTTCCCATATAATTTCTGTCACTATTTAATCTTTACTCTTGTTTTTCACTTGACCCACAGTAATTTAAAAAAATGACTTTCTAGTATTTGAAAGAAGTTATTCCTTCTTTCAATTCTAAATATGCATCTTCTTTTTCACAACACTATATAATTTTAAATTAAGAAATTATTTAACATGCATAATTTAATTCTTGCCATAATATTCTTTTCAATTCAAGATAATTATGTAAGCGAATGTATAAGATATTGGTTATATTGGTCAGATAGTTGCTCAGGGTGGATCTTGGACATAGCAATAAAGAACTTAATTGCTAATATATTTATATACCAGTACAAGGTAGTTTTCTTGAGCAACTTTCTTTATTGACCAAGTGAATAATTTGAATGAGCTATCTCAGTTTTTCTCACTCTAAATTTTCTCACTCTAAAACTTTTTTCCCTAAAACAGAGGCCATTTTTGACAAAAGCTTGCTATGTGATTTGAAATGCATATCTATATATAGATAGATAGATAGATAGATAGATAGATATGTATATTTATCTATATATATCTTCCACCTTATAATTTCCAACAGACATGAATATGTGCTAATTAATAGCTTACTCTTGTCTTTTGTTAAAAGATTGGAAGATACAGAAATATTACGTTTGCCATAGAGGTGTAGACCAAGTTTTCCCAGAATAATTAATCTATGATTAATAGGTATTTCGTAATAAAGGTAGACCATTAAGTTTAGGCCTTTGCTGCATCGTAATAAAGGCTCTGACAATTCATGCAGGAATTCACCTTTTAACTTCATTTTGACTTTTAAGAAATTTACTTGACCATAATTCCTTCCTCTACCCCCAACACACACATACTTTTTGAGGAATACCTTTTCACATGTGGTACCACCATTTGGCCAATAAATATTTATTGAGCACCTACTGTGTTGCCAGGCTAACTAGGTGATACAGTTGAGCATATTTATCAGAAATGTCTTTTCTTGTGATGCTTAGCAGTAGGAAAATACTGGTTTAGATTATCTGGTTTTATTAATTTAGTAAGATACTTTAGTAGCAATATAATGCATATTTTTCAAAAGCCAGTACAAATTATTCTCTTAACACTGAAAATAATCCTGACATATCATATAATATAAAGAGCTTAATAAATGAATGAATGCACTCTGTCACTTCACATTGGCACTATTTATTCACTTCCTGTCTTCCACATTTTTTTGTTGTTTTGTTTTAGTTTTTGTTGCTTAGATTGTTGGAACTGATTTTTATGAGTGGAATTGAGAACAGAAATCAGAAAAACAGACTGTAATTGGTTTTTTAAAATATTTAAAGTTAGACTATTACATTAAAAAAAAATTGACTTCAATTTGGTTTTTACATAATGGCTCACTCAGTATTTTCCTACCGATAGCTATCATATTGACAAAGTTATGTTTTAAAAAATTAAGTTTTAGTTCAAATCAATATCTAAACTAGGCTCTGTTTATACAATGAAAGTGATTTAAAGGGAAATTTAGATTCCTCATCTTCTTTCCTTATAAAATCTCAGTTCTCTCAAATTTGAAATACTAGCTGCCTAGGTAATATTTACTATTTTGTATAAGTTATTTTATTTTGTAAAAATGTCTGACAGTAATTTACTGGATATGTGAGTTTACCCAAACAAGATCTGCTTTTATTGTACATATTATTAACTATATATATGTAATAGAATTACCATATGTGTGTGTGTGTGTGTGTGTGTGTGTATAAAAATGAGGTGAGAGATGGAAGTCAACATTTTCCAACATAAGGTTATTTCAGCTATTTGACGCCAAATGAAATAGATTTATTACTATTTTAGTTAACTTAGATTAAAAAAAATGCCTGAAGTCAAGAATTACATGCACATAACTGCTATCAGGCAGTAGTATGTCTTCTTATTTAATTCTAAAACAAGTAGAAAATCCTGGTGAATTTGTTTCTAGTCTTGAAAAAGTGACAGTTCCTAAATGCGTCTGATTGTTTTTATTTTCATGCATATTAGGGATTATTAAAGTTCCGTCAGAGTTTATATTTAATCTCTGACTTGATTTTATCCAGCTCATTAAAATTGTCTTAGGGTCTGTCTCTTGTAGCTGTTTAATATTTGTTATTCACTGGACTACTGAAGATGAGGTCCTGAGGGCTTTTGAGCAGTTAAAGAGCTGTGAATAGTGGTTAACAAGCAATGAGCATCTCCATGGAACATGTAACATTGTGAAGCCCAGCTTCAGGAGAATCTTAGTCGTTTATCTGACAGTGCACGAGAACCTCCTGAGTTAATCATATTTCCCTTTCTCCTTTTTTTCTTTTTCCCTTTTCTTCTATCTCTCCCTCTTCTCATCTCTGAACATTCTTCATCTCTTGCTTCTTCATGTTCTGATCTCATTGAATTCCTTCAGTCTCCCTCATCTGACCAAAATAGAAAGTGATGTATTTGATAAAACATGTGTTGTATGTATTTCAAAGCAATTTTCATTCTTTTTGAATTTAAAAATCAGCTAAATCTACCCTCTTCTCTGTCTTTTCTTTTTCCCCTCCAATAACGGACGACTTTGCCTTTTAATTTCTGTTGCCTTGTGGATCAGCACCCTGTGACTTTTTATATTTGTAAATTTCCTTGTCTTAATATAAATGTTATAATGGCAAGATTTAGGAATTTTATGAAATGTACTAGATTTTTTATCTTCAAATACAGTAGGCATACTATAATATGTCTTCCTTACTTTTCTTTCTAGAACTAGAGCTCCATATCCCCTCTCGACTGTGTTTTTGGCTGTCTTATGGGATGCTAGAATGGCCTATCTTCATGTATTTTGTTGCATTTCGCCATTGCTTCTTGTGTTCTGTCGGGGAATTTTGGTGATTCTTTTCAAGCGCTACCTGAGCTCTGTGCTAGTTGTCCCCCTCCCCCCAGGGTTTCCTGCTGTGTGGCCCTGTCTCCACTCCCTTGGCCCTGTCTATTGACAGAGCCTCGTGTTCTGATGGCTGCCTCTAAACCCTTGTGAGGGCGGGAATATTCCTCCCCCCTGCTGCTACAATTGAGCCCAGTGCTGGGTACCACGTTGCCTTCTACACTTGCTTTTCAGTTGTTAAGGCTTCCCAAGCTTTGGCTGCGGCTCAGTGATCCTGCTGTCCAAACCCTGGAGCTCTCCTAGCCTCGACACTCAGTGGTAGCAGCAGGTGTGGGGATTTCTCCAAGCCCTTAAGACCCTGGGAGCAAGAGAATGGCCGTTTGACATAGACCTCAGGAGTTTTCAGAGCACCAAGAAACCTCTCCAGAAGATATGCGAAGGTAAGATTCTGATTTCTCTAGGCAGCTCTTTAAGAAGCTACAAATCCCTATAGTCGTGGGTTTAATGTAGACTAAATAGCATTGGAATCTATGAAGCACTTTTTCTCTCTTTCACAGTCTGCATTGTCTATCAAATAAGGGAACTCTTGTCGAGAATTGAAACTGTTAAAAATGAAATGGAAGTGATTTCTTTCTCCAAACGCCTGTTTTATTTACCTCTTTGTTAATGTTTAAAACCAGAAACATTAAATGATTATCTCCTCAAATTCTTAAACTCAAATTCCTAAACCCGTAATTAATTCAAAAGGAGTAGGAAGAGCAGCTCAGATCTTGGTAGTGCTAGGATATGTTATTGTCCTTTGTCAAAAATTATTGCTTAGTGTTCTAAATGTAGCGGTCTCTTCTTTTAGGGCTTTATTCTCACTTTTTAAAAGGGGATGATTCTCCTGCCCCTATTTTTTGGGGGCAAAAAACTCACTCCATATGGGTGTCAGTAACCTGGGTGAAGGATATATGTGAGGTGTTTGTGTGTGCATGAGGGGTGGAGAGAGATCAGCATCTTGAAGTGAACAACACACATCACCTCTTCAGCATTTTAGCTTTTGTGGCAACACTTACGTATTTAAAACCCTTCATTGATTGCCCTACCTCCCTTCATAGGCACTAATCTGTGAAGTGATATTAAGACACCTCTTCTCATATGAGGTCTTTAGTGGCCATGCTGTCAATTCATGTCTTCTCTTTTCCCCTTTGTTTTCTTTTTAATGGACTTTATCTTGTAATTGATTCCCCATAGTTGAAATCAAAGCTGTTAGCTTATTGTCACACTGAAACACTTTCATTTCAAAAACTGAAAATGTAACTGATGTTTTAAAGATAAAAAGAGCATTTACTAATAGCTGTACAAAATGGAAAATACGACTTATCTTTGATAGTGCTTATTTAAGGTGCTTATTTTTAAAAATGTGTTCAACAAAGTGACTTATTTACACCTAAAAATATCTAGCTTTCATTCTCTCTAAACTTCAAAGTAATAAGTAAATATAATGTTTTGAAATCTTTCTACTGCATTAAACTGGATAATTGATTTCATATGTAAAAATAGCAAAGGGAAATTTTAATGCTTTGATTCTTAACATTTATAATAAGTTTACGGTTTTTGAAAATGTATGGTACAGTCTCGCAGTAAAAGTTTGCATTATTCTCAGGTTGGCCTATAAAGTGCATTTTTCCTTTTTTATTTTGTGTTTCCCTGGGACAAGAGATTAAACAGAACACACACACATAATTTTAAATGACTTAATTAAATATTCTCATAGATTGAATTTATTGAATTTATAAAGTTACCTTAAAACTTTAGGATAATGTAAAATATTTTAATGGAACATAGCGAATTAGTGGTATTCATCATATTTAATATTTTCATGGGCAAAGTAACTTCACAAAAGCAGGACACAATACAGTAATATTCAGAGTTTAGTAATTACTTTTTACAGCATACGGAAAAGATATATGATATCAAAAAATAGTGGTACTGTAAAGATCTTAGAAACTAGTTGAATAGAAAATCTATTGAATAAATAATGGTAATACCCTTTTACAGATAAGGAATCAGAAAACTAATAATTTAATTTCTAAAACCATGAGTCAAAACCAGAATCCAAGTCACCGAATTCTAATCTAGTGTCTTTGCTTTGTGTGATGCTATTTATTGAAGTTGCAATATATTTGAGGGGCAGTGAATGGATTTCATGGCTTGAAGAGATTTTCTTCAGTATCAGGTGTATCTAGGCATAACTGATAAGCATGGCTCACTTGTGCAATGTAGCCTGATTGAGGCCTTTAAAATTTTTGTTTTTATTTCTGCCTTGTTTAGTGGTAGCTTTCATTATATTAAGATTTTGAAAAGTACTGTGGAAGAACCATTAAAATTTGTGTTTGTAGAAGGTATAGAGCTTCTGGCATGCCATTTATTTCAGTTTGTAATGTAAATTGGGCAATTATCAAAAATTTTAAATTCTTAAAATTGAAAAATTAGAACTATGTGCAAATAGAGGCAGTTTATTCTGTTTTTAAATAAATTTAATTGATTTCTACTGTTTCCAATAATTTTCCAAATCTCTTAGCTTATATCTTTAAAGATATCTGTTTATTTGTGATATCGTAAACATGGAAAGAATACACATTATATTTGCCTAAAATTATTTGATATATTTATTAATTAAATGCTTTCTGGTTACCTGACTTTGAAATATCACTTCAAACTCCAAATTTCTCCCTGACTGTACTAATCCCTACCATCGTTAAATAGGACCAGTCTTGGGCTCCTTTAAGGGGATTCCTTGGGGATTAGTTATAATCTCGTCCCCTCACACGATGTCCAAGATTGACTCAAGACCCAGGGTGGACCTAGGAGAAAACTGTGTGCAAACTAAGAATATAAACTATGTATTCTCTTTTTAGGAAGTTTAATTTGAAAAGTAGTTGGAGTCCTTTTGGTATAAGATTTTATAACACTTATTTTAGAAAAAAATATTGAAATACTTATTCATTGAAAGTCTTCTGCTATTTCTCAAAATAAGGTCTTGTCCCCAATCATTACGATCCCTGAGCATTTCTGTCATCGCCCAACTCATAAGACGTGTGCTTCTCAATTTCCATTTATTCCTTGTCCCTTGGAGACTATGAGAGGTGGCTAGGCTGGTGGGCTAGGGGTGGAGTATTTATAATAGATATTGAGAAATGTCAAATGTGAACCTTTTATGATATATTTCTTTTGTTGTAACAAATAAATCAAAGTTGCTAGCCTTGTTTGACATATCCATGTAGGAAAGAAAAGAACAGATCTGCATTTGGTCTAAACAACTAAAAGTGAGGACAGATCTAAAGATGAGCCCAGATACTGACAGTTTTGATACTTTAGAAGAGTTTTGCACTTCAAAAATAAAATATTCCTGGTTATTATTCATTTCGTTATATAGAAATAAAAGCTTGCTGACTCAGAATTATTCAAAATTAAAATTATTTTAGATAATTATAATTTATTGATTACATACTTCCTCTAGTCCCATATAACAATTACCTCATTTATTCTTCACAGTAATACCTTGGAGTATATAGTGTTATTATTTTACCTTTAACAAATGAAACAGGCTGAAAGAAGTTGAGTATCTTGCCCAAGACATCACAGCTGGACACTGGGATTCAAACCCAGGATACGTGGCTCCAGTATTCATCCTTGGAGGTTCTTATTGGCTGTAACCACTGGTAGTGAGTGCTAGTTCCCAAATTCAGTCTCAACCCTTTTCGTGGAGAGTGCCATCAAGGTGCTTCTGCCTAAATCTCTTCCGAACTCAGTCTGGGCTACGGCTGTTCACTCACTGGCTGTTTGACCTTGGAAAGGTTGTTACTTATCCTCAATCATATAGTCCCACTGCTCTGAAATACGAATAATATTATCTCTTGTTAGGGTTTTTATGAAGATTTAATTTAATGAGACAGTGTATGCCAAGCACTTAGCACGGTGGCTAGCATATAGAAAATAGCCAATAAATTATTGCTGTTATTATGTAATTTCCCTAAGGTCACAACTGTAAATCGATTGAGCCAGAATTCAGATACAAGTCTGTGTGATTGGAAAACTAAACAAACGAGAACATGTATATACATAACACGCTTTCTACAAGCAACAGCAACAACAGGAACCACAAAGCAAAAACTCATGCTCTCTCTGAACTTTGACACTGCATTTCATCCCTAACCATATCTTTTATGGTGAACAAATTATGATGTTTAGTATGGTAATGAGAAAACTGCATGGTTCCCTAGTTTAGGGAAAACTCTAGATGCAGAGCTTCCAAGGGTTGGAATTTCAGTACCATTGCTTACAAACTGTGTAATATTAGGCAAGTTACATAAACTCTCTAGGGTTCTCTATATATGAAGCTAATAATAGCACCAATTATATTGGGTTATTGTGGGCAGTAAATTATATACATTAGAGAGTTCGTCCAATAAATGACTTTTATTAATATTAATAGATGTGTGTGTGTGTATGTATGTGTGTGTGTGTGTGTGTGTGTGTGTGTGTGCAGTATGTTCTCAGAATAAAATTCATGGTTTATAGAACTCAGAAACCTACAGAGATGGATAGGATCTTGGTGATTTCATGATCTTCTGTTCTCTGAGAATCTATATGCTTTCTCTGTCAAAGCCATTTTACCTCAGTGGCAGACCAGTGAGAAAGGTGGGAGAAAGGCATCAAATATCAGAATTGACCTAGATATGGTGTGGTTGTACCATCTGGAAGATGGGCTGAGGTCAGCAATTGGTATCGCTGTCGCCAGATGGTGGTAAGCAGATGGTAGGATTATCATTCTTGTGTTCTTTCTGTTTTGAAGCAGAACCCAAACCAGCATCTGGGCCCCGAGTCCTGGAAAGAGAGAATTAACCTGGACTGAATTGAGCGTCAGAGGTTAGCCTTGAATACTAACTAGTCAGAGCAGAGATTTCTTGAAATCTTGCTGTTTTAAGTGTTGGGCCTCATTTACTAGATTCTCAACTCCTTGAGGTCAGGGATGTTTATTTTATGTATTTGCAATGCCTTGCATAGGGTCTGGTAAAGAGTGAGCACTCAGTGCATGTTTGATAATTTAATAAAAGAATATAAGTTCCAGAAATGGGGCAGAAGAACTCGTTTAAGGATATCATGGGCAACAAAGGGATTGCAAAGCAAGGTTGCATTGCAGGAAGCATGGGATACCCAGGGCCCCCTCAGGGACAGAGGGAAGGATTAAGGCAGATCGGGATGGGGTAGTCGAATGTGCAAAATCTTTGTAATGACTGGTTTTGGACCTCAACAGAATTGAAACTGTCAATGTAGCCTGATTAATGAATGTAGGAATAAGGTATTTCAAATCGTTTATAAAACTTTTCAACCAGAGGACATATTTGAAGAATCAAAGCTATTTGAGTCCATTTACATTTGTTTCTTTGTTTTTTTTTCATGCAGTTATAAGTGGTATGCTGGATTAAAATCTCAATTTTGGTGCCAGAGACCTGAGAAAAACGTATCTGTAAATATATCATTGGTGTATGTACGCTTACATAAAGAAGTTACCAAAATATAGTTTAAAAAGATGTAATATAAAATTATAATTTATAATATTTGAACATAAAATGAAGAGCTTATGTGGATGATGTGGGAAGTCAGAGTGTACTTCTTCAAGCCAGCATATTAATGGGAGATGATTGGCAAAATGGTTTTTTTTTTTCACTGTGAATTTTACTACTATTTTGATGTCTATTCCCCATATAATAAGATGAAAAGCATCTTTCAAAGTCTATATTTAAAATGTAAACCATATTAAAAAGAACCAAGAAAATTAATTGCGCTTAGTGTTAAACCTGACAATTTATGTTGATACTTAAGTTGCCACGTAGGTGTTTTTGGGTAATCCAAACGGGTACTCCAGTTATTTGGCGTGGCGTATTCAGGCCAGACACATCAGCTCCTTGTCTTCAAAGCCAGGATATTGTGTGCTGGCACCTGAAGGATGGTTGTTTAGAAAACTTCAACTGAGAGTTAAAATCAAACCAAATGTTTCCAGGAACATTTGTGTCTTCTTAATTTGAAAAAGACCATATGTTGCAGCAGAGCTTCTATAATATTAAGAAGTGTGGAACTTTCCAGAGCGTCTCAAGAACAAGCTTGTAAATCAAGTGCTAAGTTATTACACATTTTAAAAATTTTGCTTTGAAAAACACACATTGATGTGAAGGTAAACAAAAATTGAGTCCAAAAATGGAGAAATGATCACTAACGCATGTAGCTCATTCTATAGAAACTTAGAGTCCTTCTATGCTTTTATTTTCATATGTACCTATAAATTCACCCTCTTCTCTCTCTGTATACAAAAACATGCCCAGAGATGGAAATACACACACATACACACACACACTCTTGCTTTTACCTTAAAAAATTTGCACTAGAACAGTCATTGCATGATATTAACTGTATAATTCTCTTCAATCATTTACTTTTAGGGCTTTGCATCCCTGAATTATGTGTGGGTCTAACATTACTATTTGTGATTTGTGTGTGGAAACACCTTGGCAATGCTTTTTTTTTTCCTGTTTCTTATTTCCTAATGCCTGATTTTAGTTTATTTTGGCAACCCAGCCTGTGACTTTTAATTAGGCACTAAATTTGAGACATTATTTGAAGCAGTATGTACTAACTTACAAAAGTTAAACTCATTGTAAAATCCTTTACACATAAAATAACAAATACCTGAGTATTAGTGTTTCTCCTCCCAGCCCTTGCCCTGGACATGTTCTTGGCAGTTTAATCTGTTGTCTTTTACCCTTTTAAAAATGTAAGAGGCAGCAGTATAGATAAAATCAGTGGGATCTCTCCCTGAGGAGAATTTTGTTTTCGGAAATAAAAGTGTCAATGTGAAGAGAAAAAAATGTTCTAAATAATGTGAATGGTGTTTGCTAATTGTCGCTACTCTTGATTTTCTATCTGGCAATCAGCCTTTGATTTATGAATTTTTAAAAGAATCTTGCAATTTAAAAAAAATGAAATTAATTTGTGGTATAAACCCCACAAATATTTAAGAATACTGTTTTTATTTAGGTGGGCAGCTGTATAGTTAAACCACTCTGTAGGATAGGGCGTGTGTGTGTGTGTGTGTGTGTGTGTGTTTACATTAGACATAATATGCAGCAACTACTAACTCAAACCATTTCTAAGTAGAATTACAAATATTCAGGTTAAGAACATTGGCTCTGAAGCCAAGTAACATGGGCTTAGACCCCAGCTCCACTACTTAATTACTGATTCTGTTTCCTTGGATAAGTTGTCAGACCTCTCTCAGCTTCAGATGTCTACTCTTTATGGTGGAGATAATAATAGAACTATAGGATTGTCTGGAGAATTCAATAAATTAATAAACCACGTAGATCAGTGCCTGGCATATGCTAGGTCTTCCGTAAGACGTTATTATTTTTTTGCTGTTCTTTTTCTTTCATGCCTTGTTGCTAACAGAAGTGGTTATTTAGCCTCCTATCTTAGGAGGTAAGGCTGATGGGAATTGACAGTCTTAGGAAAAAGTAAAACTGAAAGTCAGTGAGAGTGTGTTCTAGCCAAAAGGTCAAACACCAAAGGCCAAATTCATGTGGTAAGATGCTGTCTAAAACTTGCAAGAGCTTATGGTTGTTTGAGGGGAGGGAGCTAAGCTTAAAAAAATAATCTGAAGTTTGTTCTTGGGCGGTATGTATTTGCACTAACATCCCTTTGGAAAATTTAGGGAATCAGCCTCAACTATATTCATATCAGTTCTGCATTTCAGTGCCATACAGTCGGAAATTTCTACCAATATCTATCGAAACCATTGTTTTGTTATTTTTTAAAATATTCATACCTTTCTCCTAAATAGGCTAGATTCATTAGTTTTAACAACTTTCATTGGTTTCTTTCTTGATTTTCTCCATATCGTCCCAACATTTTCCTAGAAGACTTTATTTTGCAGGGATTAAGGCAAGAGTTATTATTTTATGGAATAAATCTGATGACCATTAGGCTTATGAGATACAGGATAATCGCATTTTCCTGGGATAATTCTAACTTCCGATTTTCTATGAGACCTTGCGTTACTGTTTTGAAATTAAGAAAATATAGCACTGGGGTTGTAGAAGTTTGCTTAGGCCATTTAAAGCCACCTGTTATCTACACTGAAAAGTGAGAGTTGCCCAAGGGGAAAGTGCACAGAACCTCCACTTAAAAAACACTAAAATAATGAAGGTTTCAGAAACTGTTTTCGTGATTCCTGACCCTGGGTTGAAAAGCTCTCACGGTCAAATATCGCAGTGCTTGTGGTGACATTCAGTCCTAGGTGCTACACCAATTTCCTAAACAAAATCACTTTAATAAAATAAGTTACCTATATTGTGTTTTCGGAGTTTAAGATTGAGGGACTGGCCTTACACATCTTTTTACGTAATTTTAATTTTGGAACTGTGTTGACATATTTGCAAACATTTAATAAACTCTTGTGCAACAACAATACCTAAATATATGGTATGAAAATGGCTGTATGGAAATAGACCCCTTTAAAAAGGATATCTCAAATGATGTCAGAACAGAGTTTTATTTTTTTTAGGCTCATTATAGAAAATTATTTTAAATATCTTTAATGAGTCAAAAAGTAACCGATTGAAAAATAAAATTAATTAGTTAAAAATACAAATTGAATTGGTACTTTTCAAAATAACATCCTCAAGTTGAATTAAAATTATTCTTTAATTACTTTTGTTATACTTTTCCATTTCAAAGATAATTTCAATTTATGTTTAAGTCTTCAAATTTAATCTTTAATTCTTCAAATTTCATGCTTAAGTCTTCAGATAAGCCATTTTCTTCCTATAACTTAAATATACCAATTTTTATGGAATCAAGTCAGTTTCTACTTGGTATTTGTAATGTTCTTGCCATTATTTTTGCAAGTCAGGATCTTGACAACAAGACTAAAAATCATGTAGAAAGACTGGCGACAGCACCAAACTTCGACTCAGTTATTTAGATTCTTATGACAGTCCCCACTTAATCACCATGTTACTTAGTGTGTATCATGTGTCCTTGGAAGCATACCCACACCATCTTCCTTCTCTGGACTGAATAAAATCTAATAGGGATAATGCACAGCACAACCCCTTTGTGCAAACTGCTTCGTCTTGTTTGTGAAATACTTTATCTGAAAAGCACTATATATGCAAGTTTAAAAGTACACTGTGAAAAGTAAATGTTTTCCTGAATCCTGTCCACTAATGACACAATTGCACATTGCTCTCATGACCACTAAAATTGAAAGTATTATTTTTATAATATAATTGGTAGTATAAATTTAATCATTTAGAAGAATAGTGAAATAGGAGGGAAAAAAGTCCAAATTCTTCTTTTCCTTCAAGATAAGTTATAAATTGAGAAATAAACAGGTGAGAATTTGAAGGGAAGGGAAGAGCTTTGCTGACAGAGAAGGAAGCTCACAGGGGCATAAATACTGGCTGTCATGCCCTCTCATGGGGCTTGTTCCCCAGGAATGCAGCCCTTGTGCTAAACAGAGTACTTGTGTAAACATGCTCTGTAGACATTTGAAAATACTCGAATAACAGTTCTTCAGGGGTTACTATGTAATTATTTCTAGCTGTTGCATTTATTTATCTTGGTACCAATTTAAAGAGCTAGTTTTTGACTTGTGTTACCTACAGTGTCTTGTTTTCATAGTTTGAAAAGGTACATAAACAACGTTTAAGAAAAATACAAATGTTGTTGGCTTTATTCAGTGAAATTCAGAACAACTGGAAACTTATTTCATATTATTTTGTAAATGAGTAGCTGAATGTAACATTATATCCATGACATGTTAAAAAATGAAAAATAGAAGAAAAAGAATGGAAACTTGGACTTCTGAATGAACAGCTTATCAAAACACTAGCTTTTGATTTTATCCTAGCTTTACTGTAGAAAGTTTTTACTATTTCTACAAAGCCTATAGGAAATTTCTGAAGTAGAGAAGCTGAATGTCATTTCTGACTAATCTGTTACTCATCCTGACAATAGGAAATGATTTGTTCTTATTTTTCATAGTAGTCTATCTTGAACAATAAAATCACGTAGCCCACTCAAGGATATTTCAGGAAAATTGATGTGATGCTTTGAAAAAAAAATAATACTTAAAAAGTGGGCACATAAATGTTTTGCATTATGGTGTTGATTTATCACCCATTTCTCAATGTGTAGTTAGGAAACTTAGCTGAAAATGTCCTTGAGGTTTATAGTTTAGTTGATTAGGTATGAGACATTGCCAGTGAAATATGGGTGTGTTCTTTTTATATTAATATAATATTAAATATACAAATAAGTATATAGAATATTGATAAATATATAATATTAATATGTCCTCTTTTTAGAGAGAATAAGCAGGGAGCATATGACTGATTTGTTTGGGGGTGGTTGAATTTATAGATAAAGCATCTTAAGAGAGAATTTACAGTAAGAAGAAGAGTCAAAAAGATAAATCTAAGTGATCTCTTTCTAAACAGTAGTCAAAAAGGAGGAAAATTAAAGAAAGTAACATTGAAAAGCAGATTAATAAATAGTAGGAAAAGAAGTTGGTGCATTTCTAAGAAAGGCAAAAGAAAACAGAAGGAAGTAGTTAATGATACCGGATGCTACAGAGAGGATGAGAAATGAGAAAAGGATCCTGACTGGCAGTTAAAAGGACACTAGTAAGCTTTGAGAAAGCAACTTGAGTAGAATTGGGAGGGAGGAAGTAGAATCCTCACAGCAAACCAGATTCCAAGATGAGTCACTAGTCAATTGGAAGGTAGGTGTGAGTACTCGACAAGTTCAGACAACTTAATAAAGACGTTCAGTAATAAAAGGAAGAGAAGTGGAGAATTCAGCAGAGAAGAGATTGTTGTAGGACAGTGGAGGATGGGCCTCCATTGGAAGGATGCTTTTTTCTTCTAAAGGAAGTATAGGAGTGAGTGGAGTGGAAGAGAAGGAAAGCATTCGTGAAAGTAGGGATAATGGAGGGTACTAACTATCAGAGAAGTTGAGAAGGGGTCAAGAAAGTGGTTAGAGAGGTTGACCTTAGAAAGGAAGATGAACCAGACACTTCCTGAGAGTCACACTGAAGAACAGTGCTTAGCCAGGGATGCTACTCTCTAACATCACAAATGTGAGACCCTCTGTACCTTCTGTTTCATCTGGATGTTGTCTGGATGGCTCACTGCCTTTCATTCACAACCTTTGTGTATTGCTTTTTAAATCCTTTATTTAACTTTGCCTTATAGTCCCATCTTGACTGTAAATTTGTTGGGAGCGGGGACACATTTTAACCATGTAGACATTGCTTGATAAGCTCTTGTTTCACATGATCCCCTAGTGTCCTTCTGTAACCTCAAAGCCACTGCTATCATGGGAAAGGTTCTGCAGCCCAGCCTGTCCATTATAGTACAGTGCTGAAGGCTAATTAGCTACCTATGTGAATCTCAAAAACTGTTTCTAAAACAAATCCTTAATTTCAAATGAATGGGACAGGTTATTATAGCTGACCTTTTTTTTTTCCCCTTGGTTAAGAAAGTTACAACATACAAAACATAACTTAGAGTTAGAAGTAGATACTTCCAAAGCTAGCTAAAAAATTTTAACCATAATTCATTATAGAAAATGGAAACATTTGACTGAAAAGGAAAAAAAAAATTGTGAAAAGACAAAAATTTGTGAAGCAAATGGTTACTAAATCTATGGCTTACACCACTGTTTATATCAACCAAATAAGATTGGGTTATGTCCTTAATTTTAGTCTCGTTCACAGTCTAGGCACAAATCCCTTGATTAGAATAGTTAAATTATGTTTTCTGATTCCTTCTTAGCAAAAATAATTCTAAGCAGTTAAAAATGAAAGGTCTTTGCCTCCCATTTAAAATACATATAGTAAATATATTTCTCTTCTTTTATAGTTAAGTTTGTTACTATTTTATGTTGCTATTAATCTACTTTCTTTACTTTTTTAGATAAATGATCAACTATGCATTTTTTTCTTTTTTTTTTAAAGTAGAGCACCATTGACACAGAAAGATTATGAACTGGCTACTGTTTTTATGGTTTTAGACTCAATATTTTACTGAAAGTGAAACATACCTTTATTTCTGAATTATATAAAGCTATAAAGTTTGTAATGTAACCTACTTCTGAAGATATTTGATTTTATTTCTCTTCAAAATAAGTAGAGAAGAAAAAAATTGAAGGTTGAGACAGCATGTCTAAATGGGTAAAATGTGGCCAATGACAACTTCTATATATTTATTTTTCATGTTTTTATTATTATCCAAAAATCACTTAAAATGGATTGATCATGACCATTGCGTAGTTGCACAAACATCCTATTTTCTTGCCAGAACAGCATGAGAAGGTCCTTTGATGGCACTGGGGTTCTAAATTGAAGCCCAGTTTTACCCTTGCCCACCTCTCTAGGGCCACCTGAAACCACTCTTCAGGCTAGACTCCGCTCTCCAGACTCTCTGGAGCTTTTTTTTACACACATCCCGCTGTCTCACATTTGTGATGCATCATTCTGTCTTCTCATAAAAACTTCCCCACCTTTGTTTTCTTAATTAACGACTACCTGTCCTTCTCTAGACTCAATGCCAGTGACAGTTCCTCTGGGAAGCTTCTCTTTGGTCTTTCCATTCCCCAGGCTGTGGGAGATGTCCCCAAAGCACCCCATACTGGTTCCTATCGTAATTGTTTACTCTCGGATTTGAGTCCTCTGGGATGCTGCAGAGACTGCAACCCCTAGCTCTGTATCTACTGGCTGACACCGTTGTGTAAAATGCTCACTTAGTGTTGCTTGAATAACTGTATGCACGAATAGATATTTTGTTTTGGACATTCAGCTAGGTTTTATCCTTATTTGTTAGACAGGTGCATAGACTTAAACTTTTTGAATTATGTGATATATTATTAAATAAACCAGTTCAAGTCTAGATTATAATGAATGGCTTACAAAAAATATAAAAACAGCACTTGCAGTAATGCCCCCCCCCTTTAAAAGTTAATATATAGACACATTTAAACTATTTCTGATCTATTTTTTTATCTTTAATTTGAGGATGTCAGAATAGGCTGTGATTATTAACAAACACCCCTATTTCAGTGGCTTCTCTCAGCAAAGATTTATTTCTTGCTCTTAAGAAGTCAGTGGTGACTCCTTCATCCGGCCACTCAGGTATCTAAGTTTATTTTATTTCCTCCAACATGTGACTTCCAAGGTAGCTGAGACTACGACAGAGGTGGGGGAAGAACTAATCATCTCTTCTCAGAAGTTAAACCATTGTTTATGTTCAGGGTCCCTGGGCTAGAATTGGTTATTTGGCACCAACTCAATTGCAACAGAGGCTGAAAAACATAGCTTTTGGGGGGTAATTACACAGAGAAAACAGTGCCTAGAAACACTACGTGTTTTGCTTTGTCTTTTATGTTCCTATTTGGGTAGGGGCCACTGAGTAAATTCAAGTATAAAACATTAATTTCACAACTAGTTATTGAGTCCTTGTTATAGCTTACGTGTGTTAATCCCTGAAGAAGATTCTTATACTAATAGATCCTAATCTTTTTTGGCTTATGGTCCATTTTCAGATTCTAACAGAAGTTTTGAAACATAGTGCACATCAGCACTTACCCCTAAAATCTGAAAGGCAAATTCAGGGGTTCATGAAATATTTGCAGCCCACCTGTCATGTCCCTCCCAGGGTTAAGAGCAGCTGGCCTCTGCTACATAGATAAGGTGAAGTGTTGGAGAAGGTGAGAAATCAGTATGGACATTAAATTTACTTGCCTTAGGGTGAAGACTAAGAACCTTTGAAAATTAAAACAGTCCAATTTAAATAGAAGTGGTGATTTGGTTGCTACCTTGATGTAGATTCATTCAAGGAGATAGTTATAGACAGTAGACAAAATTGTTGATAAAAACATAATTGAGAACCAGGCAGCTGTTGAGGAAAAGCACAGTAGCTTTTATTCATGATCTCTCTTGTCCTTCTGTACTGTATGAAGCTTTAATGATAAATGGACTAAATTTTTCCATGTTTTTGATAGTTGCATTATTTTTGATAGTGCTTTGCTATTAAAATATATACTTAAGTTTGAAGATTATACAGATTAATGAAAAGACTGTAAGAAGTTTCCATAGTGTCTGTGCTCAAGATCCTTTCATTCCTTAAAATTGTAAGGCAGATCTCTTAAACTGGAGTTTTACATTCTCAATTACTTCCCTCTAATTTTACATTTTTTTTTACCATATGAAAGATAAATGTCCCAATGCCTCTTTTTTTTTTTAATAGAGCATATAGAGCATATGTTTACTGTGTAAGAGAAGTTAATATCAAGTTGACATGTAGTCGGTTGTGGTTTTAAAATTATTTCCTTTCAGAAATAAATACTTATTATTTATACCCATTTTACAGTGGAAGAAATTAAGATTCAGGGTGATTCTCCCCAACAAGTTTTTGCTCCTATAGAAATTTTTATCTGTCTTTCAATAGTTTTCTCAGTAGGTTTTAATTATTTCATGAAAAGTCTGCTTTCCTCCCCAGACTTGGGACATATTGAAAGGCGTAAATTCTATATTTTTTATCATTGTTCCTCTAGAGCCTGGCACTTATTTGAGTGCTCAAGATATGTTTACTGAGTGAAGGAATGAGCAAATAACTAAATGAAATATTTAAGCGAAAATGACACCCAGTTGTTGCACAAGTATCCGAGAGAATAGCATTGTGATTTGGTACCGGTACATACAAGCCAGGCTTCTTCTGTTCGCATACCAGCTCGACTCCATACTATGTGACGGAACTTAGCAAAAACATTACATGTTTCATAGTGTTGATGTGAGGTTTAGATGAATTTGTATATGCAAATGCCTAGGGCAGTGCCTGAGTCTCGTTTAATTTTGCTTTACAAATTTAAATGCCAAGCATTATTTAATTAGGATATAAATATTTAAAATTTTGACTAAAATAAGAATTAGTGAATATAATTTGACATTGATTGAATGAAAGAAAGCAAAATATTTTAAATTTCAATTTATTACTATGCATTTGATAATCCGGGAAATTGAGACTAAATTCACCTTTTAGTTCTAGGATAAAATATTTAAGTGCACATTATTTAAGATAGCAGGAAGTTTAAAAGCACTTAAGTTTTATAAGATTATAGAATTGACCTTTTCTTCCAGATTTTCTTTCATTGTTGAATGAACATTCAGTTAGAAAAATGCAGTCATTAATTAGCTAGTATTGTAATACTGCTAGGTGTGCTATGTTATTAGGTATAGTCCACAATTTAAACTAATATACTGAATATAAGTATTCACCTATTCTATTAAATAATATATATTTGAAAACAAATTTAGTATGAAAATTATCCACTAAATATGACTTCTTTTCCAATAATTATTTAATCTGCTTCCAGCTGATTTCAGCATTCAGATACATTTAATCAAAAGCAGAGTGGAGAAGCAGTACAAGCTATCATGTATTTTGCCATGTGTTAACTTGATTCCTTCTGAAATATGAGGGAGTCACCATGGAGCTTGTTCTTTGGCATAATACCTGTTGCAGAAGTGAATTGATAAACAGCAATAACAAGGGTGGCCATTATGGCCCTGCAACTTACAAAGAAGAGCCAGCTTTATAAAAATATATATATACGAAATTGCTTCTAACGTCATTTCATGACACTTTGTTTCTCATGGAAAGAAGCAGGAGTTCCAGAATGTCCTGAAGTGGAAAGACAGTGCTTTCATTTGAATTATGTACCTTGTAATCTAATACAGCAGAATAGCATGGGTTGGTGATCATCATGAGGCAAGTATCAGTTTTCATGGTTTTCTGGGGCTGTTTTCTGATTCATTAAAATGTGTGCTAAAAAAGGCAGCAGTCTCCCTGATTTATGTTTTATTATGCTCAGACGCAATTTTTATAGTCTCAAACTAAGATAAACACATATCCCAGCACACTTTTTATATGTAAAGACTGCCCAAAGAATTTACTATTCTGTTCTTTTCTAAGATTAATTAGAAACTTAGTGTCCTCAGTTTTATGTGCCACCAACAGCGTTTAACTGTTGTTGAGTTAAACTTGCTACACCTTTATAAAATATCTTGACCAGTATCTCCTCCTTAAAAGAAACAACTGAATCCTAGGATGTGCATAGAAGGAAGAATGCTACTTAGTAATCCAGGTTTGCCTGACAAAGGACCGCCTTAAAGGTGTCCTGGTTTTAGATATTATACAGATACCTTCTGCTTGAGGGCGAGAAGTTCAAATGTTCAGTGATATCAGCTCCAGAAGTGGAGCCCTCTAATAGGGCACATGTCTACCTGGAAAAATGAAATTAATTATGTAGAATAAAATAATGTTACTCTACTCTTCAGAATGTTAATTTTATTATAGAAATGATTTTCTTTTCAGTTTTTAAAATTAGGTAAATATAGTTATTTTGTTCTCTGTCCCAAAGGAAGTGTGTATATGTGTATATGTGTGTATGTGTGTATTGTGTGTGTATGCACGCGTACACATGTATGCTCTTACAGTTTTCCAAATATATTTTAATTCCAAGTCACACATTTCCCATGTGATATTACCATGCTTATAATCCCAAACATAGTGAGTCCTGTGGTACGGAGACAGCTGAGGAATAAGAAGGCCTGGTTCTATCCCCAGATTCACCATTTACTATTAATGTGACTTTTAGCCCTCCCTTTCCACATTTTCTAAGCGGAGATCACATAGTCCTGGATTACAAAGTATGTCTTGTCTGTCTTTCCAGGCTGCTGGGAGAATGTGATGGTAGGGAGCCCGGTGCAGTATTTTGTCCATAGAGGCTCTCAGGAATGGTAGCTGTGGTTAGTGACATCATCTGCCATCCTTAAAAGTGACACAAGGAGGGAGCCTGGCCAATTTTCAGAAGCCTTGATTGTAGTCAGGACCTCTGCTACTCATTAATTATATGATGCTTGGCCAGACGTTTCACATTTCAAAGCTGTTTTTTTGTTTGTTTGTTTATTTGTTTGTTTGTACCTCTAAAATAAAGTAGTAGCATCTGCTTTGATGACTTCAAATGGTTGTTGTGAATATTATGGAACATAATAATGTGTTATGTAAACATAAACAGTGGTAGTTTTCACAGACTATCTTTGGTTCTAGGTTTACACTCCTGAGAGGCAGTCTTGTAGGAGGACAGTAGTCACCCAGGGAGTGCGTGTAGGAGAAATACTTAAAGATTACTTTTTTGCTTCAGTAAGGTGATAATTAGGGTTCTGAGAGTATGCGTCTTTTTGGGGGCGGGGATTGCCTTGGAACAGGAGATAGGATATGTAGCAAACAGTCTCAGAGAAATTAAATCTCCGGTGGTATTTTTCATTTTCGCACTTTATTCTTACTTTATGTCACTGCTCTCATGGCTCCTGATCATAAACTGACGAATGAATGAGTGACATAACTGATCAGGGAAATTTAAGCTTCAGTGAGAAAACATAAAATGATCAGAGCAATGAGATGCCAAGAGTTAGAAATAAGGTTGGCCTGTGCCATGTATTGTCAGCATGTCAGGATATGGGTGGTGGCAGAGGAACGAGGAGAACTCATATTGAAATGAGAAATATGTGGATTTCTAATTGCCACAGGGTCTGTGGAGCAGGCAACACTTGAAAGTTAAAAATTAAGATAGAGGGGTGTGTATGTAAATTAAGGAATGAGTATTTTTGCAGGTGGTATTTAAGAAGAAAAAGGGAGTTGTTAACTTTAGAATATTAAATTTCATATGCCACACCAACGAGGATAGCTTCTGGCATCCCATGAAGAATCAAAATAAAGGAAGAATTATTAAACGTGAAAAACAAATTATTACTTAAGGAACTTCAAAGTCATATACAAATTTATTCGCTACTTATAAATGTCATTGTCTTTGATTACTGATATATGTTATTAGAGATACTATTCATATTTAAACATAGATGTATTGATGAAGATGATAAGTGTAATGTATAATCACTGGCTTCTTAAGAATTGCATAAAACCGATTTATGAAAAAATGAAAGACGAATAAAAAGGAGAAAAGTGGAGTTGAAAATTACCTTTTGGGATTAAGTGACTTAAAGAATAGAAAAGACTACAAAAGCTATATGAAAAAAATGCATCTCATTCCCTTTTAAATATCCAAGTTCAATTAGTTTTCTTCCTAAATAGGAATCTTTCTTTTGCTCTTAGGAATGAATTGAGGTATCTAAGTGATGGCATTAATTTTTTTTTCCTTTTTATTCATATGGCTAGAACATACTTTGCTTCTTTTCTGATTATGGATTGCATAAGAATGCTCTAGTTCAGCTATCCTTTCCATTAAAGGAACTGAGGGATCTACACGGGTTAATTTCTGAATTATAAAAGTTATCTTGTTTTTAAACTAATGCATACATGTGCTATAGAAAAAGATCA
>NW_006433378.1:9534463-9563297 GCF_000325575.1 Pteropus alecto | reverse complement strand
ATGGTGTAACCCTTTCAAAAACTACATTCAGTATTTGTGAACAAAGACTGATTATTCCCCTGGAGAGTAAAACTCTGTATCCCCAGGATAACAGGATTTACACTTGTCTACCTGTCTTGTCATTTGACATCAACTGCATGTATAAGGAAGAAATGGTTTTTGCTTCCTTCTTAGTTGACATTAGTAATAACTATATGTATTTTGACCTAGTTACCTGGGGTAGGACATGACATCGTAAGTTTTAAATATTTGATTTACAAGAGGGATACAGGCTGATTTGCTCACTAATAGATTACTGAACTAAACTTCAAAATTTTTCTCCATGTCTCATATAATTTTTATTTAAAATATTATTAGGCCAAAAATTTCAGTTATTATTTATCATGAAATGCTTAGTTGGTTTTTGACTATCTAGCTGGTTAATGTTTAACAACCCTCTCTCTAATGGGGGAAGGGAAGAAAGAATCACCTTGATTTTTCACGTTTGCTGCTTTCTATGGTAGAAATACTAACACCGTGATTCATTTCAAGGTATGAAGTCATCGAATGCGGGGTTGAGAAAAGATATGCACTATCAGCCAATGCCAGCCAGGACAGGTGGGCTTCACTATGCCCCCGGAAGGGTCTGCATTACAGAATCTCACAGTTTCCCTTCTAGAGTCTGAGGGAGGTGTGGAGTGGAAGATGAAGGATGGCTCTAGACATTTCTGCCAGTATGAGGGAACGTGATTGCTACATGTGAGCATAGCTATGTGCTCCAGGCCTCTTCTATTCAGACAGAAATTCCTTGGTGACTCATGGTGAATTAAAAAGCTAGAAGAGGGTTCAGATAGTAAGTGAATCATCCCTGTTTCACAGTACCCACCTTTGCCTCATTGGCAGTCAGACCAGACTCACACTATAAAACTCAAAGCAGAATAATACTCCGAGCATATTCCCAAGAGAGACTTAGAAAATTATAATCTTATTGCCTCTTGAAAACATTGGCCTTTTTTCTCTTTGTTCATCTTCTCCCAGGATACCTGCTTGTCAGGTTTTCGGTAGGTTCTTTGGGCTTTGTCATGGCAACCAAGTACTTTGGCCAGGGTCCTAATGATTTCCAAATGTTTAATTATCTCGTTTCTAATATGCTTATTCGGTCACTTTTTTAGTATGTTCACCCTAACACTTTTTGAATAGGCCCTTGTCCTGTGCTTATAATCAGATTAGTATTCCATTATTTCTCCCCTCTTCCAAAATTTTTTACATTTCTTCAAAGCAATGGCAGCTTTCGTGTTATATCCTAATATAACAAAACTATAATGATAGCCCCACACCCATATCCAAAACCCCGGTAGTTAAGATTAGTGATGGCTGAAAGTTGTACACCCATCCAATAATTATCTGTGGTAATACTAATACAAATTTTAACTTTTTTTGATTGACAGAATCCAGTATAAACAGATCCTTATGCCAGTTAGGTCATTCACTTATCCTGGGGTCTCTTCCCCTTCTCTCTTTCCTTGTCCCTTTCTGTTCCTCAAAACTCATCTCAGGAATCACCCTTTCTGTGCATTCTTTAATTAGCCTCCTCTGCTCCCAGACTTAATTAGGGCTTCCTCTCTTGTTCTGCTTGGGGCTCCTATAGCACTCTGTTGACCTTTCTTTAAGTACTTGTACATTTATTATAATGCTGATATTCTCCTCCCAAAGTTTCATTTTGAGAAATTTCAAACCCAGTAAAAATTGTCGTCCTAGCGTCCTAAATGCCCATATGCCATTTTAGTGGATCTGCCAAGTAGATTTATGTATTCATACACAGTTTTTTTTCTGAATCCAGAAGAGAATAAGTTGCATATATCCACTCCTTTTTGTTAGTCAGCCTTTCCTGACTAACAAAGATTTATTTCTTGATTTGTTCATCAAATATATGTTAAAACTAGCTATTATGAAACAGATACTGAAGCTGAAGGTTGAAGGTCTCAATGAGTAGATAGCGTGACTATAGAAGATGCATATAATTGAGAATAATTACATCATAAGGAGAGGATAAAATGTTACCATCCTAAGCGGAGAAAGGAACCCATGAAAGCACCATCATTCATCCATTCATCGATTCAGCCGTCCAGTCACCAACATTTATTATCTATTCTATACCAGGCCCTGCCAGGGACTCTTAGTATTCACGGAGGAGCCTTCTTACCTTTAAGTTTCTAGTCTCACACAGGGGACAGACAGGATCATCAGAGAATGCAGTGGAATATTCTCATGGATGGAGGTCCCCAGGGTGTTATGGAAACAGAGGAGAGTGGGGCAAGCCAGCCTTCCTGAGTAGTTCCCGTGGTGCTTGAGTAGTAATTTGAAGGATAAGAACAAGGAGTAAACTAGTCAGATAAAAAGGAAGAACATTTGAGACCGAGGAAGCATCAGTATATTTCACGTCAAAGAAGCATGAGAAAAGGTGGGGTGTCCCAGGAGCAGCTAGCGGTTTGGTATGACTGGAGTGGCAGTTGTCGAGGGGCAATTGTGAGAAAAGGGAATGCAAGGGGCTGGCGGCTTAGGCCCAGATTATGAGGACTGTGAATTCAGCCGAAGAGTCGAATCTGTATCTAAAAGCTATGGGAAGCCATTGAATGATTTCAGGTAGGGTAATGATAAATATCAGATTTGTGTTTTAGTAAACTTATCCTGAGAAAGATTTTGAAAAAGGATAGGTTTTAATATTTTTAATTTGAGGAGATTAAATATTGCTGTAGTAGGAGCTGACTCAGAGGAAGTGATTCAGTGGCAGGGTTAGGTAATTATTCTACATTTAATAAATTAACCAAGTTATTGATACATCAACCAAGGTCTCTTACCAAAGAACTAATTTTCTTTCAGAAATTTTCTCCTAAGATAACTGACATCTAAAAAAAAAAAAAATGTATTGCTCACAGCAAATTCAGTTTGTCCCTGCAGCTAATATTGCTGCCAAAAAAAAAAGAGAGAGAGAGAGGAGTTTCTATAATTAGACACCTGGTTTTGCAGGGAACTGGATGTCATTTAGCGTATTTTATTTCTTGCTGTAAAACTCTTTCTGTTGAGTAAATGAGTAGGAATTAATCAATGAAAACATGACAGTGATTCTGGAGATTTTATAATTGATGTAATGTTTTTGTTTATTGGACCAATTAAGCCTGATTGACTTGCAGATTGCAGCTTCTGTGACAGAGCACCCACCCATTTCTCGCATTTCAGTTCTCCGTGTTCACTGCAGTGCGGATGCACTGGTAGGATCATCGAGCTTCAGGGTTGTCTGAGGTAGCACTAATAGAGATCACTGTGCAGATGTTTCAAATCTATGACAGAGATTCAAAAACTTACCCACTTGTCTTAGTTCAAAATATCACATGGCGTTTGTTTTGAACTCCTATGAACAGGTAGCATAGTCTTTAAGGTTAATGCCACAAATGAGTATGTCAGCAGGATTTCTAAAGGGCATGATTTTAAACTTTCATGTAGACCAGAGTTTTTTAGCCTCCACACTATTGACTGATAAGTGTTTGTTGTAGGAAACTGTCCTGTATATTGTAAGATGCTTAGCATCCCTGGCCTCTACCCACTAGATACCAGTAGCAATTTCTCCTTAACTTTTAGTTCTGACAACCAAACATATTTCCAGATATTGTCACATGTCTTCTGGTAAGCAAAATCGCCCCTGCTTCAGAGCCATTGATTAAAAGGTTAAAATAAAACAAAAATAGCAGTTCAGTTAATCTTTCCATAGGGTAACAGATAAAAAGGATTTCTCAAATTTTACATACATACACACACACACACACACACACACACACAGATATACACATACATACATACATACATACATACACATATATGTGTACACACAGATAAAGACATAGTTATAATATTTTGGTACTTTGCCAAGTGCTCAAATATAGAGAATATTTAATAAAATGAATAAATTGGAAATATATGTGAAATTGTCTAAATATATGTGAAGTTTTCATGTTTTTAAAATTAATGTACAGAGAAAGGAAACTGAATTACAGAAATATGTATCAAATAATAGATGAAGTTCCATAACAAATTCTATATTTTTACATAATAGTAGCAGAATTATGATTAAATCTGTAAGGACATAACCAAAAGAGTCCTTTTCAGTCATTGTTTACAATATTGGAATTATGCATTGTTTCAGAATTTAATTTTCATCTACAAATTTATTATTTTTTTACTTCTAAAATGTTATTATAGTACCTAAAAATAGCATTGAAAGATATAAATTTAAGTTGTTATGGGAATTTATATGTACCTTAAACACCAAGAACCTGACCTTTATTCTAAAATATTAACAACTCAAGATAGATTTATAGATTGAGCCACAAAATACCATAGTAAAGGGTGTTGAACTAAGCATTTAATAGGGATATGCTTCTATCAATAAGCTGAATAGAGGTAAATTATTCTAGCTAAATTCATAGAAGACTGATAAGTTTCAAAGAGGAGGAGGGTGAAGGTGGTAGATAAATAAATAACCCAATGAAATTGATTTATGTCTTAGCCCAGTATTAAACTATTCCTAGCATTTTTTGTTTGTTTGTTTGATATGCTTTTACTGAATCCTTGGCATTGTGGTGCCA
Organism: Pteropus alecto; assembly: GCF_000325575.1. Taxonomy (NCBI): domain Eukaryota; kingdom Metazoa; phylum Chordata; class Mammalia; order Chiroptera; family Pteropodidae; genus Pteropus; species Pteropus alecto. The sequence continues at coordinate 9,558,678 of NW_006433378.1, read as the reverse complement.
AGCTAGGTACTTACACTTACATGATTTCATTCATTCTGTAAAACAGCTCACTGAGGCCAGTATTGATGGTTCTGTTTTAGAGATGAGAAAATTAAGAATTAAATGCTTACATACATGTCATATAGTTGGTTAATATCAAAACCAGAGATTGAGCCTAAATGCTACAATCCTTTCTTTACTAGATATATTCAACAAGTACCTCCAATATACTGGCTACTTCATAATGAAGAAAACATGATATATCAGTTCCTGCCCCCTTGTAGATAATAGTCTTCATCAGATCACCCTCGCATCTCATTCTTTTTAATACATTTTCTCAATCATAATGAAGAATGAGATTCATCTGTCACATAGCTGACGGCCCCAGGGAACATAACTTGTGTGTGTTGACACAGTAGCCATGTTCCATCAGAACCTTTTCCATAAATTGAGTATCTGTCAGGTGAATTTTTTGTTCCCACAATATATTGTAAGTTCAAGATGCCCTTTTTCATCATGCACAGTTCCTGGAATAGAGTTCCTTCTTTCTCTAATTCGATCACTTAAGTTGCATAATTGAAAGAGACTATAATATCATCTTTGTTTAGTGGTGCCTGCATCTTTTATATTTAAAATTCCTTAAGACAAGTGACATCTGTGTACAATGTAGCTGTAGTGTGACTTACAATAACTTCGTGTTTTTGTTATCTCATCAAGAGATCACTTGCAAGGAGACAATGCACCCTTTGTGATTTCTAATAAAACACTGCATGCTTTTGCATGTCTAGCATATGTGTAGCATGGTGGAGATCAGGAAGGATAAATTCATTTAATGTCTGCCGCCACTCCAGAAATCCACCTCCAGTCAGCAGAATTGATGTGGAAGGGGAAGTGTATCTTGCATCCCAAATGATATATTAATCAGATATGTTCGGTGAATTGTAAAACAAAAGCTTTAACAGCACTATATCCATGGCTCAAATTGACCTATTAGTGGGTAGATATAATTTGGAAGTAAAAATCTAAATGTATTCAAAACGCTTTATTTGGAACACATTTATAATTTCAGACTCTTTTCCAAACCCAGTCCTACTAATATAATTTAGCTTCTTATAACATATTTTAAACTGGTCACTTCCAAGTTTTGACAAAAGCCTCCAACCTGGAAAAAAAAAAAAAAAAAAAGTCAGACCTGGTGAGTTTGCAACAGAGTAGAGAATAGATCTATTATTACAACAGTGAAAAGGAATCCAATTTATTTTGTGACTTGTCCTGCCTTTTTCTCGGCATAACCACTTTTGAAGTTTTAAGTGAAGATCCAGGGCAGTCCATGTTAGGACCTTAGTACAAATGTGCTGGCAGCTCCATGGGAATAGACTGCTTTGCCTGGATGCCAAACTGCCTTCCATCACAATGAGTTCAGCTTTTTATAACTGACCTCTTTTGGGAAGCTCTTCAGATGATACCAGTCACTAAATCTGTGCACCGCCAAACTTAGGATGGTTGCAGGTGGCTAATTTAGAAAGTATTTAACTGTGCTAGAGTTTGAAATGTACGCAAGTCTTATCTTTAGTAAATTTAACACCTGTAAATATATATTGAGATAAACATCCTAGAGAGTAATCCCAAACTGTCTTATTTAGCTGTTTGTAAATTTTGAAAGTAAAATGGATATGTAGCCTATACCATTTTTCTCATAATTTTTATAATTTTTAGTCTTTTTTTTTGTTACTCGCTTAACTAGTGAAAAGTTATTGCGTGACTTAACTTTTATTTTTAGGTCCCAGCAAACAAAGAGATAAAATGGTTGAATGTTTGCTATTCCCACATCGCTTCACTACAAGGCAAAACAGATCATGTATTAATATTGTCACCATTCATTCTCTGTCTGAAGTCTTAAAGCCTTTTATTTTCAAATTCTGGTATCTCAGATTGGATGAATGTAATTGAGTCTTCAGCTCAGTTTATCTTCCCTAACGGATATAGAGATTGCTAAAAAGATGCAGTAGAGGTTAAGTTTGTGATGTTAAGCGGTTAATTTTTTTCAAAAAAAAAATCTAACTTCTGAAAATAGAGTTAAGGATCATTTGCTTAATTTTACTTTAGAACAGTTTGGGAACAACTGATATATGCTTGGGGTTGGTATAATGGGACTCCATTATTTTAATTACACAATTATGTTAAATGTCTTTTAAAAGCCTGAAAGTTTATGCAGGTATTTTTTTTCCAGGAATTCCAAGATAGTTTCAAGGGACCTTTTTTCTTCTGAGATATTCTATTAGCTTAAAGGGGAAAGATATCTCTACCATATATGTATGAATATGATGTGTGTGTGTGTGTGTGTGTGTGTGTGTGTGTGTGTGTGTGTGTGTCGAGGGAAGGAGGAAGGGAGATAAATTTTGGGGCTCAGAGGTATAAAGGATTCTGTCAAAAGCATAAGGCAGCCTGTGTCAAGACAGACTTGTTAAGGATGCTAAATTTGCTACACTCTAGGCGGAAGGCAAGACTGGCATGCCATGAACCTTCATTTCTTTATCTACAGAACTGTGGGTGACTTCATGCTATTTCCAAATTCTGTTCCAACTTTTAAGATTCCACAGTTTATTAAATGCAAAATTAAAATCAGAAAAAAAGAGTAGTCTCAGTGATCACAGTGAAGCTAAAAAGCTGTTAACTAGGCTTGTAATAATCCAAGCCAGAGGGTTTGTTGCTATTTAAATATTGAATAACAAATTTCCAACCTTGAATTTAATTGCCATCAGAAATGTCTTATTTCGGTCTTAAAGACCAAGATATATCTGATTTCAAGACAGAATTTTTAGAGAAACAAAACATCTTTTATCGCATGTAATTTTCACCAGTTGATTTTTATAGCACTTAATTTTATTAATTTCAGTCCATTTTTCTTTTTATTTCGCTGCGAGTCATCTTACATCTCTGCAGAGTGTAATGTAATATTCTCAGCACCTAATAAGCTGGCAGATACATTTCCATTTGAATGTAGATGCTATGGAAAATTTAACTGAATTAAGCTAGAATGCTTCACTTACTTTTAAGTGGTCTGTGTTAGAAGATTAATGAAGACGTCTTTCACTTTATTGTTATTTTTTGGAAATGTAGCAATTTGATGCTTTGGGAGGCTAGATTATGACAGGTCCAAGACTGAAATTTAACTACGTAGGCATAATGAAGAAACAAATACTGCAGCCAGTTAGGAAGGTGAGCAAATTTTTGAATGTCATAGTCATCTTTTGTTGTTTTACTATCCATTATGAAAATGAGGGACATCAAAATAATCGCCTGCTCATATCAGTTATTTTGGATGGTAATTAATTAAGACAGATATTCTTTAGATGCTATATCATTTGCCCTTAATTAGTAGTTTGCAGAATATTAGACATTAATAGTTCGATATAGCAAAGATAGATTAAAATGGTAGTGTTCATATTTTTAATGACATTGAGGATATGTTATATATTTATTTAAAGTAATTAAATCTTTAATTCCAAAGGAAAAATGCATTAGATGTAGTTTATATTTGACTCTTAAGTGATTCTGTTGATTTAGGAAAAGTAGTGATTGAATGCAAAACTGCATGTTTATATATTTCTAAATAACTTTTTAAAATGAAGATTTAAAAACACAGAAGTGAAAAGAATAGTATAATATAATCCAGTGTTGACTATTTTCAAAATTTGTTAAGCATGTTGTTTCTATCTTTCTACTCTTTTGGGAGATGGATGTTGGGCTTGTATTTTAAATCAACTCCTAAATGGCATATAATTTCTTGTGTAAATGCTGTAACGTGCATCTTTTAATTATAAAGACTTTTTGAAAATGAGGATCTTCTTCATCTTTTCTTCTTTAGAAACATTTGTTTAAAAATAACCGTAAATTAGAAGAGAATCGCACAGCTATAGAAAGAGTACTTATAAAATTACTTCTTATTTTTAAATTTACTTTGTACAGTGATTTATTATTTGAAAATTATCCAATTTTTAAAAAGTCCAACAGAAGACACATTTATATATTTTATTTATTTTACAAGAGGGAGGGGTTGGATAAAAAAAAAGCCATTTTTGTTTTTTGGATAGTGGACACGTGCGATGACATGATGAAAACAAAATGCTCTGTCTGAGGCGTCTGAGGCTGGAAGTCATCTGTACCACATTCTGTATGCGGTGTCAGCCACCAGTGTCTCCCAGTAGCACTGCAAGTGGTCACTTCCCAGCTTAATCTAAATCATTAAGTAGCTACACTGCAGTGGCTTAAATCCATGGAGCTGACAGATATGCCCTGGCATTTCCCTGACATGCCATAACTATTCATACCAAGTTGTCAACTTGGAGTCAGAGGAAGCTGGCTGAAAATGGGCAGGATGTGATTGCCCAGAAAAGTGTGATTGATCTATTACTTATGTAATAATCAAGATAAAATTTACCAAATAAGAATAAAGTCTTCATTGTGTATCTGAACATGGAAAAATAATTGGAAAAGTAGAGGAGGGCTTCAGGGATGTTGGAACTGTTAACAAGGCAGATTGCCACCCTAGTATGCCCACCGCCCACAGCTTCTTTGTGTTTTTGGAGGGCAAAGGAGGACTTGTCAAGTGGGAGGAATAATTTTTTCAGTGGACAAAGAAAAATTGATTTCACCATGTTATTTCTTAGAATGTGTCTATTATTCTTACATCTTATTTATATGACAAGTAGCTATCTTTTTTATATATGTACATTATAAGGAGTGGAGGTTATCAACTTCTTTGGAGAATAATTGTATTCTGCAGTGAATAAAGATGGGTTTGCTCCAAAGGAATTTTTTCCTTCCTCAAGAAAAGCATAGATGGTAAAAAGCTCCTCTTGGCAACCTGTTTATAGCTCTTCTCACAATGAAGTGTAGAGAATTGAAGATTAATTCCATTGAAATCATAAATGCACTGCAGTCTGTAGATTATCAGTCAAGATAAACACCACTGATTATTGTTGAATTATGCATACAAATATTTACAACATCCCGAGTAATGAATTCATAAAAATAAGTAACAGTTATAATAATAGAAACCTATTACTTAAATTTCCATACATTTCTTGAGTCCTGGAAGGAATATTTTCCAGCTGGTTAATACTGTTGTATAATTTAAGAAGTGTTTGCAATGCAGTGTTAGCCACATTTATTTCCCTTTAGACTTCGGAAAATCCAAACTTAGATATCAACCCATTGTTACCGAGAGAAATGTCTACGCATTTTCATATTCCTACTATAGGATATGTCAGTCTACTCAAATTAATAGTTCAAAGTATAATATGGAATTATATTTTTTAAAAGTTTTTAAAATTTTAGAATTTTTAAATTAATGACTGAAATATTTAAAATTGAAAATGTGGTGTTTTTTTTTCTTAAGACCGTATTCTATTAAATTGGTCAGATAAATACAAACATTTTGACTCAGATTTAGAAAATATTCTCACATATTGTCATGAAGGAATATAAATTGAACTGCATTTAGTTTTATATCTCTCCTGTTTCAGTCTTTATTTAATACGGTGAAATAGTTCTTTTATAGTTGGAATCTCTTAAATTAGAGATTCTTCGAAAGTGCCATTGTTATTTGTGGTCTGTCCCTGAAATATTGAAGCTGTTTCAGAAGCAGAATGAAATGTTGATGGTGGATAAGACTTGCTGACTAATAGTTGTTGGAAACTTTCCATTTGTCAAATTAATGTAGATGATCATATATTAGATGTAGCTGAGGGGAGCGCCAAAGCCCAGGGTATCTAAAATAATACTTCGTTGGCAAAAAATGTGTTTTTAGGAATGAGAGCTTGTTGTGAAAGATGCAGAAGCCATGACATCATTTGTCCCAAACACACCTCTTAGCGGGTGATCTGAGGGCTCATTTCTGTATGTCTCCATGGGGAACCGTGATTCTGCTGCTTCCCCTTGAGGGCTCCATGCCAATTGAGTTCCCCATGTTCTCCAGGTTGTGTTTCCCTTTTCCTTGCTTCCTCTTTTCCCTTATCTTCTCTTTTTCTCTCTTTCCTGAGACTCGAAATGTGATATGGAGTAGGGGTTGTGGTTGGTGATTCACATGCCAACTTCCTGTTACTTGAATTACAAAATCCCCAATCCATGGAAGTGAGGAAAATGTAGCAATAACACCGAGGCTATGCCAAGTAGTTGAAAGATTTTCATTGTAAGTTAGAAGCTATTAATAATGGTTATAGTTCTTCAAAGGTAGCTTCCTTTTTGATAAGATGACATTTTATTATTTTTAATAGAATTATGTTCAGATATGCTTTTTCTATCAGATGGGCTGTGTCCGTGTTCTTATGTGGGCCTTCGAATCTGGGTTGATTTGAAACTGCCTACCTTCTACTCTTCTGCTAGATCATCTGCAGAGACTTGAACCTCTAGATAGTAGAGAAGAGGCACTGTAGCTAGGGCTGGTAAAGTGGTTATAGAGCCCGAGTTAAGAAGTTCAAACCTGACACCTCCACTATCAGCCGTATGACCATTAGCTAATTACTTAACGTGTTTGTGTTCAAGTTTCATCATTCTTTATCTGGGGAGTAGGAATAGGATTGTAAGTGTTTAAATGAACGAATACGTACGAAGTACTTAGAACAGTGCTTAGCACACACGACATGATAATAAATGCTACTTGTCATTATGTGTCCATTGACAATTATTTGTGGAATTAAACCTATGTTGTGACACACCTCAGTATATTTGTAGATCGCATGATCCAGAATCTTTGGCAGTTACTTGTTTAGAATTCTTTATCATTGAGTAAATTAACTATCTTCTATAGTACCCTAAATTTCTTTTATGATCAGAATTTATTACATTAGTTAATTTATTATTTGATAAAATGTACAACAGTCAAATTCTGGGCACAAGAACAGAGCACTAAAAATATTTTATTCTTGCTAATCAAATGAAATGTAGAAGTGCATTTGTTCCTGTATATCAGTTTTAATTGTTTTGTTTTATGATAGCTAAACTTACGTTTTACTACTATGATACAGGTATTATGTAATGCAAACATATTTTAATGCTGTTACCTCTCTGAATTTATTTAAATGTTTAATAGTGTATTTCTAACTGATATTTATATAACTAGACAACTTTTTGCAAAACTATTTTGAAAGCTTTTTACTATTCCAATTACATTAAGAAATCCTACCCAATAGACTATGTCATGTTATTGATGAATGTTTGTAGTAGACCTAATTCTCTATCACTGTATTTTGATTTACAACATGAGTATCCTGCATGTTTAATATATACTGAGTAACTTAAAATGAGTTTGGAAACAATGGCAATGAACTACAAAGACTTACATAAGAAATTACCACTGACATTTCTGATAATTAGCCTTGAGTTTTTCTATTGAAGACTGTATGGTAAATTGACAAAATGAATGTACACTAGAGCAGGGATTCCTATACATGTAGTTTTCTGCTGTGAATATGGTTATTTCTGAAAAATATTGTCAAACTATGTGAACTTTTGCCAACCAATGATCATTAATATTGGGTAATTATAGCATTTTCTCTCTCAATAGCACAACCTGTGGATGCATAGTAACTTTTCTTGGAGGCTTAAATATTATAATTATTTTAGCTTTTCTTTCAAACTATTGTTTTGATTGTATTTTATATTTTTGGCAAGATGTAATTTCCTTTCCTGGGACTGTTCCAAATTGCTCGGAATTGTCTTCATTAAATTTATTGGAACACAGATTGTCTAAATGACATTTTAATAATTGCTACAAATATATGGCAGAAAAAACAGAAGGTGCAGTAAGGTGGTTGGGCTTATTTTTGTTTTTTGTTTGTTTTTGTTTTTTGATTGTTTGGGGGTTTTATTTTGGCTTTTTTTTTTTTTGCCAAAGATTCAGATGAAGATGGGTTAAGGATTAAAGTACCTCCCTCTGCTCCATCTGAATTGGCAAAGGACTATAATTTCCTTGAGATACACCAAGACTAATGACATAGGATGCTTACTTTATAAGATAATTAAAGACCTTCTGAATAGGTATACTTTCTAATCGTAAAATAGAGCTTAAAACTACAGACTGCTATTCCCAGCCTGGATGAGTTAATATTAGTTCTAAACCACAAGGATCTCCTCTTAAAGGTGTCTAGGTATTAGATTTTTATACCATTGTTCAGTAGTACATTTCAGGTTATATAACCTTGAGATAAGAAAATTTCCTTCACTGTTCATCACTTACTATGTTCTCTGTGTTTGAGAAATCTCCCTTTGTTTCAGATTTGAAGTTTAAAGATGCGTCATAAAGTATAAAAATAGAAAGTGCCCACAAAATCCAACATTAACAGTTGCAGAACATATTGGTCCTTGAATGCCTAAAATACAGTGTCTGAAGTGATTACAGGAAGAAAGAAAGTAGTATAATTTGAGAATTTTACGCCATCTTTGTCTTCCAGATTGCTCAGTTGGACTCTTTCCTTGCATCTAAACTCAAAGTTTATCTTCAGTTCTAATTGGCACTGAGCCACAGATAGGAAGGAGAGAAAGAAAAGATAACAGGAAAACAGGATAAAAGGAAAAGGAAAGATAAAAGATAAAAGGAAAACAGGAGCGCAGATGGAAGAACTTTCAGATAATTAATTGATTACTAGGTGTAAGCCCCTAAAGAGATTTCGAAACAGATTTTATAACTTTTGCCTCATGATCCTTGACACCCAAGGCTTTACGAAGTATATCCAGAGTATTGTGAGCTTCAATAAGTAATATTTCTAATACATTATGTTAAGCCCCTCATGTGGGATTTGCTACATTTTCACATGCACATTTTTAATACAGCTTTTACACATTTTCCTGTTTTGGGTTTATTTTTTAATCATTTATAAATGTTTATGTAATTAAAATGTGTATCTATTCCACAGCACTTTTCTCTAAGCATTGAATTACTATTTTTTCCCTTTAAATATTGATATATTTTTGTTTGGCACTATATAGGAAGACTCTTTGAATAATCAAAATATTTATAAGCTGATTCCAAGTTTTTTTTTTTATAATAGCAATTTCTTATAGCATAACATTTGTGAAGTACATAGTAAATAAACAGGGCTTGGGAGTGAGATAGAATAAATCCATTTTGTGTCAGAAACTACTGTCTTGATTTTAGACAAATCCAAAATGCAAAACTCAAATGTCTTTTCCGAAACTAAGTTTTTTTAATAGTTGTTTTCATTATACCAAATTGTATATTTATATTACATTTACATAAAAGGTAGCTCTAAACTCTGCCTGTGTTCAAACTTTTTTGTGACAAAGCCTGAATTTAAAGACCACATCTGGATTTGGGGAAATGTGTATAAATATCAGTATATGTGAAGGTAGCAGAAGCTTATAGATGACCTTGATAGAACTGTGTCTATGTACGTCAGGCAGGGTGTAGAAAAAGCCTAGGGCATATTGCATTAGTACATATTCTGACATGCTAGAAAATAAAAATAAAAACAAACTGTGTATAAATGCAAACACTATTTTCTTTTAAAAAATCCTGTTTACAGTTTGAATAGTTAAAATTTTAGTATATTGAAAATATGAATACATTTTGATTGATTATTACTGAATTATTATATCAGAATAGAGACATATGTTTGTGTTGTTTACTGGAAAATCTATCAGAAAATTCATTTAGGTGATGATTGAGTATATTCGGTAGTTAGCAAAATTTTATTTTACTTTTCCACATTCAGATTTCTACATAAATTGGTCTTGATTTAATATTCAAATAATTATTTTCATTCACATGTTAATTTCCACGTGTATCTTTATTAAAGGTATGTTTTTAGTTCCTTTATTAAAAAATGCTATCTAATTCAGCTTTGTAACTCAGTAGGGTGAAAAAGACTAAAGTTGGTGTTTCTCTAAAATGCTTAACTTCATTTCAAAATAATCAACTCAAAGAGTTTGAAGGTTTTAGTTATTTGGTGACAAATAATTGTGTGATTGACGTATTACTTTGTTTTTCAGCTGCTCTTTTGATACCCTAACCTGCTTTTAGTACAGGGGTCATATTATTTGTAGCAGGCAAGGGACATATTAGGTGTTTGGTGTATTTCTCAATTGATTGAAAAACAACATTAGTGTAACCAAGTAGTCATAACACACTCCTTAGTTACCTCAAGGAAGGTATATTTAGACTTGTTTAGTAAGCAGAGGTGGTAATGTTTAATCTAGTAAACAAATATAAGTATGAAATACTTTGCCTTTAAACCCACTTGGCAGTAAAAAGAGCCAAATGGAAAACTAGCTGACCATCTTACCCTGTTTGTCTCACACAGTGGTTACAGTGAATGCCACTCACACAACGATTTATTAAAGGAAAGGAAACCTTATTTCCCCTAAAATTATAACATAAAATCATAAATATAAGAGTACATTATTAATCTCTGATAGAATCCTTGTCCCTTGCTGTAATATGTTAGGCCACATAACATATTTTAAAAAGGGACAAAAGCTGGAGAAGTCATACATTGTGCTAGTAAGAACTAGAGAGATAATGGAAGTAAGATTCTCCTGCTCCTTCCCTAAAGCTTCAAGTAATCTGAAGTGTGAAAGAGAAAATAAAACTTTGAAAATCCAAAATAAATGGGAAAACTATTTTCTTACAGACGTTTTCATTTTTATAGTACTTCTTTATATTACCACTTTTATAATACTTTTGTCCATGAATGCTGCTGGATATGTATCCCAGGCAATTATGCAGAGTGCATTATATCTTAAATATTTTTCAGTTTGAAAATATTTGTCCTCATTGGCAGCGTATAAATAGGAGTTGGGTAGGCGTTCTTTTGTTCTGTTATCTGTTCTTATTACATCAGGTAGGGGCTATCTCTTATTTTTTCTTGCCTTTTAAATTCAACTTTTGTATTCTGATATTTTCTGCAACTTCATTTTGTTGTTCTGTTTTTGCTTTAGCATTCTTAGTTCTATAATGTTACTTCATTTTCTATATCATTCCATACTTATCAGGGTGTTTCCACATAGTAAATCTCCTGGTGACATCTCTTTTAAGGAGTGGTTCTCACCTGAGAGATAGCGGGGCCACCTTCCAGTCTCACAACCAGAAGGGAGGACTGTTTCATCCCACGTCTGGACTATGAGACATGCCTGTATCAGTGTTTTGTTTTGTCTAAAATCTCTTTCTGTAACCCATTAAAAGCCTCTATCAGACAGCTTGCAGAGAAGAATTTTGTGCACACTGACTTGCTTTTGGATGTTGAGATGAGTCCCCCTTTCTGTCTTCTGAAACAAGCGCTGCCACTGGGGGAGCTTGGAATTACACCTCACACCCGGGGTCCTTACAGAGTGTGCAGAACTCCTAATGGAGTTCATAGCTTCACTGGAAGGTTTCAGAGGCCCCAATAGTTTGTATTAATTCCACATGGGCAGTTTTCTAGAGTCCATAGCATCCGGAGGTATCTCTGATGCCCATAGCTTAAGAGCAGTTCATAATGCCCAGTGCAGAGCCAGAAGAAAGTATTTTGAAAATAGCAGAGATCTGGAAACTTTGCTTGTAGAGAAATACTGTTTCATGAATAGAGAATACATTAGATTAGATGAGTGGGAGTAAAGGATCCGTTGTCACGAGATCAACAAAGGTCCGTTGTCCCTGTGGCATGGCTGCCTTGGTGCCAGTTCCCAAGTGACGGCGCTCGCGTTGTTTTCGGAGAAATCCTCTGGGTAGCTCTATGAGGCTGAGGGGGAGAGATGAACACGTCCCAGGATGTAGATGTGTTGTGATGTATTTCGGGGCCCATTTACCTTGAAAACGATGTCCATCATGTTGGAAAAGTTACACCTAACAAAAATGATGAATTTGGAGAGTGTCCCTTTAATCTGCAACCGAGAGAATTAGTGATTTCACCTTTACGCAACTCAGATCCCCCTTGTTTGTAATGGACATTGAACAGATCTCTAACACCTGTGTAAATCCATGCCATTAAAGGGAGTTTTAGATGTACTATTTATTAGATTTATTATTTATTTAGACTAAATGACAGTTTGGCTTTGTAACCTTTCTTAGTGGAATAGCTACCAATTATACTTTTTATCCATATGTCAGGGTATATTTAAGACTTTTTAAAATTCTTTTTCATATATAAAATAACCCTTTATCCTCAAAGAGTGTTGTTGCTCCTAGGTTTTTGTCTGGCTAGAGAGTTATGGAAAAATAATTGAAAATGAAACACATACAGTTTGAAAAGACTCCAACTAAATTCAAATTGATTTTTAGAAGTTACATTTTTAAAAAAAATCACACTTTATTGTCAATTTAAAAACCATGAAATGTCATGACAGTACTTTATGAACAACTTATTGTAGAAAAAGAAACTAAGCAACAATCAGATTTCGGTCAGTGTTTAACATCTTTCATGCAGCCTGACGGTGCCAGTTGGTGAACCAAATCAGGTGGGCACTGAAGCAGGTCGTTTTAAATGCTCACTGGCAGGTGTGGAGTTTATATGGTGTTTGCTTTCCAATCTTCGCTTTTTAAAACCTGAAATCTAAATCTGCAGAGGACATTCTTGCTTGATAAAACAGACATTCTTTTGTGTTGCTTTGGAAATGTCTAATTTTATAAACTGATGTCAGGAGTTTATAATTCCCAACTTTGTGTACTGTTGAATAGGCTGTGGACCTGAGTTGGCCACTTGCTTATCTGAGTATTGCCTACAGATCCGATTCTTTGGCGGGCATGTTCTCACAGAACTTGCTTAGGTAATTATTATTCACTCTTTACCCTTGAAAAGAAGGTCAAATAATGATAGTATGATTTTCAGAATTATTTGTACTTTGTATGTAATAAAAGAGAGGTTGCACATCCCAGTAGAAATCTCAGAAAGAGAGCTCTTTCTGTGTGGTAGCCATTCTTAGTTTTTTGGTATTATTTGCATCTTTGATTCAATTTGAAATACAAACAGCTTAAGTTTTTAAAAAAATGAATGTGAAAGATATTTTTAAATATACATCTTTTTCGAGGATATTTCTTCTTGCATTAAGTCTTTCTTAGGTTATACCTTTCAAGAGCTATTGATGCCTTAAATAAATAAGGTACTTTCTAGTCTTTGAGGGCAGAGAGGATGTTCACAGGGTAGAAAGGGGAGAATTTACAGGACCAATACTACTATATACTTTTTTTTCAATTTCAGTTGACATTCAATATTATTTTAGTTTTAAGTGTACAGCACAGTGGTTAGACATTTCTGTAATTTACAAAGTGATCCCTCTGATTAGTCTAGTACCCACCTGGCACTATATGTCGTTATTACAATATTTTTGACTGTATTTTCTATCCTGTACTTCACATCCCCTTGACTGTTTCATAACAACCACTTTGTATTTCTTAATCCTTTCACCTAGCCCCTAACTCCCCTCCCATCTGGCAACCATCAGTTTATTCTCTGTATCTATGAGTCTGTTTCTGTTTTGTTTGTTCATTTGTTTTGTTCTTTAGATTCCACATATAAGTGAGATTATATGGTATTTATCTTTCTCTATTTGACTACTTCACTTAGTATGATACCTTCTTGGTCCGTCCATGTTGTCACAAATGGTAAGATTTCATTCTCTTTTCATGGCCAAGTGATATTCCATTGTATATATTTACCATCTTTTCTTTATCCAATTGTCTCTTGATGGGGACTTGGGTTGTTTCCATATCTTGGCTATTGTAAATCATGCTGCAGTGAATATAGGGGTGCACATATCTTTTCAAATTAGTGTTTTGGATTTGTTTAGATAAGTCCCCTGAGTGGAGTTGCTGTGTCACTAGGTAATTCTATTTTTAATTTTGGGGGGGATCTTTATGCTGTTTTCCATAGTGGCTGCACCAATTTACAGTCCCACCAACAGTGCATGAGGGTTCCCTTTTCTTCACGTCCTCGCCAACACATATTGTTTGTTTATTGATTTATTGATGATGGCCATTCTGACAGGTATGAGGTAATGTGGTTTTAATTTGCATTTCTCAAGTGATTAGTGAGGGTGAGCATCTTTGCATATGTCTGCTGGCCATTTCTCTGTCCTCTTTGGAGAAATGCTATTCAGGTCCTCGGCTCCTTTTTTAATTTGGATTGTTAGGTTTTTTTGGTATTGAGTTCTGTGAGTTCTTTAGAAGTTTTGGATATTAACCCCTTAGGATGTATCATTGGTGGATATCTTCTTCCATTCAGTAGATTGTCTTTTCATTTTATTGATGGTCTCCTTTGCTGGGCAAAAACTTTTTAGTTTAATGTAGTCCCATTTGTTTACTTTTTTGGTTTGTTTTTCTTGCCCAAGGAGATATATCAGAAAAAATATTACTAAGAGCAACATCAGAGAGATTGCTGCCTATGTTTTCTTGTAGGAGTTTTATGGTTTTAAGTCTTATATTTAAGTCTTTAATCCATTTTGAGTTTATTCTTATGTACTTTTTAATATTTTAGGTCAGGTGATCTGCTATGATTAAAAAAAGAAATCCTCCTCTTTCCTAACAACTACTTTTATCTAAAGTATACTCAATTAAAATCTTAATAGATTTTAATTATGTCAAATTATACTACTTCTAGATAATCAACAGTATAGATATTAACATAGTAATTAAGTATTTTATTCAGCACCATTTCCACATGACAGATAATTCTATCCTCAGCTGTCGAAGGAATAAATAATTCTAAATTTTCATCAGTCATAGTATGTCTTTGTTATATTTGTAATGAATCAAGTCACATAATAGATTGATCCTTTCAAAAAACAAATTTTAAATGTGTCACTTGCTTTTTGGAGTGATATTGAAATGAGTACACTCTGGGAACTGCATGATAGAATTTCTACAAAACATTAATATTTATCTCGTGGGTCACCACCTGAAGACTAATAACACTGTGCCCAGAATTCTTGTCATGGACTGTGTTAGTAAAACAGTAATAAAAGTGATAAAGTAGTTCACTATTTTATATCCTGTGACTGGTTATGGTCATCTGGCTAGAGTCTAACCCATATTAATCCCTTGAGTCAACAGTCAGGAACATTCAATGATGTACTTAAAATACTTTTTAACATGTGGTATTTAGAGTGTTTAGAATGTCAAAGGATCCTTTGTAATGATCTTCCCTTGAGTAGTTCAGAAGATATTTTTAAAGTTATTTTTCAAAGAGCACAGTGTTTGAAGACTTTCAGAAAACATAAATCTCGTAGAGTACTTTGGGGGTAAAAAAAGCTCAGTTCTAGAAAAAAAATCACACTATACACTGAAGTGATATATTAGTCAAATAATCTATGAAAAATTCAGGAAAACGGCGTATGTGTTCATTTTGATTGAGAAAGGAACTTTTATTTTTTTCAGAAACAAGAGAATGTGTTTGATGCTCCCTTTGGGAGCTACACCCTTCTCCATAATTGTGTTTTTCACATTTTATGTTCAAATGTAAATGACTGAAGAGAAAGTATAATGTGTTCATATTTTTCATAGAACATATTAAAGCCTGTTTCCATGGCAACAACTTTTAATTGGCAAATCTCATTCTGTCAGTACTCAAGCTTATTTTTCTTGGGTATATTGAATTGTTAACAGTGCCTCACAAAGCAAAAGTTAGATTTGGCATTGTTCTTTGGCATGAAAGATGTTCAGTCAAGGGTTTATTTTATTGAATAATTTAGCTATACTGTGTTTGTGTAGTAGGTTGCTGTAGAGACGATACATCTATCCCAACACTGTTGTGTGTCAAGAAACCTGCTGAGGATTCGTACAGACACTCAGACTTGCAAACTGAGAATAGCAGCTTGTGTTATTTCATACAGGTATAGTACACAACTGTCTTACCCGGCAGAACAGAGTTTGAGCAAATTAAAATCCTTTTGGCCTGTGTTTCAGTGTATCTGTGGTTCCTCATGGTCTTCACTTTTAACACTATAGAGTAGGTTGATGTATTAGAAATGAACACAGCTTACAGCTTCTCACTGGTTTTATCTCTTGAATCAATGTGGTGCAGAATGTCGAAGCAGGTATTTGGTAAGTTGGATTTGGCTACTGCAGTGTTATAAAAATAGATTAAGTAAATAGACACAGCAGGCCAACACAGCTTGGATTTTAAACTCTTCTGAGACCCAGTATAAGTTTAACAGTTTATAGGTCTAGGGAGAAAGAAATATGAATCCCTGAGATAATTTTAATATTATGTAATGATGGAAGAACTGTTTTACAGCAAAGAATCAGGTGTTGTATCTATTATAATTATTTCAGAGAGCTTTATCTGAAAGCTTCAATTTTTAAGCTATTCTAGTCTGCTGTGAATTTTTTTTTTTTTTTTGCATTTGCTATTTTTATATCACTGCAGTAGCATAACCCTGCAACCAGGCACAAGACAACACTGCAGTTGGTGTTGAATGTGAAACTGTTATTAAACGAAAGCTAACAAAGTAAATCCTTAGAAAGAAATTGTCTGCATTGAAGACTGGCGATATTAAAATTAAATTTGTCTTCTAAAACTTACAATGTGAAATGCTTAAATGACACTATTTCCTCTTCAAAAGCCATGATTTCATATAGTCACTACTTTTAATTATTCTCCACTGTTGCAGGTTTTCTGAAAAAGTGTTCTTTTTTCATGTATCGTCTTTGTCTCTTAAAACTGTTCTCATTGCATTTTTGGTTCACAACTTCGTTCTTTTCATTAGAAGTCACAGAAAGTGTTTATGTCTGACTAGTTCAACCTTACCTCGATAAAGTGCTAATGTACCCTTCTCATCCATATATTTCCTGAGCAATTATGATTCTCATAATTTTATAATTACATATATATAGAAACAAATCATATATGTTTGCTACCTATATGAGTGATTTGTGTATGTGTATATATATGTGTGCATGTATGTGTGTATATATGTATGTATATATGTGTGTGTGTATGCATGTATATATATACATATATACACATACATACATGCATGCACACATACATATATACATACATACATACATACAAACACACACACACATTTTGTGAGTAGATTTGACTACATCTCATATCTCCAGTAGCTTAAGAAAAGTGATTTAAAAAAGTATAATATTAACTTTTGTAAAGAGTGGTAAATTACCTTACCAAAGCCATTTCAAGAATGAAATGAAAAAAGTAAAAAGTGAAAATTGAGGTTAGGTGAACTGCAAACATCTCCCTGTATAGTGCTCCATTCTTTGAGCCACAGGCTCAAAACCCTGCTTTATGGATCAATAGGATTTCACTAGACCCTATACATTTGTGTAGTTTCTGAATATTAAGAAGCAGTCCCAAAGATTCATGACATGTAATCAATCGATTGTGTTGGTGCTTGGTAGGAAATTTAAATCACGCGCTTTGAGTAGGCTTGATGACGCAGCTGGAGAGGCACCTAATTGGCCACCCACCTCAACATGTCCTTGTTGACTCTTCTCACAACCAGCAACTCTGACGAAGTGAAGCATTTCTGCATTTGGGGATTTACAAAGGTCTGGGGGACATAAAGCTTTAAAATATCAAACTTCTTTTTAAAACAGTGCTGTATAAATAGGGTTTGAGAAATGAAAAAAAAAAAAAATCTAACAAAGATTGGTTAAAGTTTTTAGATCTTCAGCTTTTCCAACCCTAGAAGCCCCAGTGTCATCATTGAGTGAAGCAATATTCTTCTGCTTTTTCCACTCAACCCTCAGTTCCTAGACTGAGAGCATCTATCTTGGTCATAGATACCTGAGATGCCCACCCAGTTCATTTCTTATCCAATTCGGTTCCAGTTCCAGGTTTATGACTTGGAAGATGTATGAATAAATAAAACAGTAGGACAGAAGGGGCACAACATTTTTGGGGAAATAGCCAATGATTCTGGTTCAGAGATCTGGCAGTTGGAAGACAGAGCTGGAAATCTGAAAGCTTCATTGATGGAATTCAGTAGGTAACTACTAAGCACATGTGATAGTCTACAAGTACAGGTATTTGTATAGGTATATGAGTAAATTAACTCACTGTAAGAAACAAATCTTTATTATATGAATCATGCTCTAAAATAAGGGCAAAGAATGAAGGTGAGGTATTGGTGGAGTGTTTTCTGAGTTACTGGAAAATATGAATCTGTACATTATTAACAAAGATTAATAATAAGCCTTTTTGGATTTAGAGCCTAAGTCATTCTCATTTAATCTTGCCAAGATCACATAAAGTATTTCATAGGCCTTGAATGGGGAACAATTTCTATATATATCCTTTATATATGTATATATCTCTCTCTATATATAAACATATATAACTATTTTCATCTCTTTCTCTCAACTACTTACCTCCATCTTTCCCTGTCACAGTCCCCTCCCTTCTCTCCACTCCTTTACCCGCCACCCCCCGCCCCCCCACTCCCACACGGGTATAAATAGGTAATAGTCCTGTGGTAACTTAGTCTAAGATCAAGCTTTTGGAAATAAGACTCTGCCTTCTTTCTTACAATAGAGAAGCACACTTAAGTAGCAGTAACACTGATACTCGGGATTCTTGATTCAGGAAGCGGGTCACAGGACCGAGGCCCGGATGTCCTTGTCCTACAGTCTGTGGAGGCCCGGATGTCCTTGTCCTACAGATTGTGGAGGGGCAGAGCAGAAGCTGGTTCTTTGTGTAAAGGCCCAGATTATCAGAACAATGAACCGAGGCCTTTAAATGCACTTGTATGAGAGAGTCTGGAAAACTTTCACTAAACAAATCCAGATAAGCTTATGATAAGAATAATAGCTGCACTCTACTGGTGTTTTCTAGTTGCTGGGTACCAGCTTTACACAAATTTACACTTTGTTAATTGCACAGTTATTTCCATTTTATTGATGAAAAAACAGGTTCAGAGGGTAACTTGGTGTGTACACGATTGGTCACAGGGTTGGTAAGCAGAGCTGGGACTTGAACCTGAATTTATCTGTTTGCTCTTTAGCTTCCTGTTAAGTGCTGTCTCCTTTATCAGTTTTAAAGGAACTCTGCAACAGAATATCGTGCATAAAAACAATCTTTCTTGGAGAAATTAAAACCTTTCCTAGAATGGATAATGATGGTCCTAAGTTTGAAATATGAAGTCTTCACAGCGAGGAGCAGATGTGTTATGTGACTGCTTAAGCTTCTGTTCACAGATGTCTCACATTACCCTTCAAATTTTTGACCTTCCCAAATTTCCATCTCTTCTTCCAGTTCCACATACCTATGAAGCATCTTCTTTTTGACCTTGTCATTTGCATTTGAAAACTTGGTTTAGAAAACCTGCCTCGAAATCACATGGGGAACAATAATAATGCTTCTTACAGCTCTAGGAGACTTGAGAAGAAAGCTGACAGTATTGGGGGCTTAAATTTTGCATGCTTCCTTATTCTGGGCATTTAGCTCCTGCCTGACATGATTCTATTTGTGTATCATTTTGCTAAACATTTGCCAGGCATCACTGCAGTGGTATTTCCTATACAAAACACCTTGGCATTATTCAAGATGAAAAACAGTATACGTGCAAGATGAAAAATCAGATTTGATCAGCAAAGTGCTGACATCCTAATTGGAAGCAATGAGAGGTAGCATACCATTGCCTCGGGCATATGGAATCTGTTTGTCTATCCCCTTCCCACCCCCAACTCACGGGGAAGCACATTTTAAAAATTCTGATGAATGCTCTCCAGTTCTATTTTGGTGGGAAAGGCTGAGTTTGCAGGGAACTGGTAATCAAGTATTGGCACTCTCTTAGCTTGTATCATCTGAATGAATCGCAAACTGCTTTTAAGAGTTTATTTTACTGAGCATGGATTTCAAATATAGGGAACAGCGTTAAGTTCTGTCATTTTGGGGAAAAAAGCGTGTTTACATTATGAAGAGGCAATTGAGATTTATGAATAGCAAATAGTTGCATAAAGACTTCTTTTCTCTTTGTGTCATGCAACATAAACAAATCTCAATAAGAGGTCTCTAAAGATGGGCCTTATATTTTTAAATGCAATTCCTCCTTAGGTAATATCGTAGCCATATTAATGCGTGGTTCACTTCTTATTGCTACATAATGCTTCTGTGAAAAATTTCAGAGCCTCTTTCTGAGACAAAAATTGAAAACTAAAATTGATATGAGACCCATTGCAGTGGTGTTAATGGGGGCAGAGTTCAGTAAATGGAGCCTTTGGTACATATTTACATTTCATGGGCTACTTCAAAACTCAAAAAATGAATGGAATGCTTTTGAAAATCAGCATACTTATCCTACTTCTGCCTCTTTAAATAAACAACTGCCACAGAATTTTTGCTTTTGTTAGGCAGCACCATGAAGCACAAAACATTCGAAGTGTTTTTAATTTTTGAATAGTATGTCTCCTGTAGCATGTCTTAACTAACTCTTTTCTGTTTTTGGCAAAATTATGTAATAGCTTTAATTGGGTGAGCCATAATCTCAGGGTGGGAAAGATAACACATGAAGAAGGCACGTATATTACAAAAGCCGCTTTTCAGAATATTTCTGTGCTCTGCCAATGCCATCACGTTCTTCTGAAAGGTAGCTACTCCCACTTTTTGCTGCAATGTAAAAGGGGAACTTCATGTAAGATGCAAAAATGTTCCTGAGAATTCATCTGAATAGAAACTCTCAAAGCCCCTGGATTTGTTTTTAACAGGCAGGAGGTGGTCTGTTGAATTTTCCATCATTTTAGTGCCATATAACAATTTGTTGCCTTAGATCCTAAGTTTCTCGAGTGGTGTCATCTTATTTCTTCAAGGTAACTCCTAAAAGGAGTCCAGAATCTCTTGCCTAGATGCCGTAGACAGGTAACAGAACTCCTGAACAGAAGCATCTCTGTGTTTCCCACCCATCCTTTACTTGTCTGTCTCACTGTCTTATGTCATTCTTCCCTCAGTCCCTTTCTGCACCTGTGCCTCCTTAGCACTGGGATCCTAGAAATCACTGACATTTTATTCCTAATAAAGTTTGTAGAGAAGGGACTCAGGGCTTTTTTTTTTTGGATGGCTTTTTAAGTCTGTAATGAGAGTTAGAACCACAAATTATCTTGCAGCTACGATATATCTTAGAGGAGTTTTTGATATCCAAGACTGATCTCAGATTCTAGGGTACTTTTAATGGGCCGGATGATTCCAGCTCTTTGACTTTCTGAGATTTAAACCACTGCAAACTGACAGCAAAGAGCTAAGCGTTTCTGGAACCTTACTGAACTAGTAGCAGGTAAGAAAGCCACTGATTTACCTTCTCAAGAGAACGGATAATAAGCTAGTATGAATCCTCCCAGGTCTGACAGAATAATCTTAGACCAACTATATTCATACCTCTTACTGAGGATGGTTCTCATGAAAGCAGCATCCGTGGATGTCTCCTACATTTGACTCTCTTTACCAGTAGGAGTTGCATTTTGTATTTCTTTTTCTATCCTGTATCACCCAGCCATCCAATATACATTTATTAATAGGTAAATGTAAAAAATAGGCTATTAGCAAGATTGTAGAGATAGGTTCCTCTTTCCTATGTATGTGCAATATTTGGCACAGCAAATTTGAATATGTTCTCTGTGGAAATTGTTTTCTCAGAAGAGTCATTTGTTTCTCAGAGTCCTCATAGATATTATCACTTTTAGTAGGAGGTATGAAATTATTTTAAATATTTTTTTTTCTAAGAACCTCACTGAAAAATGTTGTCTAATTTATAGAGCTTTTCTAAGAGCTATTGCAAGTAACCAATTTAGTATGAACCTATTTTTATCACTGACATTCAGTTAATCCTACATGGTTTTTCCAAGATGAACCTACAGCTTTCAAAACCAAGTTTATCAGATAGATTTTCTTCACAGTTTCATCCAAAGTGAGAACCACTGAGACCTGCTATTATCTTTGTACTGTCAACACTCATACTTTGGGGTAAAATTGAGTTTTTCCCAAAGGGTAGCATAGACAACTTTGTTTATGATTTGCAAAATATCATAGTTAATTTGTGTGAAATCTATAGTATAAATAATGCGTACTGTGGTGATAGCTATAAGAAGTCTGTCTGACTATTTACATACAGTGAAAGAGTCCCCTAGAGATTGTTTTCTTAATTGCTGCATTTTAAATACCACCGGCTATTTGAATTTCAACTAGATTATTATTTTTATTCTAAATATAGCCTGCCAAATGTGTTTATACAATGCATATGAATCAGGCAGATGAGTCCCCATCACTTTAATTGTTCTGTGACTTTGTACAGATTATTTAATTTCACAGGATCTTCGAATCCTCATCACGTAAAGTGGGGGCGGAGTGGGGGTGACAGTAGCCGCATCACAGAATTGTGGGGAGGACTACGTGAGATCTACTCTTTCCATTATTCAGCACCGTGGCTCACTCTGAGCTAGGGGGAACAAGGCCCGGCCCTCGTGGATCCCAGATCTCCGGTGGAGTCAGTCAGTCAGTCAGTCAGTCAGTTAAACATGTAAATTAGCAATAGCTATAGGTACGACTGGTGCTATGAAGAAAATAAACAGGGCAGAGGCAGGTGGAGCCTGGCTCTGGAAGGACTTGAGTTGAATAGGTTATGTCCATTGCTGTGTCTGGAAGAGCAGAGACAATAAGTGGTAATGTTTTTTTCCCCTCGTCATTCACAGTTAATTTTCTTACCTTGTGTTTAACTATCATATTCATAATTTGTAAAATAAAAATTGGTTCAGTAGTTTTTATTTTGTGAGGATTGTTTTTGTCTTTATAAATTTAAGATTTCAAAGCAGATATTTTATTGCTTCGGGGTTAATAGAGTGACTCGGTTCATTTTCATTTCTTCGTAGGGTAACATAATTATTTTAAACACAATCAAATGGTAGTTGTGATTGTCGTTTGAATAGTTTTCTTTTCTGCCATTTTGGTGTTTAATAAACTTCATGGAGGACATTCATGTGCTAGCGTACGTTACTAACCCACTTGAATAGTTTTGTGCAACTGTTTTGTCTTGGATTGTTATGTACCGGATAACCAGATGAACAGTGACTCTTGAGTTTGTTTAATGAGTACCGTCTTTTTATATCCTTTCTATATATGACTTAGGCCGTCTGCACTATGAAGTGTCTTCCTGAAATTCAAGTATGCCTCAGCAAAAATATCCAATGAATGGGTTATCTGTGCTTATTCTATAGATTTCTTGACCGAGTACTTAAATTACTTTCACTTACTTTCCTTTCACTCTCTTACCTTCCTTGAGCAAAGCCTTTAGCCCAATCAGGTTGGTTTAGCTAGTGCCTGCCCAATAGCCTGAATATTCTCACCAGGATGGTTTTACTTACTGACGTTTTGCCTATGAGGCGTACCTGGCTTTGGGGGATTCCTGGAAAGCCAGCTGCGTTATAGAGGGCATAATCTTCAGACTTGGCGTCGGATCTGGATTTGAGGCTCAGACTTTATTTGCTACTTCTTGATCTTAGACAAGTCATTTAACCTCTGTGAGCCTTAACTTCTCTACTGGTATAATGTAATCAATGTAATTAATATCAGTTACTCATATGGTCATTGTGAGGTTAATTGGAAATGCTTGTGAAAGTGCTTCACTCCCAGTCTTTTCCCTCGGCACTGTTTACCTTGGTATCACAGGACACCTCATAGTGTTATCTGTTTTCTGAAATATGCCCTGTGTTAGGCTTTAAAGTCTGCCCCACTCCGCCTTTTGTTTTGCTTTGTTTTTAGTAGGTCATCAGATATAAGAGAGA
Source organism: Pteropus alecto (assembly GCF_000325575.1). Classification (NCBI taxonomy): domain Eukaryota; kingdom Metazoa; phylum Chordata; class Mammalia; order Chiroptera; family Pteropodidae; genus Pteropus; species Pteropus alecto. The sequence goes on along the minus strand of NW_006433378.1, from coordinate 9,534,974 downwards.
AGTAGATTAAAGTTTTCAAAAAGAAAGTTTGGGGATTACTTGTTTATTTTAATGAACCATCTGTTCATTTGCGTGATCAGAGCGCTTTATAAAAAGTGAGGGATAAGAAATGGTCTGTGGTGAATTAACAAATGTTTTTACCTAGTGGACCCATAGAAATATATTAAAGAAAAACACATGGGGGTATAGTATGTTTTAAAATATATCATTGGAAAGACAACAAAAGGAGAAATGACAGAAAGTATACCCACAATAAATAGTGACCTGGAAGAACTATACAAGGAGAAAATATAGTAAGGCAGTGCGTTTAAGCCCATGTAATAGTATGTGATACCCTGTTAAAAATGGATGAGCTAATCTGAAACTGTACCCAATTTAAAAAATGAGGGAAATAAGAACATTGGCATTCCAAGAGTTGCTTGTTCTCAAATGATTGATAGTATGTTTTATGCATAAATAATAAGGCTGTTGATAATTTATAAACTTTACTCACATCTTTTTAAAGTATTTC
>NW_006433378.1:9531201-9534359 GCF_000325575.1 Pteropus alecto | reverse complement strand
CTAAAATAACTTCATTGACTAATACATTACAAGTCTTTTCCTGCCGTATGTTACATAGGCTCCAGTAATTTCACTCATGTAGGGGGAGGGACCTACCTCCACCCCCTGTAAGCCAGTATACTTTAGCAAAACCCTGGAAGTTTGTCATGTAGAATACTACTTTTAGAAGGAATTTTTTGTTTGTTTGCATAATCAGTCCGCTTGGTTATCAGCCAATTTTCTTCCTTTTCAGATAAATATTGAAAACAATCTCCCTTACTAAATGGTCCTTTTACACCACTGTTTATTTTAAAAAATCAAAACAAATCAAAAAAACAGTTGTCCCAATTATAGTACAAGAGGAATTTATTTTAGTCAGGAACCATACCTTTATAAATGAAATTTGAAATTATGTTGACTATAGATAAGTGCTAACAATGAAACAACAGAAGCATAATTTCAGAAATAGCTAAAGTGGAGACTTAAACCTGTTTTGGATAATTTAGAACTTAATTACATAATGATTCACTAAAATAGCTTTGGAAAAATTGTTTAGAAGGTAAGCCGATATACTAATTCTTGTGTTTTTTTTTTATGTTAGTGCATTTTCTACACCAATTTAACACAATTCCTTTTAATTAAAAAAAGGACCTTTTATGTTTGATTTCATGATATTGTAGGATTCTCTTAGGGTGGATAATAAAGTTATTTTCAAATATTACAGAGGAATAAGTCACATCCAGAAAACATACATTAAAATGATTAATATCAGCTACTGGTAGAATAAAATGAGACAAATGTGAACTTTGTTTTTTATTGTATTTGGTTTTTTTTTTGTGTGTGTGTGAAATCAGGAAACATGTAAAGTGGTTACTCTAACAAATTTGTAACAGGAAAAAACATTTTTAGTTTCATTTTATTGGCACATTTTTGATCAATGCTTCAGAATTTTTGCTCTCTATAATTTTGACACTTCTAAGTAATATTTTCCAATCTGCATAATCCAGATTACAGTTACTGTTTATTCTTGTGAACATAGTGTGTAGTCTAGTTTTTATCTTGGGATGAAGGAAACAGTGAAACAGAATAATGGACTAATGATTGAACCAGAAGTTTTCTATTAAGTTGCAAGAAATGGGAAAATAATAAAGCTTAATTTGGCAGTTAGTCAATAAGCACATTTTCAAAACACTAGTAGATTTTCAAAAGCACTGTTCTAGGAGTGTTGGAAGTTAGACATATAGTTAATGTATGTTATATGTGTATGTATATTATAGGTCTTTTATACACATATATATTTATATTATGTAATGTACATTCTGCTTTGTTAGAATCCTTTACCCATTCAGTGAGTTCACACCTGTTATGAGCCTAACACTGTTTTCCGTGTTCTTGCTTAGGGAATGCAAATAGAAAATAAACATCATGATTCTTATCTTCATTGAGCCTGGTTTAATGGAGGAAACCATTGTGATAAAGTGTAATGAATGCTAGAAAAGTATTAAACAAAGACTTGTGGGTGACATTTAATTGGAGACACTCACTCTGACTAGAAGTTAACCAGGCCAACAAAAAGAAGAGAGGGCAGAGTATCTTAATAGGTGGATCTACATGGACAAAGTGATATCTTGTGCAAAGGATTAAACGTACTTCAGTCTAGTATGGCAGGAAGAGAAAGTGAAAGAGAATGCCTGTCTGTGTGGGTTAGAATAAGAGTGAGTAAGAGATTGTGAAAAAGATGTGTCTGGGATGATATCTGGAGAACGGTCAGATCTGTGATAGCTCTTGCCTTGGCTATTAAAATAATTACCTAATTAGTCTCTCCTCTTCAGGCTCTCTGCCACTTCAAGCCTCTTGTGCTCCTGTCTGATGAATTCAGGAAGCATGGCTTTGCTACTGTCATACCAGGCCCCATTCAGTGGCTCTCCCTGGCCTGCAGAAGGAAATGGACAATCTTTAACTCTGTTCAAAACAAACTAACAAACAAACTATACTAAGTTAGACTCAGCCACCTCTGCAAACGTATTTCCCACTGCTCTTATTACAAATTTATTACCTGTCATTGATGCCCCAAATTATACTATTTTTCTACCTCGATATCTTTTCTAAATCCTCATGTGTAAATACCACCTCTTCTTCAGAGCTATTATTTGATTGTTCTAAATGGAAACATTTTCTTTTCCCTTCAAAGTAAAAGAACTTATCTGAATGCCCCTAATGACACTTTTGCCTTCTAGCCTTCTATTTTAGTTATGTGCATGCCTTATTTCCCTTCGTAGAATATGTATCTGATTAATTTTGTGTCTCCACTGCCTGATAGCACTGATCAGATGAGAGGTTTCACCAAGTAGTTGGTGAATAAATGCATAAAGGAGTTACTCTAGAAGATAGGAGATTTAGTGGAAAGTATATCCGAGGCAAGGCCACGTCTATGTTTATTTTATTTTACTTCTTTGTTTCACTCATTTATTTTCTATCTTCTAGCTTTACTTTTTAGGTTAGATTAGGAGACAATGAGCAAGAAACATCTTGTTTTATTTTTGATGATTTCTAATGGGGGTAAGCACATATCTTTAAATTTCTATTTCTGTCCCTGGGTTGTAGTGACACTATTTGTTATATCTGAAAACAAACAGCAACAACAAATTAAAGTTGCCCTCAGTCCCTGGGTTGTACCAATATCCTGCCTGCTCATTGGTGGGATGCATGCTGACTCTAACATGTCTGCTACTTCCCAACTTTACCGCTTAACATCGGTGGGGCCTTAACGTGAGATATTAAACCTCTGGAAGCCTCTGTTTCCTCATTCGTAATATTAGGCTAATAAGAATTACTTCTTGGGGTTGCCTGGAGGACAAATGATAGCTATTGCTATGAGAGTTAATGATAGACCTTGTAATTACACCTGAGCAGGATGCTGAGGAGGTCACCATGAGAGAAAAGATTCTCCCCATCGTTATGGTCTTCTAAAGCAATGACAATAATTCCATGGAAAACTCTCGTTTTCTTACTTAAAAGTTTATTATATGCCAATTTACCTTACTTCAGCTATGAAAATTTTAACTTGAACATAGGCAACTTACAAATGAATTGTAGGAAAGATTGTCAAGTTAACATAGAATCCATCTAAGACCTCTGACCCTCAAGGATGAAAATGAAGCTACATTGTATAAGATCTA
>NW_006433378.1:9510737-9531167 GCF_000325575.1 Pteropus alecto | reverse complement strand
GTATGTTTATAAAAAGGAAAGATTACTTAAAGCTCAAATGGGTACACTGATGACATGGATTCCTTGACCTTCTTTTTTCCAAGAGATCTTTTGCTTGTAATGAATGAGGTGTTTAAAAACAACTTTTTGGCCAGACGTGTTGCTTCATCCCAGGATAACGTGCCTAAGGGAACAAAAGGCAGTAGCTCTTTTTGTGCTGCCTGTTGCCTTTGAGTGCACTTTCTCCCATGGGATAAGAAAGGAGCTGTGAAGAAAATAGACAGTTTAGAAATAGCAGCATCAGTTTACTGACAGATACCATTAGCAGTTATCTGGAAGTCATTGGCAAACACATTGGGCTTAAAAGAACTGTGGAAAAGCCATTGTGATTGTGATTGATGTGTAAATGAGAATGCATATTGGGATATATAGACTAACCAATAGTCCTCAGAGTAGCTGTCATTAGAATTGCCTGAGAGCTTGCCTGGGACCCAGCCAAGATCAATTAAATGAGAATTTCTGGGGGTGGAGGTTGGGTATAGAGAAATTTAAAAAAAAATTTATTTATAATGTACAGTCATGATTGAGGACCAGTGGCTTAGGCATTACAGTGTTGTCTCAGTGATGTGATAGCTAGGACAGCGGAATTGCTTATTCATTCCACAAACATTTACTAAAAACACTCAGGTTACTAAATTAGATTTAGTCCTATCTTTAACAAGTTCTTAATCTAGAGGAGTAGACAGACTTGTAGAAATTACCTGTAATGCAGTTTGACAGGTGCCAAACTCAGTACTATAAGTTTATTCTTCCTGGCAAGGAGAGAAGAAGGAAGGGAAAGTGAAAGAGAAAAGGTCCACAGAAAGTGACATTTGAAAAGGGACCTCTTGTAATCAGATTTAACCTCCGAAAATGATTCCCTTTGATTATCTACCTCTTTTAAACTAGAGATGCCCAGTTTCCTGATTCCTACCTTGGACATTGGAAAAGCTTTCTCACATTCCACAGGAGTTGTGTTAGTTGGATACAGTTTCACAAAGGACGGCACTGTGCCGTAAGGGGCTGAGTACCTGTGTGAGGTCACATAGCTGGTGAGTGAGAGAGCTCTACACTGAATCCAGGTCTCCCTCGCTTTTGGATGGGTGCCTTCCCCCCCCCCGCCCCACCCGCCCCCACTGTACATCTGCCATCTCAGCCACTAGAGAAGCTTAGCGTGGCTTAGTTCATTAAAAGAGGTTCTAACTTGATGGTGAGCTGAAGGACTCTGTCATAGGGAGGCTGAAGGAAGGGAAGAAAAGGATGCTTGCTTTCAAGCTTATCTAGAGAAGTGGGCCTGAAACAGGAAGCAGGCTTGCAAGGTTCCAGGGATGGGAAGAATGTGCTCAGAGAGTGAGAGGGTCCCAGTAATTCCTATTTACTGAGTACCAGACCATACTTAAGGCCCTTGTTTTCATTCCTTCATTTAATACTCACATCATCCCTAGAATGGTTTTTTTATCTTCCATTTTACAGAAGAGGAAGTTGCAGTTCAGTGAGCTTGATTAATCTAAAGTCTTGCTGCTAATAAATATCAACAAAGTTGGCATTTGAACAGCTTTCTGATTCCAGTTTCTATGATGTCAAGTATTGGGACGATTCTTATGTGTAGATCTTTGTAGCTTGTCTATATGAGAAGCTTACAAGCTATGGGCGCAGATAAATCCAACAAGTGACCATATTTCTTATTTGGGTGGAAGCAGAACTCCAAGTTATGGTTAGATAAAGGTAGTAAGAAGTTACCTGGAAAAGGAGCAAAAGACGGGTGAGTAGGGGAGAAGGAGAATATAATCAAATGAAGAGAAAATGGGATACAGTGTGGGCAGATCCTGGAGAAGCTACAGAAGGAATGTTTGAGAAGGACTTTATTGGGTAGAATAGCTTATACTCTGAAATATAGCCAAGGACTCATTCACTTGGCAAACAGTTAATGGGCTTTTGGTCCTGGCGTGGGCTGCAGGCGCGAGGCTGAGGCTCAAGCCCCTTCTGGAGGCAGTCGCCAGGGAGGGAGACACGTAAACAATGTGCAGGAAAGCCAAGTTAACCCTGCTGGGACAGAGGCAAGGACAAAGTGCCAAGGAAGGTAATGACTATTTCCCCCAGCAGCCACCTGCTTTAGCCAGAGGCAGAGTGTAAAATTCATAGATACGTTGCTTTACTCACTGCACCCTACAACCGAGTGTTTAGCAGATCTGGGCTTTCAGCCTAAATATTGTTGATATGAGAGCAAGAGAAAAACATCATGTGACAGCCGTCTGTGCGTTTCTCTCTGACGTTCACATTCTAGCTTATTAAAAAACAGTGTTGCCATGGCTGACGTTCCCATGAGGCCCAACATCTCCAAACTTTTCATCTTCAATAAGCAGTTAAGAATACTCCGCAGCTTCTGATGGCTGTTTAGAACCGAGCGCCTTGTAATGATTAAGCTTTTCCGAGTGCCTAGGCCTAAGTGGTGCCTTCAGCACCTTTCTGCCTTAGAAACTCTTCTTGTAGATGCTTTATAAGAGTTCCATAGCTTATCGCCCTCTATTTTTATTTATTGGTTTGTTTATGGTTAATATGAATCCTTTCCCCAAATGCTGTTCAAGGCTATTAGAAACATGATTTTTTTCTAAAAATTCTGAGACTTCCCTCTTTTTTCCCCCAGGGACAATTAAGTAACTTTGGTTGAGTATTACTTTTTTAGGTATTTGGGGACTGGCATTAGAACGCCAGTGTGGAAATCTCTCGGGGTAGTGGTGGGGTCCAAGGGCAGAGACAGGCTCAGATAACCTGTATTATGATACTGTTTTGTTTTTTTTTTACTCCAGGAGATTTTTTTTTCACTCTGTCTATGCTGCCGCAGTTAGCATCCAATAGAGACGTGTTCTGGGCTCATGAGCCAATTGTCTCACTGCAGCCTGAAGTCTGAGAGAGAGCTGATGGCAGTGCACAATTTTAGCAAATTGTCATGAGGCTAGGGGGGAGGGGACTGCTTTCTCCACACAGGGACAGAAAGCCAGTGTCATTGAGCACATTTTGTTCAAGTACAAAGTTGATGTCTCTGAAGGAGACAGTGGTCAGCAGTGGTGAGGACCTTTGTCACCTCACCTTCTCTTTGTGCTCTGTCATTGTTGTTTATATGAAGCAGTAGCACTTAATGGCTAGACCGGAGGTAGAATCTGTGAGGTCAGAAAGCAACAACATTTGTTTTCAATTAGAGAATCTGAGGTTTACAGAGGAGCCTGGATGAAAAATTGGAGGAAAGAATTGATATTTGGCAAAGACAGTGATTTTTTCTAAAAGATTAGAGAGTAGTATCATGCTATAATTTCTGCATATAACTAACAGCCAAAATTTTGGACATCTGTTACAGTTTAGGAAGTTATTTAAGCACTAATCATATAAATAATATATGTGGTCTCATCTAGTAGACTTTGATGGAAATATTGAAGTGGGACTTTGAAAACATTAGATAATATCATACTTTAAAGTTTATCATGACTAATAATGCATTATAATTAATGAGGAAACAGAGTTTCCTTTCCTACATTTGTAGGCATATGTAGGATTTAGCAAGTATACATGTATCGACGTCTCATGTAAATACAAGATAATCATGTTAGTATTCTACCCCTGACTTCACCAAAATGTTTCACTCCTTGACTTTCTTTAGTTTCTTTTATATTGCTATATAAAATACTTGCCACTTAAAACCTACCATTCTCTACTATATTACTAACTTTATGTTTTTCATTTTATATATTTTCTATAAAAATCACTACACACACACACACACACACACACACACACACACACACATTATCGATACATCCAGGTCAGTGGAATCCACAGATAATCCAAGAAACCTCTTGCCTCACCAAGTCTGTTGTTGAAATGGGTTATGTGAAGCAAAATTTTAACTCGTTTGGGGGTCAGATTATTTTCAGTAGAAAAGATAAGTTAACCCTATAATTCTGAGCCTGCTGACAGAAAAATAAAAGAATGAAAGATAAAAGGAAATTTATAAAAGAATATAATTCTTTCTTTTACACTTTGGAAAAGCTCTGTGGATTATTCTCCAAAATTAGTGGCTTATGTTGTAACACATCTTTTCCTTGAAGGAACTCAAAGGGGGTTGAAGTATTCATTTGGTTCGGACCTATTCTGGGGTTAGTGGGAGCAGTGATTAGAAAAATATACACCCTTAAAGATAATGACAGGATCGTCAGAACGAATGCATACCCCTAACGTATGGTGAAGATCCTCAACTGCCGGGGTCCAGTTATGTGCCTTTGGGCAAGGACCACCCTTCCCATCCACCCCCCCACCCCGCCCCACTTTCGAAGAGTATTTAAAAGTGAGAGCTTTTATTTTGTTAATGTACTAGGAGCTGAAATAGGTCTATAAAGAACTGCTTTAACAAGTCTCCCAAGAGATTGTTAAGGAAAAAATTACATGCATTTGACTTAAGAAGTTTACCTTTTTTTTTTTTGCCCTCAGGAAAGCCTTAGAAATATAATAGAGACAGTCATGCTGTAATCCACCTAATAATGGTACGATGATGAATCGGTATGATTTGTAAAACATTTTGTATTTCTCAATTGAAAGGCATGCGCCACAAATAGAGCACTGCATTTTATTATGTAAATGTTCGGGCTTTTAATTATTAGCCAAGACTGAAAAGTGTCTGATTTGGATGCCATGAAACTTCAGAAGTGTTTCTGCTACAAACAGTTCAGAAGTCTGACAGTTGCTGTACTGAAAAAATAATGAAGCAATTGAAAAAATAATAGAAACATAGTAGTGATCTGGCATTTCCAATTTTACGATGCTATAAAAAAGCAGCCAACAAATGTTGGACTGTTTAGTGATGCTGGCACCTACCAAATGTCACTAGGCTTTCACAAGGTCATGGAGACTCTGGTTTGGCTCAGGGATGCTGGGCAGACCCATCTTTGGAGCTCAGAAGACTGTAGAATAGGGGCAGAGAATAGGTGCCAGTTAAAGCTTTCATCACACTTCATAGATGTCTACACAATACTGTGGGATTCTTTGAGATAGAGAAGGCCATGGGCATAAGGAAAAGGTGAGACCGTTTCTTGTTACAGAATCTCATCACAAGCAACTCTAAATATAAGATTCTTGTGGGCCCTCTCTGAGGATGCTAAGATTTCTTCAGATGACTATCAGCTAAAATTGTGTGCTGATATAACTCTTACTGTCACAGTTGTATGTATATCTGATCTGTCACAGACAAAAGCTGCTGGAGTGGTATTTTAGTAACCAGAATGTGTGTGCGATTTGTTGCCTTTTTCTCTTTTTCCACCTCCTCAGCAGCAGCTAACCCAGCTCTCATGCCTTACATAATACTTATCTCGATGTGTAGAGTTTCACTTATGCCATTTTCAAGATGATTAATGGGAGTTGTGCAATGAAAGCTTATAAGTTCTCTGGGGAAAAAGTCATAGGATCCCAATGTTTGAGTTAGAGTGCGTTGTTAATGCGTCAGCATTGAGTTTATTTTGGGGTATTGTAAATGTCATAACTGGTTTTAATGTCCAGGAATCCTCATCATCACACCTAGGAATGTTCTATAAAATAAGGGCCTAAAACTCCTATTGAAACTGGACAGGGCTCATTAAATAGCTAGAAAAGTCTAACCTATGAGACTTTGCCAGAGATCAGGTTAGACTTCGATGAAAAAACGTCTAATGCCCATGAAACACTCTATTACATTCTTTTATATTCTGTCAGGCATGGTAAAATCAAATTTAAACTCAGCAGGTTTTATGTGTGTGTACGTGTATATGTGTTTGTATTTTTCTTTCTTTCTTTTACTGGCACTCAGTAACTATTACACCACAGTGTATATGTGACTAGGAACTTTTTCTGGAATTAGGAAAGGAGAAATTCTAAATTTGCCTTATATTGTATTTCATTTGAAAACATATGTCTGTGGTAAAGTAATTGAAAGAAATTGGGAGTATTTCAATGAAGATACATTCATAAATTTCTGCTCCTTTTCTTTCCTCACTGGTAGGAGAAAATTCTCCCAGATCTTGTGTTGAACTGAGTGAGGCCCAGGTATTTGTTGTTATGTTGATTGAAGAAATACCATTTACACCTAGAAAGTTAAGCTTTAAATATTGATTGATGTTGCTCTATTTACTTCATGTTAAGTTTAGAAGACTAGAGATTAATTGCCCAGCAAGATTAAAAAAAACTGTTTTCTTCATGTTCTCTGGGGATGCTAAGCATTTGTTCCTGGTGTCACCTGACAGTCCAATGAGGAAATTAAAATAGAAGTTGTGCTTGGTTTAAAGAAGATTTAAAGATGATCTTAAAAAAGATTTTCTTGACTTTCCAGATGATAAAACTCTAAAATAAGTAAAAAGGATGTCATGATATTAAAAATAGCAAACTATTCAAGAAAAATAATCCCATTTACTTATCTGGGTTAAAGGGTCGTAATATTTGAGAATAAAAAATAAATAGAAAAATTATTGTTAATATGTCAATACTATATTGTGTATAATTTAGTATACCATACTATTTATATGGTATTGACTTATTAACAGTATATATATTGATGATATTGTATAGTATACTATTTGTAAAACAACAAAACAAACAATAACATCAAATCAGTGAAATCTCCCTGGAGACTTTCTAAGGGGAAAAGAAAGGAAAATATCTGTTTTAACTCTTTAGGAATTTCTGCCAAATGATAGTTCAGTGTCCCTTTAGGTTTTATTGTATAGCTTTCTAAAAGTACTTATATGTTTTTCAAATAAAACATGAAATACAAATTTTAGGCCAAATCTCTTAGGTTTCTTAAATTTGCAACAAAAACAAAATCTAAGTTTGCAATACACATGCTGCTTTTAGAAATAGGTACATAACTGGAATGAATATATATGCGTGTGTGTGTAAAATTACACATGTACACATTTGCATATGAGTAAAAACATTATGCAGTGGTCCACCAGAATTCCAGGTGCTTGTCATAAATCTTTAATTTTTCAGAGTCCTCTGACTACTTAATTTATCTTTCTCAATAGATTATTTTTTCAAAGGAGGCAGTATGTTTCTGCCTTTGCTTTTCTGAACGGACTTTCTCTAGGGAAGTAAAGCCAAGAAAGTGTTGCTTGCCCTTAAAAAAAAAAAGTCAATCTAGGAAGCTAAACAGGGTTGAGCTTGGTTAGTACTTGGATGGGAGACCAATAAATAAAAATAAAAAAAATAAGAAATTGTAAGCTGACAAGGTCCTTGCAATCTGTGAGGTCAACCAAGAGTTGCCTTGCCTTAAAAAAAAAAAAAAATAAGCCAACATCTCCAGTATTCTAGTTAACAAGCAAATGGAACCATTGGTATGATCTTGAAATTTAATTATTTACTCTGACATACACTACTTTTATTTGTTTTTATTTTAAATAAAGTAAAAATAACCAAACATCGAAATTCATATAGTCATGCTTTGAAAGTTTTTAGAAGCTGCGGCCAGTAGAATTTGGCAAAGTTAGAAGACGTTGTCAACTACCATTCCTTTTGAGTCAGGTTTTATAGTATAAATCTATTATCTTTGAGGAAATTCCCAGGGTAAAGGATCCTGCCATTTCAATGTAAATGTGAAAGTATTTAAAGCCACTTGCAAATAATTTAGGGTTAGCAGTTTTTAATAATGTGTGTCCCCCTTTTATGGATTGAATGTTTTTGTTCCTCAAATTCATATGTTGAAGCCCTGTCACCAGTGACTATATTTGGAGATGAGGCTCTGTGGACATAATCAAGGTTAAAGTAATTAAGGTTAAGGTCATAAATGTGGGGCCCTGATCTGATAGGATTAGTGACCTTATAAGAGGTAACAGAACGAGCTCTCTCCTCGCGGGCCTGCATCAAAGAAAGGCCATGTGAGGAAATAGCAAGAAGGTGGCTGTCTGTCAGCCAAATGGGCCAGAACCTTAATCTTGGACTTCCAGCTTCCAGATCTGTGAGAAAATTAATTTCTGTTGTTTTAACCACCCAGTCTATGGTATTTTGTTATGGCCGCCCGAGCAGACTAATAATAGAGCCCCCATTAAATTCTGGTAGGTATAAAGCAGTGGCTGACTCTCAGATGGAGATGATTTGCCTTACCCTCATCCCCAGGGACATTTGGTATTATGTAGAGACAATTTGAATGGTCATAACTGAGGACAGGAGAGCTACAAGCATGTAGTAGAACAGGCATGCTGCTAAACAGCCTACAATGCACAGAACAACCCTAATAACAAAGACTTATCTGGCCCAAAATGTCATTGACAAACCTTGAACTTCTTTTTTGGGATGTATGTGTTTTGGTAAGCCAACACATGTCCTTTGTGGAAACATGTGAATCATAAGGAAGTATACATTTAAGAGCTATAGTATTCTGCTTGTTAGATGCAATTAATTTATTTTCAATATGGGCAAAAGCCCATGAACTGTAATTCCTAGGCAAACTCATATTTATCTAAATGAAAACAAAACAGTATATATACATGTGTGCATGTTTGTGTATATGTAAAGTATTTCTAAAAGTTAATCACCTTTAAAACTGTAATCAATTTCCTACCACTAGATACTTGTAATTTTAAAATAAATATTATATATGTAAATTTATTCACCTTTGCATTAGAATTAATGCAAGAATTGATTAAAAAGCATGCAGAACCATAAAAACATTTTTGAAAATGTATGAAACAACATTGCTTGACTGCTAGTGTTTTTTTGTTGTTGTTTTTTTGTCTCCCCCACACCCCCCCCCCCCCCCCCGGCAAAAATTTACTGAGATATTTGTATTATCTAAGCTGGGGGGAAAAAAAACAAACATAAGAATTTTCAATAGTAAGCTACTATCATTTGCCAGAGTTTCTGAGCAGTGAATATCTCCAGAAGGTGCTTCAAAAACACTTGCATATCTCAGCTATCCCCAAGAAAATATTGGTTTTATTTTAACAATTGAAATAAATGGTCGCTGTTCGAATAGTTTTATCAGAAAACCAGTATTTTCAATGAAAGTTGGAAAAGTCTTATGAGTATAAGCTGGTACTCCTGTAATATTTTCATTGCCTTTTTATTTCCAAAGTCTACCCAAATATGACTCAGTAATTATAATCTTACCACATAGTTACCATTTGGCAGCTTAATAAGATGTCTTTTTACATTCTGACCTCATAAATCACAATATTCCTTTTATTTTAGATGGAGGAAGTATAATTAAAAATGGAAAATTAGTTTTTCCAGTTTTAAAATAGAATTATAATTTTTTTATTAAGTAAGTTTGACCAACTTCTAAGGTGTTTTATTTTTTATTGTTAACTAGTTCTTAAATATTGAAAATAGCTGAGTTTCTTCATATATTTAAATAGTCATCTCCAGTGTCATTTAGTTTTATGTTTTTTCTGCAATTTATACCTCACTATATGTATCACATAACATATCACTTTTAGATGTATATGCTCATATGTAATTATTTAAAAGTGTACTTTATTAAACTATAATGTATTAGAATTAACAAGGCACTTATTTTGAAGCTCAAAAAATTAATTTAAACACACACCTTTCTTTATTATAATCACAAATTTTGTGTCAGTTTCAAAGGCTAATGAAAAATCCTTAAATTCACAGTTGAACAGTTTGTAACTTCAAAAATTTAGGACTTGATAAATTGATCTTTCGAATGACCATTATTGGTCATATACAGATTTTTAAGACTACAAGGGGGGAAATTTTTGACTTTTTTGGACAAGTTACTTTTAATTTATAAATGTAGAAAAATTATTGCAGAAAAATGGACTCAGTCTGGATCAATATTGAACTCCCTCCATTCCCTTAAAATACACAATATATACATTACAATGATGTCTTTGGAATCTGTGTTGAGTAAACCTATTAAAAGTCTCCTTGAATGGACTCTAAGATATTTATGGTGTAGGCTCTGTAGAGTGAGCTGCTAGTCAGCAGTGCAGTCAACAAAAGCAAACCACAGAAACCTAACACTAAGAAATTATTAGAATGACATTTTTCCTTAGTGGATATGGCAAGTACGAATGATTAGGAAGGGCCAAGCTTATATTACTGATGATTGACATGCATTGTCTCTTTGTTTTGCTACTTGTGTTATTTTTAGCACTTTTAACAGATATGGTGCTTGTGTTATTTTTTTGTGTTATTTGCTACTTGTGTTATTTTTAGCACTTTTAACAGATATGGTGCTATATTAGGCAATTGCTGCTTGTTATTAGCTTGAGAACTTACAGAAAGGGAGAAAAATAACATTTATTGATAGCTTGTCATACCAGGAGCCATGTGGGTGCTTAGCCCACTATCTTGCTCAGTTCTCACCAATCACCAATGAGATCAGTGGTATTGCTACTGTTCTACGAAAATGGTTTGACCACTCAGAGAATGTAACTTCTGGTCACTCAGCAAGTAACAAAGCTGCTATTTGAACTAAGCTATGTTTGATAAAATGTACTATTAGATGACACTCTCTGAAATTACTGGTAGCAATCAAAACTGAATAAAAACTTCGTATTTACATTTTTGCATTAATCCTAGCCACCCAATTTAATATATCTTTGGGTGATTTCGAGTAGTAGCTTCTGTACAAAACTCTGCATATTTGAGCACTAGACACTGATTGAATTTCTGCTTTTAGATTTTTAGAATCCTTTATCACTGTGGAGAATTTTAGGATGCCAGTCTCTACACAAATCTTTTTTCCTCCTTGGTAAAATTTGCCAACTTGTTACCTTTTTTTCCATTTATCATGGCAAACTTTATCTTGTGTTCAGATTACTAGTCTCTGAATAAATGCACGATTAGGTTAGTACAATGCAGAGTCAAAGTTTAATGTTAGATTTAGTTTTTATTTTCTATTATCTTTATTGTCTCCAGAATAGACTTACAGGTAGAATTCATCTTTAAGCATTTCATAAGAAGTATTCATTCATTTATTCTGCAAATGCTTATTGAGGTACGGTGCTGGGAACTCAGAGGCGGATGAACCTGGAGAGGTACCAATGTCACATTTACCTTAACTCTCACTGGAAGGTATGCTGCTTGTGGTTTTCTCTGGAGCTTTAGGCACTTCTCTAGAAGAGGATGTTTATTCTCACTTATTCTTGACCTTTTTATTTGTCAAACCACAATTATTCAGCAGCACAGTCAGCATTAAACAAGTTTTGAATTTCCTAAGAAGCTATGTCTATTTAATATCAATTGCAGAGGCTGCTCTGTTATTTTTTCCACACATGTCAATGAAAAATTCATGTGACTTTACAGAATTGTGTTTTGTAGTGTTCTCTGCTATACCGAAATAACCTGGGCCCTCAGATCTGTTGCCACAGACTCTCTGTAGAAGAGGCTTTGTAGTCTGTATACCTTTTCAAAAATATCTTCAGTTGATTCTTAGAAGCGTAGGTCTTTGAAAGTGAGGCTCCAATGCAGTCGAATCAAGCTGGGCACAGAAGGGTTGCATATGTAAGAAATGTAGACGAATGGCATTTTTCTTGAGTAGACATAGTAAATATAAAACAAAAACCAAAGGTCTGAGCTTATGTTAACAGTTTTGAGAGGCACTGACTCGGGGTGTATGATAGCGCATATGAATTCTCTTTCATTATCTCATTCTGGGCTCTGTGTTCATAGGAGAGACCGGGTGGTTTGTGTTAAGGGAGGCGCTAGAATGAAGTCCTTATTCTTTGTCTTACTTTATATGGGAACATATCAATAACCATACCTAAGAGATATTATAAAAATTACCTTTATGCCAATATTTTGTTTTTCTTTTGTTGGGCATACAGTTGTGTTGGAGACAGTGATAATAGCAGCTCCTGACCTTTTTTTACCTTGCTCACAGAGGGCCATGCAGTGCTAAGGGCATGACATAGATGCTATCTTCTTTAATCTCCATAATAAACCTGTGGTGTAGGTTAGATAGTAATCTAGAAATGGATAAAAAGCCTGAGGCATAAAGAGTTTAGTTTTTTTATGCGATTCATGCAGTTGATGGGTGAAAGAGCTAGGCCTCTATTCCAGGTCTCAAGACTTTGTAAGGTCTTTGCTATCAATTGCTGTCCTCTACTGCCTCCTCATTTAAAGTATTATTAGTAATGCTTTATTACATAAAGCTTGTTAAAGTAACAGGCAGTATCCTGTAATATTAGCCCTGTATGGAGACTTATTCTTAAAAACAAACTAGAAGTTGATCATTCAAGTTAGAATTGTGATAGATTTTATCACAAACAGCATCAGTTTTCTGTGTCAATTTACAGTATAAGATCAAATTATGAGAAATAGATTTTTCTTAGAAAAATCAAAGAAAGCTCAAGAAGGTGATTGGTGCCATGAAGTACATCTTTTACCTTTACAAACAATTCTAATTAGATTATTGGTGAAAGAAGTCACGAAAGCAATAATTGGCAAGACCTGTTACTATCGATATGATTTGACAATATATTGAAATAATATGGGTACAGTACCTCACATAATATTGCATATTACAGACTTTATTATATATTTTTGATGAAAAGAATTATCCTAAAAAGAAGGTAGTTTCACATTTCTTATTTTATAGTAACTTATTTTGTTTCTCTATTTTACATTATAAAATATTTAATGGGTAAATGTCTCTTAATTATTGTTTTATAGTGATTGGGCAATGGAGACTACATTTATCTTGGAAAGGTTAAAGGCTACATTTTTTCACCAGTGTTTCATTATATTTACTAATCTTTGTATACAGTGGGAACATGGGGACATTTTCTTTCCATCTGTAAATTTCTTAATACATGGGCTTTTAAAGCTTAGTAGTCATTTTAATTTTGTTATGAGCTACTCGTAAATGTGTTTTGCTAAAGATACAATGTGCCTTGAGTCTTCTAAGTTCATTTCCTTAGAACTCAATACAAGTCAAAAACAGATGGTAAAACTTAATGATTCTTTTGGGTTCATTAAAGTTAAACAGAAGATATTATGGAAGGAGCCTGATATACTTTATTTAAGATTCTATGTTTTAATGTTACGCTGGCAGTTTGTAGATTTTTAAACTTGGATCCTGATATAATAGTGCTAATACTAGAATAAAATAGCTTCTTTAAGCTTTAAAACATTGTCTAATATCATAATACCTCAATTTTTCAATGCATTTAGATGAATTGATTACTTATTCTAAATGTATTATAAAACGATATGGACAATTTGTTGTGTGTTAAACTCATGGTAATAGATTCAATTGGTAGGTTTGTATTATTATTGTTTTAATATGTGCTGATTTTATTCTTTTTTAAAAAAGGTGATATTTTCCACTTTTGTTTTTCAGGGTCGTTGCTCCAGAGAGAACTGCAAATATCTTCATCCACCCCCACACTTAAAAACACAATTGGAGATAAATGGACGCAATAACTTGATTCAGCAGAAGAACATGGCCATGTTGGCCCAGCAAATGCAGCTAGCCAATGCCATGATGCCCGGTGCCCCATTGCAACCCGTGGTGAGCATGTTCCTCATTTGTTAAGTTCGTAGCTGCAAGTGCTCAGTTTCAGTGTTAAAGCGATGGTTGCACTACATCCAGTGAACATAGGTAACAGTATCCGTTGCCTAGCACTTTCTAGCAAAATTATCAGTCAGACCCTGAAACAGTTTTCATACTGTATACTCATCTTCTGGGTAAATCATGTAAAAATTTACATTATAGCATGTTTTTCTTCTAAATTTTTCTTCAAATTAAATCCTATGACTTTGAAGTATTAAAATTTTTCTTTAATGGTCACCAAACTCATTAATATGGTCAGTGAGCATTTTCAGGCTATTACTATAGTAATCATAAAAATGGGCATATGTCATCTTTAATTATGAGAAAATTTTTTCCTTTTCTCTCTCTCGTTGAAGAGAATTTGTATAGTTTTCTTTCTTGAAAAGGAGCCTTTGTTATTTTTTTTAAACATAAATCAAAATTATTTTGTGGTGACAGATGCTAGGCAAATTCTGACAGTGGTGAATCAATGTCATAGATTTGGAAGTCTTCATCAGAAGAGAGATGACCTGGAGAGGCAGGAACTCCAAGGGCTTTTAAGAAAAGAGCTAAATTTTATAAGCTGTAGGTGGTCACAGAGGTTTAATGTTTACTGAGTGGGGTCTGTGGATAACTTTTGAGTCTGAGCACATTTCTTATTTATTTGGATTTGAGGGGAGTGAGGTATATGAGATGAATATCATCATTTTAGGTTATTAAAGGTGTTGTGATGTTAATTGTGTTATAGTAATTCTTTACTTAAATGCATGTCGAAGTTTGCAATGATAAGAATTTATCTGTCAGTAATTTATGTCACTAACTTATATGCAATATTCTGGTGTCATGGAAATGTGAAGATCAACATTTTTCTTATATGCTAACTGTAGCATGTGTGCTAACTAATCTTTTTTCCTAATACATTTTAACACCTGAACTCAATGTAATTGTTATTCTCTCTTAGAACTTAATGCACCAATCATTCCAAAAAAGAGGGGGGGATTGCTTTTCGAGGTGGGAGGGATCTCCATATCACATCGACAGTGATACCAATTATCAATACTATACAGTTGAGGTGAGAGAATATTGTAATTCTGTCTCTGTTTTAATCTGATATATATATATATATTTTTTTCCATTATTAGGGGCTCAGTTTAATATATGATAAATTTATTTTTATGATGTCTGCTAATTTCATATTTGTATTGGGATAGCATAAAGACTTCCATTTGGTTAAAAAAAAAAAGTTTAGTTGTAATCATCCTCTTAGCATAAAATATGGGATAAGAATTCTCTTTTACACTTGGCCCTCACATACAGTTTCAAAGATCTGATAAATCCTTGGGGTAGCTATTACTTTAGTTGATAGAAGATCTCTCCTTGTTGTGAGATACTTTTGTTCCACTTAAACATTTAAAACATGTTCTGCCCCCTCAGTGACCGACAGCACCTTTGAGATCGGTAAGTGTGATTCCCAGACCGCAGAGAACAGTACTGGCCATGGCACTGAGTTTCTCTACTGAATTAGTCCTTGAGTTTTACTCCCAAGGCCATTTCCAGGGGCGTCACATGCCTAATCCTGGGACAAACTATAAACAGCATTTAGTGCTCATGGCTTTGAAATACTAGTAACAAATACGTGTTATTTATGAAATTACTAAATCACAGATTTCTGAAACCATTAGAAAAATCACCACATTTTCTGGTGTTTTTGTTGGGAAATTCTCAGCTTAGACGAAGCATTAGTTTTCATTAGTTATAAACACAGTCAGGTTTTATGTTAATTTTCCCTGATATGACTAGATTTGAATGTGGAATTACCCTATTGTTAGAGGCGTCGTGAGATCATCATCTGAAAATATACTCTACGCAGAGTGACGTTTTTGTAATAAGTATAGAAGTCATTTTAATTTTTCAATTTTAAAGCATTTGGGGGTTTAATGACTGTAGAGAAGGGTTTAATCCAGGAAATTTGCCTTCAAAACCCTGAGACTTTTCAGTCTTTTTTTGTAGTCAGCCCTGTTTTGATGAGGATAATGATATGGAGATTCAGAAATAAGTGAGACAGTCATAACCAGCTGCCTACTGGAACTCTACTGCTGGGAAGAAAACAGGGCTCGAAGCAGCCAGGTGACTAATATGGAAAAGGCTTGCCACTCAAAGAGGGTGGCCACTAGTACAGATGATAGTATTTGAAAACATGCATAAACTTGGATCTAACCCAGGAAGTAGGGATATCAAAGGAGATAATACTGTGAGTAGGTCCATAATATCAGGAGTAACATTAGTATCTGAGCAGTGATAGGGCTTGTAGTCACACAGGGGAAGCATCTTTGTCTACTAAGGGCAACCAATTTGGCCCCCAAACCATAGCTAGAGGAACACAAAGAGGGCAAGGGGATAGCAAGGTCTAACCAGATTCGAAAGCGTCTAAGATTGTGCCTAGCATGTAGCAGAGATCAAAAATTGCTTGATAATCAAAAGAACGAATGAAGGAAGGAGTTTCCTGAACACGAGAAAAGCAGGCAGAAGTTCATGGTATTTCACGTTCCCCAGGGGCCAGAAGAACCAGGAACCAGAGCACAAGGCCAATTATAGAGACTGCAGCATGAAACGGGGCTAGAGCTGGATACATTTTTGCAGACTATTAGCCAAGGCTGCCAGGGGCTTGATGACAGCCCTGTTGGGACCAGGAAATAGCTGTTATGCCACTCAGTTTAGATTCTCATTTTCTCAAAAATTTTGAGAGACTTTGTCTATAAATTTAAGATTTTTGGAACGTGACACTGGGATGACTTGGGGAATGCAGGGATTTGTAGGAGAGTTTCCTGTTTTTATGGGCTTTATTAGGTTGTAATCAAATGCACCAAGCTAGGAATCAGAAAGAAGATTTAATTTTTTGAGGCAAATACAATACTACGGGCAATTACTGAACGCATTACTTTTTGTATTATAAATCTTTGTACCATCTTTTAAAGTAGGCGAAGACTCGAAGGTTCAGAGTTTAGTAATGTCACTGGCCCTGATCCTGACTAGCTATGTAACTTGAAGATAAATGGAAGACCTGTAGTATTTAATTATCCAAATTAAAAAAAAAAAAAAAACACCTTTTTTTTTCTAAGTGCTACTGTACAAAAATTATTTTTACTTTGCCTTACAGTATCTGATGCAATGATAATCTAATGAGAAATTACTAAACAACCTAACCAAAGATAGATTGCACTTGTGGCTCATGACTTGGAGACATCTATTATATTTCTTTTGGTCCATCCCTGAAAGATGTCTTTCAGAAATTCCATCAATTTCACACTCTTGTCCCTGCCCTCGAAGAGCTCTGCGTAAGCAGTGGTTGTGAAGAGCTGTATCTGAGCTAGTGGCCTTGTGTGCCTTTCCCTGTGCTCCTGAAGGTTAGCCTTGGCCATCCATAATTTCTGTTGGCAGCTGCCGTCAAGGTACGCATAGCTACCTCGAGGTGCATCACTCCTGTCGAATTCCTTATGCATTTCATGCATTTGAAGTAGTCTAGGGATAGAGAAATTCAGATTATTGGATTCAGCTGAAGTTTTGAGAGCTTCTTCACTGCTCCTGTCACCTTGGCCTTTGCTGTCGCTTCGTGTTCCAAGCGTTGTTGGCAGTTAGATGCTGAAAGCTTTGAAGTCATCATTTGTCACACTTCCAGGAACACCTAGAATTCTTAAATTGTTTTTTAGTGCTTTACTTTCCAGTTTATCCAACTAGTGGTTGAGATAAGGCCACTTCATCCCAAAGCGTTTCTGGTAAAGTGTTTCCATGTCAGTCACCTTGAATCACATTTTATCCATCTTGCCCTTTTACTGCCTGTTTCAATCAAGGAGCCTGCACTTACCTGAGCCGCTTGTGATGGGCCCTGAATCTTAGGGGCCCATATTTGTGGATTCTTTTCTACTTGGAGGGCTAGAAGTGAGTCTTTTTTATTTAAATGTTTATTACTTCAGGAAACTGAATTAAAGGACAAAGTGAAATTAAGAATGAAGCAAATGTTTATTTGATTTGCCCAGTCAGCAAGTCCGTCTAGAAACAGTTTAAAACATTTCTTTTATTCAGTCATGTTACATTTGTAGAAAAAAATACATCATAATGTGAATTTGTTGATAACTCCATTAGCTTTTGGCTCTAGGTTTATATTCAAAATAATTGTTTACAGAAACTATTTAGAACTCTTGTACAGGGTTGTGCCTACCCAGAAACCTGGTTTCATACACATTGATTGTGCTGTTAATTTAAAAAAAAAACTTTAGTTTTTACCATTCACAGGTTTGACCTTCATAAACACACACACACACACACACACACACACACACACACACACACACGTAAAATCTAGACAAATCTGACATGTATTCTGTAAATCCCAAAAGATACCAATTATGTATTATTTATTGCATTTACTCCCTCCACTATTAAAAATTGCCAACATTGTTTGCAAAACAAACACTATCACATAGTGTTTTAAAATAAATTAGAGCCCCTATGATATTTGCAACATTACAGTATGGTAACATGGTAACTTAGAAAATTCTGTATCAAAAATTACAAAATAAAAATAAAAGAAATTAAACTTTTAAAACAAGTATACTGGAGGAATTAATGATTAAATTTGAGGTAAAGGGAGGAAATAACATTAAATCTGTTTTTTTAATGTTTAGATAACTATTTCTAGAAAATATTTAATGCATTTGCTAGAGTCTGTGGCAGAGAAAAACAGCAAATCCATTAATATATTTGTTAAACACATGTAGATGTCAATTGCAGGATATATACAAAACAAAGAAAACAGTGCACAAGACTGCCCTCTGAGAGCTGCTGTCTACTTCCAGAAGAAGAGATGGTCAAGGAAACACACGTGGTCTTCAACACTGAATTCGAGTGATGAGGAGTTCTCGGAGAACAGAGGGCTTGTTTATAGTTGGATCAGGAGAGACTTCAACAGGAAGAGTCCTGATTCCTGAAGCGTGATTAGGAAGTAAACGGGTGGGCTGGGCTGGAGCAGCCTTCAATGTGGAGGGAAAGCCATGTGCAAAAGAGGAGAGCCGTAAGGGAACACGTCTCCTTAGAGACTTCACATAGAATCAGAAAACTGAGCCTATTTCTGTTTTTAAATAGAAGACTTTAAAGTGTATGGAATTGGAATCCTCCAGGAGCTTTCAAAAAAATACTACTGCCCACCCTTCCCAGAGATTGAGATGAGAGCAGAACAGCAGGGTATTTGGGGTTTAAAGTTCTCTAGGTGGCTCTAGTAGACAAGCCAGCACTGAGAAGCACTGGTTTCAGAACCACCTGGAGCCAGACACACCTGTGTCCACATTCTAGGTCTTCTATCACCCATTTGTGACTATGGGTGCATAATCTCTGTGAGCCTTTTTCCTTATCTGCAAAACAAGACTAATACTAGCCACCGACAAGGCTGTAATTCATTCACACATTCATTCATTCATTCACTCACTCACTCACTCACTCAAACACTTACATGTTCAGTGTATATTTATTGAGTGCCTGCTGTGTGCTAGGCATCGTTCTACATTCTGGGGATTTAGCAGTGTACTAAACAGATGTTCCCCCAACCCCCTTTTAAAACAAAAGCAATGGAG
Source organism: Pteropus alecto (assembly GCF_000325575.1). NCBI lineage: Eukaryota > Metazoa > Chordata > Mammalia > Chiroptera > Pteropodidae > Pteropus > Pteropus alecto. The sequence goes on along the minus strand of NW_006433378.1, from coordinate 9,512,009 downwards.
TTTTTGCTTTTGTTTACCCCTTGAAGTTTATACTCTACTGTTATGAAGATTAAATGCAATAACATAGGTAAAGCACTTAGCACAGTGCCTGGCACACAAAAAATAGAGGGATTATGCTAATAATCATGTTCACATACATTTAACTAGGGTCATAATGTGAAATTGAATAACATTTTCATTTATAATAAAGCCTGATTACCTTAATGGAATCAGAACGTCTCATTTAAAACAAACAAATGATTAGCCTATAAAAGCACCAGCATTAGTAAGCTTGCAATTTGTTTTTTCTCTGGTGAGGGTATTCACTGGCAAAAGACAATGAGCTAACCTTCCTTATGCCTTCCGGGAACCAAGATATCTGTAAATCATTATTACAAGGATGTAGTCGGTATCAAATGCACCAATTATGTAGTTATACATTATCCTGTGGATACTTCAGAGAAAATAGGATGCTACTTGACGAAACTGTTGCGTTAATATCCGTCCTTGTGATTTTTTTTTCAGGATGGCTTCGGAATGGAGACTTGACAGTGCAGAAGTTCAAGTGCTTTATTAATCCGATTAGGGTTCCTCTGATGGGGCCAGCAGTGCACTACCTCCAGCTAGGTGCTGTTTGGAAAAGGGATGTAACAAATTTACAAAAACTCAAAAGAAATGAAGGAATATTATGCTTTTTTTGGGACAGCTTTTGGAATGAAGTTTCAAAGCATAGAGCTATTATTATTGATTCCCTGCCTGTTTAGCAAATAGCCCTACTTATCTGGAGAGGGAACAATTTGAGATAATGCTTGCTGAATAGTTGATGTTTCAGATTTTTAAAAACTGCTATAGATTTTACTTGGGGACAGTGCCCTAAATTTCTTCAGATTTAAATTTGCTCTGCTAAATTAAGTTTGAAAATCAATTCACGTGACAACTCTATAGAACTACAAGCCGACTGGAAAATCATTGCCAGTTAATAAGATCCATATTTTTATCTAATAAAAGCATTCTTTTTTCTGTAATATGCAATTGCTGTATTATATGTATTGTAGATTGTGCATTTATTTTATTCAATGAGATTTAACAAAGCTGAATTTTATTGGTCACCAGTCTTATTTTCTTAAAATACAAACAATTTTCTTCCCTCGAAATGTTTGTCAGCTTGACCTCTGCTTCTAAATAATTATAGAAGATTGTGTACAGTGACATAAACATCTCAATAACTTTCTGAAGTATATATTAAAAATGCACTATCTGGAAATACCTGTTAATTCATAGCAAGAATACAAG
>NW_006433378.1:9494053-9510722 GCF_000325575.1 Pteropus alecto | reverse complement strand
TGCTTGGCTTGTGTTCTTTGTGTTTTAAACTAGTCTTCTAGTCTATATGCTGAAGTTCCTGTAATTCTTAAATATCTAATAGATAAAATAGACTGCTGGTCTGGCTGAAATTCTACATATTGTATACAAGAGTCCGTAACAGTGTTAAGTTTTACCTATTTCTGGCAGCCAGTAGACAGTGGAGCAGCATAAAAATCAGATGCTATTCAAGTACCTGTTGGTGGGCAGAGATTGCCCTGAGCCCCAGTTTCTGACATGTTATGGATTGCTAACTTCTGGAATACTTGGATGACAGGTTCTTCTTGTCATTGGATAGCTGCTTTGGGCAGGGATGCTCCTGGGGGTGAGAGATATCATCTTAGGCCACTTCATCAGGCAAGAGCCATCGACCTGGCAGAGCAGCTAAACATGGCATTTAAACCAGCACGTTTGGAGGCATAATTATTTTAACTTGAAAATATCAGTGGACTCTGTGGTGTATTGTTTCTTCTCCCAAGTGAATCAAATTATGTATTAAATATTCTATTTTTCACGGTCTTCTTAATAAGAATATATATGCCAGCTGCAAAGATTTTGTCCTAAAACAGTGAGGTCAAGAGAAGAGTGCATCCCTAAGACAGTGGTTTTCAACCTCAGCTCTACTGACTTTTGGGGCTGGATAAATCTTTGTTGTCTCATGTGGTATAGGACACTTAGCAACATCCTTGGACTGTACCTATTAGATGCAATAGCGCCCCCCAGCTGTGACAACCAGAAATGCCTTTAGACATTGCCAGATGTCCCCAGTTAGGGAAAATCACCCATGGTTGAGAACCACAGCCCTAAGAAGAAAGGAATACCTGAAATCCATTTTACTCTTACAAATATAGGATAAGTCAGGGCCAGACTAGAAAAAAAGAGTATTTTATTTTTTTAATTTGAGCTATAAGAATTACTTTTGTAGTATACATCTTAATTGCATAAAACTTTACTCCAAAGTTCTCTTTAATACTATATCATCTAACTCTTATTCCTATCAGAGGGAAGAATTAGCTACATTCTAATGTCCCTTTTATTCAAAAAAAAATTTTCTGTGATTCTATTCCTTACCACAGGGTAAAGAAAATAAACTGCTGCAGGTTACCTTAAAAAACAGATCTATTTTGTTCATTATTTTTGTGTGTTCTGGGGGCAGAAATTATTACACAAAGCATTAAACTTCAAGAACTGAAACTGCGTTAAATTGTGAAGTTCAAAATAAATTATCTATAAGATGAAAAATGGTTGTGCTAGATTATACTTTTTAAACTGGAAAAGCAAATTATTGAAGTAGATTTCAGGTAAATTATTTAATTCTATCAAGAACACATATATTTCTTGATATGCATATTTTTATAACAAATAGAAACTAGTCTCATCTATCCATGAAAGCCTTTCTGGCAGAATTTTTATCTCGTAGCATTTTCTTCAGTGCTATCATATGTAGTCCCTTGAACAGTCCTGTAGCATTTCGTCAAGAATGTTCTGTTTCAGACTTCACATTTCAGATGATTTCTCCCTAATAAGGTGAATCTGCTGTTATAAATGACTCACAAGGGTGGGCAAAACATTTATAATTTCCCCAGAAAAACCTGCAACAAGTGAATATACCAAACACTTTATATCTTCTGTGCTCAAAAGGAATGGTGTCATCATCACCTTTCACATATCCCATGGGATTATTCACAGTTTGCGTTGACTGTGAAACTCAGTTATCCACTGAGAGTTCTGCTTTATTTATTCCAGATAATAGGACGCTGGCAACATGTTAACAGTTGTAAACAGGTCTCTCAAGTACATCTGACGTAGCAATTATAAAATGTATTTCTTAGGCAAGTTTCTAGGATTAAATCAGGATAAAGATGGAGATTAGGTAACCACAAGAAGTTTCTGTATTGAATAGTTAATCTGTTGTTCACAAAGAAATTGTATTATAGACACCAAGCATCAAAATTCCAGTGGAAAGTTTAATGGTATGTTACCTATTACATTTTAGAAAAACATTCATTTGGTAAATGCTTATTTAAGAAACACGCTTATCCTGAATGAGAGTAATTAAACCCAGAATTAAATGGAGGAAGCCAGGGAGGGAAGGAAAGAAAAATAGAGGATGGATGGATGGATGGAATATATACAGTAGGATATCAACTTTGAGCCAAGACCTGCATATTAAATTTTGCTTTTTCCTTTATTTTTCAGCCAATGTTTTCAGTTGCACCAAGCTTAGCCACCAATGCATCAGCAGCCTTTAATCCCTACCTGGGACCTGTTTCCCCTAGCCTGGTTCCAGCAGAGATCTTGCCGACTGCACCAATGTTGGTTACAGGGAATCCCGGAGTCCCTGTACCTGCAGCTGCTGCGGCTGCCGCGCAGAAGTTGATGCGGACAGACAGACTCGAGGTAGGAATGATCAGGTGGTTTCTTTGTGTGCTCCATTCTAATGTGTGAAGTGTCCTATTTCTTTGTTTATTTCTCCTCTGCCCATAAAAGTTTTTTTAAAAATCCAAGACAGAGATGTTGTTCAGTGTTTGGAGCATTTTACTAGAATATAGGTATGTTATATTTGACTAATGTAATGTTCATAAAAGCCACAGCATCCACTTGTGGAATAGTGGATAAGAACTTGGACTCTGGGATCAGACTGCCTGTTACTTTGTACTTTGTTGTGCCTCAGTTTCCTCATCTTTAAAAGGGAGATAATGACACTTACCTCAAAGATCTGGAAGAACGTCTGGTACCTGTCTGGTATCCAACAAATGCTTCCTAAGTGTTCATTGTTGTTGTTCCAGTTGTTGCTATTAAGAACAAATTGTTATCAATCCCCTGATAACTCATAAAGATGTTATTTAGTTACTATATATATAAAGCATTTTAAAATTTATTACCACAAGTTGCCTCGTAAGCTTCATCATATTTTGGTTAGAATAGCAAGGCTGCTTTGTTTATGAAGTGTGCTCTTATAAACATTTTTAAATTAGAAATTGTGCGATGCTCTAAGTCCTAGAGTCAGGGATGATCAGATGTGTGTACTTTGATATTGTGACTTGGAAAAGAAATTAAAGATAAAAATCTTACATCGAAGTTCTATTTCAGAGTTTCAGTATGACTGTAAATGAATGGATTCGGTAAACTATAGATGGAGGGGAAAATGGCAACATTACAGTATATTGAAGCTCTAAAACCAACTAAAGAACAAAATGACCTTTTCCTCTTTTTCCTGCTCAGGATGAGGCAATACTTAGTGCCGAGAAGATTTGCATGTATTAATTACTGAGAAGTGGCAAAATAAGGCTGCTGTCTGAACATAATTGACACTAATAATTTATCAGTTTAGCAGGAATTTATTTAATAAGCACCAATTTCTTGTTTAGTAAGTGTCATTGCATGCATTCCAGAAGAGCTCAGATTCTAGCATAGTTATAACTGCTACCACCTTTTTAATGGTCATAACAATAGTTGGTATTTATTGGATATTTACTATCTACCAAGTACAGAGTCAGCCCTTTACATATACCGCACATTTAATCCTCAAAACAATCTTATGTGGAAGATGCTGTCATTAATTCCATTTTACAGGGCAATAAATTTAGAGGCAAAAGGATGTGACATAATTTATTCAAAGCCACAAAGGTAGGCTGTTCCAGTGGAGTATGAACTCAACCCTATTTTTAAACACTGTATTATTATTCTCCCATCCTCATACAGCTGACAGTACAAAGAGGAAGCAGCAAATTTTGGCTTCTGTGTTTTCTTTAAATTTTATTTGTTTTAGGCTTATTTCTTACCTTTTATTAAACATTTTGGAAAAAGCTACTAATTAAGAGATCACCATAAGTAGAACTCAGGAAGGACACTGAGACCTAGTTGCATGGCCTCTATGGACCAACGACTCTGCTGTGTGCTAGAGAGATACACCCTGATGTGTGGGTGGTTTGTCGTGGCAATTCTTGTTCATTAACTAACTAATGCTGTTTGAAGATAAATTAGGAGGAAATTTAAGTAATTTTAAATATTTAAAAATTATCAGATGCTCAACATGTGAATTGCCTCCTTCCACCCTCAGCCTTTCTGGAGCAAACCTTGGATTCATAATACATAATTGTTGATTGATTAATGAGAACCAAATAGGCAGTCTGAGATGAACTTTAGTGAATTAATTATTAATAGGAGATGATATTCAAATAGCTGAGAAAAATCTCTATTTAAATCTTTTGAAAAGAATCTCTTAAAAAGGCTGAGCTGTGTGGTCAGAACTTTGTAAACTAACCTTCCCAGAGTTTTACATAATCTGGAATTGGTTATATTTTGTATAGTGTTTAATTAAAGTGAAGACTTGTTGTTGGGCTTTATTTTTTTTTTTTTTTTTATGAGGAGCTACTTCGTGTATTTTGTCTGTCTTATGTGCTGCAGTCACAACAAATGGCTACTGCTGCATTGACTGACATTTCCTTTTAACCTGAATTCCACTTATCTGAATGCCTCATGGTAGGGCAGCTTCCTATCTCATTCTTGTTAACTGGATCTGATCCAAAGTCACAGTTACAATCTGTTAGGATATTGCAGTGTGAAGCTAAAGGGCATGTCTTCCTGCACGGCACTTGTGATTTTAGACACTTCTATCTTCAGTTATTTCCTCTCACGCTAATTGCACTGCAGACCGGAGTCTAAAAGACATGGCAATAAGTACACACCCTTATTTACTAATTGGCCACATGTTTCTTTATCTAGGGTTTAATTCTATACTCTATTTTGTACTCCATTTTTTTCTTCATGGAACTCTAAGTTTTTTAATATTGAGTTCCTTTTCAGGTGAAAAAAATTTAAATTGGTTAAAATGTTGGCCAATTTTTCTTGCCACTTCTTTCTCTCTTTTTGTTATAACTTGTTAGACAGTAAAAAAAAATTAATATCATAAATTATCAACCTTGTGGTTCTTATATAATTGCTTGGAAGGACTGACGTGTATTTACAGCACTCAGTGTGATACTACAAAAAATGTTAAATTGGAAAATGGAAATCCATGGATTAGTGCTTAGTGATATTGTTAATTAGGTGAGTAAGCTTGGGTCAAGTTTCTCATATTCTCTGAGCTTCATATTCCATATATGAAATTAGGGGATTATACCAGATAATCTCTAAGATCACTTCCAGTTAGAAAATTCTAGGGACACTTAGGTCTTTTTGTTGCTTTTAATGTCACAAGCTTCTGAAAAGTTTATTTTAAAAAGTATGCATATATGTAAAACACATACATTAGCTTTATATGAATATGTATATTATCCATTTTTTGTTGGATATTTTTTAAAATACTTTGTAGCCACATACTTCTTATACTGTAAAATTCAGTTTTCATGGTTTTCTCAAATGAGGAGCAAATGTCTTAAATTTGGGTCACAGTAGCTTTTAAAATTCCATTTTGTGACGTTGGGATGCTTTTCTGTAATTTCCAAGCAGCAGTTTATTTTTAATGATTATTTTTAAATATCATTAAAATCTTTAGGTACTAGAAAGGACTGAATTTTTTAGTCATATCTTTGCTTCATTTTGAAGAGTTAGTAATGAAGGAAACAATTCTTTGACTTATTGTCAAGAAAGACAATAATCTTTTATGGTGCAAAAATGATCCATGAATGCATTCATTTTTTCATTTATTCAGCAGTATCCAATGAACAACTATTGAACATCTTTAAGTAAAAAGTATTGTGAGGAATATATTTGAAATCTCTTAACTGCTGTTTTATCAATAACATGAAAAAGTCCACATCAGAATAGTGCCAAGTTCATGAATGATGCCCAATAATTTGTTAAATGAATGAATAAGTGAGTCAGTCAGACGTTCAACCAGTTTATCAGTTAATCACAGAAATGTTTAGCATTTGTTAACATTCTCCTTTGGGAACATGTTTACATTTTGAGCATTCCAGCTATAAAATATGGCATTGTGTTCATGCCCCTTGTCCTAGAGCAATGGTTTTCAAGCTTTAATATGATTAGAATCATTGGGATGGTTGTTAAAAATTCAGGGCCTCATCTGCAAAGACTGAATCAGTAGATCTTCAGAGGGGCTCAGAAGCCTGTCTCAGGTCTGCCAGGCGATTTTAAGTGCAAGCACTTCCGCCAGAGAATGCCAGCATCTCTTAAGTCTCAGCTTTCCCTCATTTACCTGGTGTAGTTATTTGTGACTGAATTAAAAATTTGTCTTCTCCAATTCATTTACCATCCTACATTTTGTTAAGTTTGCTGAGAATACAGTGAATAACAATTAAATATTTTAGATAAACAGTGATGATTATTAAGGTAACCTCTATCACATAATAGTATTAGTCAAACAGTAAGCAAACCAATGGCCACATATTTTAGAAGCTGATGAAGATAAAAGATTGCTATATGGTTAACAGTATCATTTTTCTATCAATAGTCTATATGAGAAAAACATGGAAAGTATTCCAGGAAAGGTTAGACAATCCATTTGGCTTCTGATATCCTCAGAGTTTTTTGTTTTGTTTTGTTTTGTTTTGTTTTAAAATAAATTATTTTTGTGCTGAAAGTTTTATTCTGTTGAAGTAATCATGACATGAATTTCTAATTCAGGCTACTGGATACTGGATGCTTGTACTACATATTGATACAGAAGAGTCTAGTGACTTATATTTTTTATATGACTAAAAATATGATACCTGTTGACTAAACAAAAAAGAGCATGTAAAGTTAAATGACGGTTAGAGTCACAGTGAAAGGCATGCCTAGATTGGGATTTCTATGAGTTTAATGGATTTGGCATGATCTATTGACTATAAAAGACATTCAATTAAAAAAAGATTAGAAAAGCAGATGCTTTTAATATAAGAAAGGCTTATTGATAGGATTATTTTAATATTGTATTTATGCAGAGGATATTTGGGTACTGTTTGTATGATACTTTAATTAGAAAATTAAAGTATCTAGACAATTACCAAGAAATCTTAAGTTTTGTGCGCACAGGTTTATATAGATTAAACATATTTTTAAAAATCTATAATAAGGTTTTAGAATACTTCTTTAAATTGTAATCATGCCCCCATTTAAAACATCTAATGTACTATGTCTCTGTCAGTCATTACTACTGTGAGTAGTCTGAGTTTTGTTTTGGAGATGACTAACAGTTGTAAAATTTTTTAAATAAGGTAATGGCTAATCTTGGCGTGGCCACTCATTTTTGCAATTCTTTCAGTAACGTCTTCATTCAAATTAAAGCTAAAATTTCCCTATCTTTGCAATTATTTAGAAGGAGTAATAGTAGTAACCATAGATTTGAGCATTTTGGCATATTGATGAGCTTCTTTCATAGTTGTTTGTATTTTCTTGTCCTGTTGGTTTGCACATTCATTCATAGTAATGAATAAATGAAAACCTGGCAATGGATTTAGGGGGAAATTTTCTTTAATTGGTCATTTCTATACATTTTTGATTTTTTAAATCACATGCTGTCAAGTGACAAATTCTTAGGTATATCTTCTGTAGAAATATGCTTATGTTCTCTGGCTTGATGGAAAGGCTGGATTCTACCTTTTAGATTTTGAAGAAAACTCCCATCTGATCTTAACAGAAATTCTCTGAGATAACTGAAATAGGTGTGTTTTTCTTCATTTTTTTAAAGAGGAAAAATGAGGTTCAGATAGACCAAATTTGTACAATTATTAGATAATGGACTGAAACTAAATATCATGTCACTACACATTTATCTTGGAAATTTAATTGTACAGTCAATTAACTAAGATCATTTCCCCCAGTCACCTGAATTTTAAAATATGGAGATTTTAATCCTTTTGAATTGAAAATACATATAACTTCTTTGCCTTACATTGTATACTCATGACTAGTAATGCTGTGGATACTTTGATGAAATCATTGATTATCCAGTATTACTTTTTTAAAGAGTTGTGTTAGCTCAAGCTTACTAGGAAATAAAATGCATGATACTTATTGTCGAACAACAGATATGCCTATGTCTTTGAATAAGTTCCTAAATATTGGTCATCAGGTTTAATTTGACTTCCCAAAATATTAAAATAAACTGAGTCCTTGTGTCCTGTTATAATTAGCTCTCCATTCCTGCCTTTGGATGCTGTTCTTTAAAGATGACTAAGTTAAATATGGTGAGCTCAAAGCATAGTACTTAAAGAGAGGTCTCCTTAAAGAGCATGAAAATGGCTGTCCAGTTTTGAATAAGTTCAAACATTGACATTAACTTTCCTAGAATTCCAATGCCTTAACTTACAGAGCATTGCCGAATTTAATACTACTTATAAAACCTATTATTATTTTGACCAGTTTGAAATATGCTTGTGATGTTTATAAAAAATTAGAGCTCAAATAAGACAACTGTCTAGTTTAACCAGATGTGTATGGTGAGTTTTACACTGACTATACGTTTTCTTGTTCAGTAGTTATGACTCCATAGTTGGCTAAGTGTTAAGAACTAGAATGCACAGTTTCTGATTCTGAATTCTGTCCTCTTTCTGCTGTATCACTGCTATGTAGTTAATAAAAGACGCTTTATATATAATTAATTCACATTTCTTTGGGACTTTTTTTGATTATTTTTTTCTTTTGATTATGTTTTATTCCATAGATATTTTTCTGGAAATGGAATGTAGTACTTAAGTATTTCAGTGAATATCTTCATTGAAATAATGGTTTTTACTCTAAAAGCAACCTCTTATCCATTTTTTATGAAAGTATATAAAACTTACCTAATTTACATAACAAATCCTGCTTTAATACTTAGAGAGTAAAAGACTCAGACATTTTTCTTGATTGAAACATATGTTTAGCTAAAGGGATAGAATTATTCTAAGAATAGATTTGAAAACCACTTATCAGGCTATAAAAAGTACTTATATTTTTTGATCCACTAATGCCATTTCTGTGCATTTATGCTTAGAAAATGATCAGAAAATTCCAATAATCATGAATATATTCTTTGCAATATTTTTGGTATTTGGGAATATTGGAAATGATCTCGATGTTCTCTGAAAGAGTTACCTCTAGCAGATACGTTTATTTGATGGAATTTGATGCAGCCATCAAAAATGATCACTCTGGACATTAAATAAAATATAAAGTGCTGATGCTACACTGTTGAACAAAAACAGGTCACCAAGTAGTAGCTACACTATAACTATTTGAAATATGTGTTCATGCAGAAGACTGGATGAGACTAGAAAAAAAAACAAACCATAATATTGTTAGGATTTTCAGATTTAATTTTACCTTCAGTGTTCCAAATTCTCTGTGTGGTAAATTGTACAATTTCTTATCCTGATTTAAATTATAAAATCAAATTTGTTGACATTTCATTTGTCAGTTATAATTTGCTAATATAATACTACATCTAAGAGATTTCTTTTGGGGATCAGCATAGTCTAAAGTTTTCTCGTTGATTGGAGAAACCAGGCCAAACTCATATTCAGTAATCAAAATAGATTGGAAGGGATAGATCCTGTTTTACAGATGATGATTTTTTTAGAGAAAAATGTGTTTTAAAAGCTTTGGGAAGTTTCTTCTGTCCAGGTAGGTACCAGCAATTCAGACATACAGTGCTTGCAAACTTCTCCAGCCCCTCTGGCCTGTAGCTCTCACCAGTATAAATTTTCACAAGAGATTTTCTATTTCTTCTTTAGTTTTTTCAAAGACAAGGATAGTGGGAGAAAAGCTATTTTCAGTGTACTTCTTTTCCATTTCTCACGTTAGAAGAAACCTTAAGCTGCAAAAGAAAAAAGAAAAAAAAAGGAAAGAAAGAAAAAGAAAAAAGAAAGAAAGGAAGGAAGAAACAAAGAAAAGAAACAATCAAAAATGTGTACCTTAATATAAAAGCAGTTGACTAAATTCTTTGAACCTCACAAAAGGCTAGCTTTAGAACAAATGCTAAGTTAATTGTCAGTTATCTGCTTAAATATTTTTAGACTTCTTCCTAAATATATCCCACAAGACAGTAAAGAGTATGAAATTGTAATAAACCATTACAATAAACAATACTGCATATTTACCATATACAGTAAGTAAGCCTATACAATAAATAAATAAAGCTACACAAACTGCACATGCATGCCTAAAGCAAATGGAGAGGCATGAAAAGATATCTTAGAATGACCATTTTTATATAACCTGAATTTAAGTTCACATCGCTGAAAATAAAAAGAATGTTAAAATAGAGAAGAAATAAAAAGTCAAAACCAGCCGAACACTCAAGTTATTTTTTGTGGGGAATGATGCTCAAATTTCTGGCACCAGCACTGGCATAATTGGTTTTGGAAAACAGCAAATCTTTGATTTTAATAGTTATTAAAGACCCTACAAATAGACTCCCTTTAAATAGTTCCTGTCAGTGTGGCAAAGAGTAAGATAAATTGAAAAATAGAGTGTTAGTTCACCTGCTGCCAGTTTCTTTGTAAGAGTATTCGAGAAAGCACAGATTACTGAAGAGCTAACAGCAGTAGTGCGAGATGGCATATAATTTCCTATAGGACGAGGCTGCATTGACAGATTTGCTTAAATAGAAAAGGAGCCTTTTTGTTTGTTGTAGTATAAATATAGCATAAATTTCATATACATACATGAAAAGTTTTTAATTTTATTTAAGTGTATCTGTTTTTCTGTCTATGTTGATGAGCCTGATGTATAAGGGTTTGTTAGGGACTAGAGATTTGTGGTTTAGAACGTTCCTCAGCTGATTCTGGTATTCAGCCAGAGTAGAGGACAATATTTCTGGATGGCAGCTTAATCATTTTTGATTTTTGGTTATCCTTGTTTTCTTTTGTTCAAGAAGATAAATGCAATGGAAAAAATAAGGTCATTTGTAATTTCCTCACTCATTTTTGTATTCTTCATCTTTCTCAGAGCAACTGCACATAGTAGTTATTCAATAATTTTTTTTAAATTAAAGTGAATGAGGTGACGAATGGAGTTGGCCATTGGTATGTCTGTAAATTACAAAACTGTAGCTAGTCTGAGGTTTCCAAGTAGTGCAAGATGTCATTTGTAATATTCTTTTTAAGAGAGAGCATGCTACAAAATTATACAGTCCTTCTTAAAGGAGGCACTTTTAGTAATAGGATGTGAATATAATAGAGAAAACACCATTAAAATGTGATCATTTTATGTACACAAATCCAAGAAAACCATTGCTTTTTAAATAGCAGGATTCCCCTTTCTCTTTCTCGCTGAACTCCAAAATAAAGTGCTCGGGATCTTTATTTGCTCAGTTTGTGAAAAGCTACGTGAAAAATAAAAGCCGTTTCTTTGAAGTCTGAAGTAGGAACATGAAAATATTAAAAGGCCATTCCATGTTTTAGATGGCCCTCTTGTGGTAAAAAGGTCAAACTATCACAAATGAAAACAGTTCTGAAAATCTGATATGAGCAGGACCATGACAAACTTTAAGAGTAAGAGTCAAAATTGATCAGATGAATGTGAAATAATCTATTTTCACCTTTTCTCCCATGGTCTCCATGACAAAATTAATAGATATAAAACAAGTAGAAAATAACAATAGTGAATCTTTTCCCAAGTAAATCTCTAATGATTAAAAAAAAAAAAAAAAAGCTCCTGAAAACATTTTATTAAAAAGCTATCAAATTATACTTTTCACACCTTCACTTAGAAATAACTTCGGATTAGCACAAAGTTGCAAAAATAGAACCGAGAGTTCCTACCTATTCTTTACCCAGCTTACCTAAATATTAACATTTCACGTAACCATAGTCATTTATAAAACCAGAAAATTAGCATTGATATACTGCTGTTAACCAACCTACAGAGCTTACTCAAATTTCACCATTTGTCTTATCAACTTTCTTGCTTTGACAGCAGAGTCGTCGGGTCTGTGATGGTGCCTCAGTTTGTCTTCCGTGACCTTGACACTTTGGAAGGGTACTACTGATCAGTTCTTTTGCAAAACATCCTTCCATTTCAGTTTGTCTGATGTTTCCTCATGATTAAATTCAAGTTACACATTCTCAGTAATAATACAACTAAAGCGATGTGCCCTTTTTTCCAGTGCATCATAAAAATAGGTACACGATGTCATTATGTCTTATACTGGTGATGATGACTTTGATTGCTAGGTTAAAATGGTATCTGCCAGATTTCTTCACTGTAAAGTTGCCGTTTTTCCTTTGGTAATTGATAAATATGTCAACACAGTTTCAGATTAGCTGTTTTACCATAATTAATATCACAAATGCATTTTCTTGCTCATGAACTTTTCACTGAAATGGAGTTATAATTTATAAACTGAAGTAGGAAATTTTCAAAATATGTCATGCTTTGTTTCCAATCTTGCCCTTTAAGTGAAAATCTTCAGAAGGCTCCTACTTGTCCATGTTGACTGACCCCATGCACTTAATGACCTTATAGGTGTGTCGAGAGTACCAGCGTGGCAATTGCAACAGAGGAGAAAACGATTGTCGGTTCGCTCATCCTGCTGACAGCACAATGATTGACACCAATGACAACACAGTCACCGTGTGTATGGATTACATCAAAGGGAGATGCTCTCGGGAAAAGTGCAAATACTTTCATCCTCCCGCACATCTGCAAGCCAAGATCAAGGCTGCCCAATACCAGGTCAACCAGGCTGCAGCAGCACAGGCTGCAGCCACTGCAGCTGCCATGGTGAGTAGAGACATCAGCTTTCTCCTTGTTAGCAGTCAAAAAAGCAAAGTGAACAAGTATTTCTGACTACAAGCTCTTCATTTATTAACTTTTTTTTTTTTTTTTTGCTGAAGATATGTTTGTTCAGGTATCCCAGACAATACATAATGAAGTTACCATTCACAGAAGTGAGGGTAACTCCTCAAATGGTTCAGATTGCTTCTACCTTTGGCCTAACTCTTAATATTCTGTCTTATTCTGGATGTAGGAATTCTGAAATTTCTGCTTTTTAAAGGACACCTGTCTCCTTTTCAATTTAACGACATTGCCATTTTTGGTCCTTTTATTTCTGTGTGTCATCTAATCAGCCCTTGTTTTCCTTCGGTGTGCTCTTTTGCACATCAAGGCTCTTCTCTACATATATCTTGCTTTTAACAGTAACATAATCTGAAACTATTTAGGAGAATTGCTTCAACAAAATTGTTTTTAGAATTAGCAACAAGATTTTAAACAGTATGCTATCTAGATTGTCTTAAATAATATTATGGCATAAATATAATTGTAAAACAAGAGAAGCTTGACTATGCCATTATCTAGAAAGGAGAAAGATCTCAATATTCAAGGAGTTAGAAATTGGAACATTTAGAATAGATGCTAAACTATAGTCTAAAGGTAAATTTTAATGTGATCTAGTAGCTGATTTTAATGAGTCCATTCTTTGTTCTTTGCTTAGCTGTTTTAATGTTGTCCTTTTTTATATAAATATGACTTAATCATTAAAATATTCTTTAAAAAACACTGGTATTTCATAGCACAGTACAATAATCATGAGAGAGGTCTTTTCTGTGTTTGTTTATGGATACTTGAGCAAAAATACAGAAGGCTTACTCTCCTCTCTTCCTTTCACTCTTTTTTTTTCTGTTAGAGTATCTCGTTTGTAATTAACTACAAAGAGGAGTTATCCTCCCAATAACAACTCAGTAGTGCCTTTATTGTGCATGCTTAGTCTTGTTATTCGTTGTATATGGCATTCCGATGATTTGTTTTTTTATTTGTTTTTTCTCACCTACCCAAAAATGCACTGCTGCCCCCATGATGCACCTCTGCTTGCTGTTTATGTTAATGCGCTTGAACCCCACTGGCCCATTGCCATCATGTGCTCGCTGCCTGCTAATTAAGACTCAGTCGGCTGTCAAATCACTGAAGCGACCCCTCGAGGCAACCTTTGACCTGGTACTATGACCTTTCACCTTTTAGCTTGGCATGTAGCTTTGTTGTAGATACAAGTTTTTGTTTTTTTTTTTTAAATCAATTTTAAAATATATTTATTCCTTTTTTGGTTGTAAAGTTGTAAAGTACAATGAAAAACTGAGTGTGGTTTCCTGACAGAATTAGTGGAAAGACTATAAGTACCTGGACAGATATCATACAATGAACGATTCTAAAAGCCCAGCAGCCCACATTCAGTTTAACTGCATTGTAGAACGTTCTAATGAGATACTTTAAAGACATGAAAAATGTATTTTTGACTGTATATTTATGTACCTATTTGGTTAGCATGGCTTTAGTGATAGAATTATTTACTTTTTTAATATTTATAGTTCAGTGTTTAAGAAAAAAAAACTTGCATGTTCTGGGACATTTGCATGTTTAGGTAGATCTGGGGGAGGAACAGAGTGGGATTCGTTTTTATTTTACCTGTTTCAGTCACTCTGTACAATTAACTATTAACATTGCTTATACTTGTCGATCCTCATGGAGCTCACAGTGCAGCTTTTCTTCTTTTCCCAAATCAGTGGCTTCTCCGAGAAAGCCTGAAGCATTATGGGACTTAAAACACTTTAACCCATTGTAACATGCTCTTGTACTAGTGGGTTTTTTGTTTTTGTTTTTGTTTTTGTTTTTTGGGTTTTTTTGGACAAAAATAATGCTTCCTTTAAAGCTTTTATCTTGCCTTTGTTTTAAAAATTTTTTTGTTTATTAGATTTTCCCCAACGGGTAGTTAAGTGCTCTGCTGCTTGCTTGCTCATGCTTCCTAACAATTTTAGCCTTCAACTGATTTTTCTTTTTCTTTTTCTCTTTTTACTGGTATTTGTTTTTTATACTCGTTCACTAAACAGGGAATTCCTCAAGCTGTACTTCCCCCATTACCAAAGAGGCCTGCTCTTGAAAAAACCAACGGTGCCACCGCAGTCTTTAACACTGGTATTTTCCAATACCAACAGGCTCTAGCCAACATGCAGTTACAACAGCATACAGCGTTTCTCCCACCAGGTAAGAGGTTTGCGTTTGCTAATAAATGAACCTGGCGATCCACATAGAGTCCTACTGGTAGAGCAGATAAACCAGCTACGCCCCCCCCAGTTTGTTGTTAGCCATAAATAAGGAGGAAGGAAGGTAAGGTGGTCAACAATGGAAACTTATCTAAGGTATCTCATATGATTTTCCTCAAAAACTAAGAATTTTAGCTTAATGAAACATGGATTAAAATCAGTGATGTTTTATACATTTTTTTTTGTTTGTATAATTTAGAATCGAAATAGAGTTCTCGTCTTTTTATTTTCTTTCCTCAACACTATTATATGTCTGTCGAGCTACTTTATGACACTTTCCTGCTGTAAGACCCCTTTGCCTTCATAATTCCATAGAGTTAATTTGAATGATGTGAAATGACATCTTCAGTTTTTATTTTTATTTTTCAACCTTTTTGTTTTCAAGGTGGAAAATAAAAAACTGAGCCTCTGTTCTAGAGCTCTTAAAAAGTACCCTTATTGGTACCACTCAGTGCATTGATTAAAATCATTATTGCTCCTAAGCTAATATTGAAATAGCCCTAAATGTCCAGTGAAGTTTATATTTATTATTGAGTTATGCATTTGTGGTTTCATTTGATTTCAACCTAGTCACATAAACATGCCCTAGAACTAGCCACAAGGGTACAAACATGTTAAAGCATAAACTAATCAGTCATTTAATTACCTGGAAATTTATTTTAATTCACTCTTCATTTACTTCATGAAATACATATTAAAATCCTTATAATCTGAAATTCAACTAACCAGAAACTAATCCTATTTTCCTCTTTACCTCTTAACGTTTCCTTTAAAACTTACCATGGGTTCTGAGATTTATTTAATAAAATAATTTTATTACTTAAATGAATAAATTTTTGACTGGATATGTCTGCCAAAGACCCAAACCCATTAGTATATTGACAGTATCGACAGCGTGTTAGGCTCCTAATTCCGTGAGGGAATGTGATCATTTAGTTTTGAATAATGAAGAAAAAATAAATTACATTCACATTAGTTTGTACTGCTAAGCATAACTTTGTATACAGTGCATCTTTGGAAACTGGTCATTCATATCTAGAATATGTAGTAGCATTTTGTGAACTAGAATATTCCATTAGTTGAAATAGCTGATATCTTAGGCACCATGGGTAAAATGATATTTGTATTCATAAAATAGTATCTATCAAATTGCAGCTTGTCATTTTTGAATTAAAATGAAATCATCTATAGGGTATTTTTTGCATTCATAATTAAAAGTCATGTGTATATTTTATGATATTAAAACATTTTTCTCAACATACATAATTTTCCAGAGATTTCCAGAAATTAATCTTTTTGCTCTTACAAAACTTGCCTTGCCCCTAAGTCTATGGTGTCTACAGCCAATAATCCATCAATTTTTCTATATAGTCAGATCACTAGACAGTTTCAAGGAATTACAGATAACTACCATAATCTTTTTGAAGAAATTAAAAATTATTTTGGCAGTGCATTTCATTGAATAAAACATTTACATTAGAAATGATAGTTTCTCATTTAAAATCTAAAGATAAAAACAAATCTTCTTCCATATTTTTAAAGAAACCTAAAATAATCTGTATTATCAAAAGGATGTTGCACTAGTTTCTCCAACAATATTCACATCACTAGAGACTTTTCTGAATAAGCATAATCATTAATTGCATGATTTGTATGGCCCTTATTTATGACAGCAGTCTTTCCCT
>NW_006433378.1:9471359-9493889 GCF_000325575.1 Pteropus alecto | reverse complement strand
AGAGCAGAGCAAAAAAAGATCAAGTCAGAGAAAAACGATAAATACATTTATAAATCAGAATCATGTTTATCCCTGTTCTACAAAATACGCATTGTTGATTTAAATAAAATCTGCCACAATATATTAAAACATGCTGAAAAATTCAAGATATATTTGCATTTTTATGAATTTTGTATGAGATATTTTGTTCTTGATATTTATAATCAATGGGATATAAAATTGTAATAGTAAAATAAAATAACATTTATTCGTAACCCAGTTTTAAAGGGCTTAAGCTGCTGGTTAACCTTTATTAGTCTCATAATCAGAAATAGATACTGCCTCCATCATTCTTTAAAAATATTTGTGTTATTTGTGATATGTGCCTGTGTGCATAAAAATTGGCCCTATGACTTTTAAAGGTTAGAATGGCTAGATAGCCCATCTCTACTTCTGCCAAATCTCCTGGTCAGACAGCTAGAAAGGAGAGAAATCTAAGGCAGACAATGTAAATGCAAATGCCTCAGAGGCCAGACAGGAAACATAAACAAGTGAAGCAAGAAATAAATTGAGAACCATGGGGTCCGGCAGTTACTGGGGAGCACAGGCCCAATCTAAAAAGGACAGTCAGCATTCAGGCATAGCCTTTCATTGCCCCAGAGGAATATGTGCCTGGCAGGTTGTACCTGTTGTACACTGCACGCCCTTTGTGGCTCCACTGACTTTAAAGTTTATCTGAACAAGGGATGGTTGTACAAATTTGCACAACCTAATGCAGTGGCCCTGATGCCCAGTGTTGCCACATCTTATGATTTGTTTCCAGATACTCTGGACATTTGGATGCTTTATATGTGAAATCTCCCAATTTTTAAATTTTGTCAACTAATTCAATTTTTTAAAATACCCCTTGAGATATATATAGGAAATTCATCCTACCACAAATTCAAATGTAATCTCATATATAATACCTGGGGGAAAGGGAAGTTCATTTTCCAAAGTCTAGATTATTCTGCAGACATACAGAAGAATTATATGATCAGAGCAACTAGTGAAGTATGGTTGGCTAAATCCTTAGAGTAGGTGACGATGTATACAGACTAGGTCGCTGGCAAAAGATCAGGGTTTAGTGGCAAGCCAGTCAGCTAATTTAAGAAAAGCTGTATACCGTAGCTTTTAAGAACAAAATTGGAGTTATGTAGCATCTACCCATCTATCCATCATCTACGCATCTATTCATTCTTCCAAACATCTATGCTTCACTCTCTCCCTCCCTTCTTCTCTCCTTCCTTCTATTCTTAACTGTCTTCCATCCACCAACCCAGAAATGTACCCATCCATCCATCTATCTATCTATCTATTCATTCAATCAGCAAACACTTATTGTATGCCACATAGCGTCCCACTATTTACACTAGGGATTGCAAACTTAAGACCCAAGGGATAAATCTAGAATCTAGAAATATTTGTCTAAGAATGTATAAATAAAAACAAAATGCAAATAATTTAAAATTGTACATACTCTCTCTAGTTCCAAGTCCCATAATTCCCTATTGCCTAGGCTAAATTATTTCACACATTTTGTTCAAAAGAGCCCATTTCATTGAAAGCCTGCTCGCTGCCTGCAGGGCTGTAGTGAACGAACAGACTACGTGCCTAACTACATGTGGACCCTGCAGACCGCCTTCCTCCTCAGAGTCTTGAATTTTTCTCTCTGCAATCCCTCACCATTTTTGTCTACCTGCCATCCTCAGAACCACACCTCTGTTCTCTTCTCCAAGCATATTGCCTTCAATCAGTGTAGGTTTATGATTTTAAAAAATCTAAAAATAAGTTTGTTTCAAGCAACTTCAGCTTTGGCTTGCATTGCAGATCTACCAGATAAAAGGAAAGAAAAGTCTGGGAAACTTTCTTGGCGGGGGAAGGGAAGAGAGTTTCAAGAGTTTGGGGTTGTTTTTACAGAAAGAAAATAAAACAAAGATTTTCACTTTTATTATAAGTAACAAAATTAATACAGACAGTTTCCTTGAAATTTAGCATGATTATAAATCAGGCTTGGAAATTTAAATCCAGCTCTTAATTAAATCCACAAATTATAATCACTCTATACATTGGTATTTTTCTGTCTGTAAAATAGAGATAATTATGATAATTATTTTATAGGGTTATGTTTAAATGATAGCACGTTCTCTTAAAGCACTTTTACAGTCAGGTCTAAGAGTTTAGAATAATGCCTAAAGCATAGTAAGCACTAAGTTTTATTTGTTATTTCTTGAATTTAATAGTGCAATAGAATAGAATTTAATAGATTTAGTAGAAACAGGAATAAGTTATATGAAGCTGTGGCTCTTTGAATATCAATTTTGAGAATATTTCAATTGATTATAAACTTCTAGTTCTAGAAGATATAAATTATTTTTAGAAGACCTTGTCAGCTTTATAATTCTTATCATAATATACCTAAGTAGGCTTTAATTATCACATCTAGATTCGAACCTCCAACCAAATCTCTATTATAATTCTTTTTCTTCTACTTCTTTCTCTTCTCTCTTTGAAGTAATTTTAACTGTGCCGACATCTCATTTGTAAATTTTTTGCATTATTTTTCCTACATTTTCAGATAGATCGATCAAAAAATTTAATTTAAAAAGTCATGTAATTAAAGTAATGCATTTTTCAGAAACATATTATTCTGCTATGCAAATATCATCATAGGGAAAATTCGAAATTAGCAAATGCATTCACTTAAATTTGGCCTCATGCTGAAAACTGAGGAAAAAAATTAATTGGCTACTCATGCATCATTATTAATAAATCAGCCCATTTGATGTAAAGATGGATATTCTGGTCATTTCAAAAGTGATTTTTGTTTTTGGTAAGTGGGTCCTACAGCATTATGTCTTTATATTTGTAAGTTATTGCACCCTGGCTAGTATTTTCATTGCTGCCTTATGTTTATTTGCCGCAAATCCTTCTCCAAACTGTGTGCATTGGTTATAATGGTAATGAGGAAGATAACTCAAACTAAAATTCAAATCATAAAAGCTTCAGGGCTTTAGAGAGATAGGGTAAGTTTGATTCATTTTCAGCATGTGCAGGCTTAATTATGCATGGGATGAAATATAATAGGCAAATTGCAGCATAATAATAAATAATTAATTTAAAACATATAACCTGTACAATATTTAAATTGGCTTTAATATTCCCAAAATATCACGTTACTGTTTTTCATTCACCTTTTCATCCTCTCTTTCTCAGTCCTCCTGCCCTACCATTAGAGGATAATGATTTCACGAGATCTAGACCCAGTATTACAGTATTCATTTTGGCTTGCTCTACTGTCTCAAATTAACGTCTTTGTTATTACTGGTTTGTTTTTGTTGTCTTTCACATGTCTTTGACTCGGAAGTTGTAGCAAATGATAGAGATTTTCAAGTGTCGTAAATAACGCTGTAATGGTACTCCACCTGAGAGGATGTTGCCTTAGCTCCATTACCGAGTTTAATCACTGATTATTGTATCACAGTCTAATTGTGATAACAGACTAATTGCAGCTGTTACAGGGATGCTAGTTAAGTAATCTGGGGTTCTCAATAGCAGCTTTGTTTTGTAGGGCCATCTCTGACAAGACTCAATTGGCAGATATTTTTCTAACAAATGTTCATCCCAGAAGCTGCTAGTATTTAAATAGGATGTGCCAAGATTTAGATAGAAGTCTAAAATCATTTGATATTTTAAAATCTAGAAGTCTAAAATAATCTCATAGAAAGAACAGTGGTTCTGTATGTAGGAAAGTACCCTATTTTGGTAAAATAAATTAGATTTTTCAATGTGTATGTGTCAAAGAGAACAGGGACTACATATGTAATATTAATTTAACATTATGGTTGAGCAACTGTGAACATCAGTGCTAACACCCCAAATGTGATATATGTGTCTTCATTTTCTCCCATTCAGGTTTTTTTAAGTCAATTACCAATTTTTTTGTGTGTGAAATTTTGTAGAATATTTGCTATTCCAAGAAGTCCTGAGAATCTGAACCAGCAATGAAAATCAGTTTGTTTTTTCAGATACCTACTAAGTAAACCAATTCGAAAGATGAGAAAATATATCCCCTCTAAATATTCTTCCTACATTTAAATTCCAAGCTAAGGCAGTGCAGAAGTTTCACTTTCTCTTTATGCATAATTTATTGCTTGGTATCCCTCCAAATAAAATTCTTGTATGAATGATCACAACCTCTTCCATGTCTGTGTGATTGCTGCTACAATGAACAGGAAAATAAAACCAAGGGAAAGAAAATGAATGTTTTGGTTTCATTACATTGTTAAGTCAGTTTTGTGCATTGAATTACTTAGCATTTTAATAATAAATAATATTTCTAATTATCTAACTCATGCTCAATATAAAGAAAACATTAACACATTCATATGTTAAAGTCAGAAATAGCAAAGTTGCCAGATGGCTAGTAACCAGATTAAAACGAAATTACAGTATTAGTTTTAAAAGAATTAGGCAGGTTTAAATTTTTTTCCAAAAGACTTTTATTTATAGGCAGCAGTTAGGAGAAACAAAGTGTACCAGCACACAGTTAAACTGGCTTTTATTCTTCACTTGAGACTAGTTCTAATTGATCACTGTGCTATTGTATGATTTGATTGTGCTGACAGTTACATGCCACTGTTCCCATAATAACAATTTTTCTTCTTTGTTCAAATGAATTTCCTAATTACACGTGTGATGGGATGTTTTAATTCTTTTCCCTTTTCAAATCCACCTTCCTGTTGCAATGCATGATGGGCAGGCTCAATATTGTGCATGACACCCGCTACAAGTGTTGGTAGGTGCCAGCTTTGTTTCTTGATTATCTTAAATCTATGGTGCACCTCACAGCCCCTCAAAATCCACTGCTAAGTTTAACTTATATCTATTGGGCAAGTCCATTTCCCTTTTACTAACACCTGTCAATTAAATGTCATTTCTATTTAATTGACATGGACTCACATAAATGTTTTCTTTACACACAAGTTTCCTTTAGTCACCTTTGGTGGATTTTGATTGGACTATGAGTTCTGGTGTGTAAAAAAAAAAAATCTATTGTAAAAGTAATACATTGTGTATTTTTATAACAGTAAATAAGAAAAATTACTTTCATTCAAACAGATAACTGTATATATGAAATAAATACCTGTATTTTGACTTAGATTTTGAATGTCTGACTATGAACACTATATAAAATTCTTGTTTTTGACTTAGCAAATTAAGCCTGTTTGTGTCAATTTTCTTGATTTGATGGTAACAAGCTTTTTTTCCCCTTTTTTTTCTCTTTCATCT
Source organism: Pteropus alecto (assembly GCF_000325575.1). NCBI lineage: Eukaryota > Metazoa > Chordata > Mammalia > Chiroptera > Pteropodidae > Pteropus > Pteropus alecto. The sequence continues at coordinate 9,488,579 of NW_006433378.1, read as the reverse complement.
CCCTTCCCCTTCTCTCCTTGGAATGTTGTCCTGCTTTGCGCTGTGATTGCATGTCACTCGCTGGTGATGATGTCCCGTCACATGGCTTATTGCTGTGATAAATACCATGCCCAATTATCTCCTCCATGTTGCCATGGTTTCCATATTGCTACACTCTTCTGTATGTTTGCTTATATGATTTTCCCTCCGAAAGTTCCCATGGTGCACGGTGCTACGCCAGCCACTGTGTCCGCAGCAACAACATCTGCCACAAGTGTTCCCTTCGCTGCAACAGCCACAGCCAACCAGGTTTGCTAATTTACAGCTTTGTTTCTTAAAAACCAACTCTAATAGGGCTCAATCCAACAGCCCTTACGCACATGGATTCCCCATTGAGGTCAGTGGGAATCGTGTGTACGTGAGGGCTATAATGGGTGTTTAATAGCATGGGGTTTCAAAGATACCTCTTGTTGGCCTACACATTCTCTCTATGATGAGCAGCAGAATGCTTTTTTGCCATTTATAAGTGCTCCAAAGTTGTCGCAGCTCCATTTCTAAAGCTACTAAAATGATATTTACACAAGCAATTCTCATTTGATCTCAACCAATCCTGCAGGTTATTTTGACCAATCAAAAACGTAGGTAATTTTAAGGTTTTTATTATACCATTTGGTATATATATAATTTCTCAATTCTTGCCTCAATTCTTAATAAAAAGCAAAATATTTAAATGTGTAACATATGCCACAAATGACCACTCTTGTAAATAGTTTGTTATAAATTTATTATAGTTTTATTTATTTGATAAGCAGATTGTATATTCAAAATAAATTAAATTCGTGTCCAAGTTTTGATTCTCAATGCTTTAAGTTAAAAAAAAAAAAATCCTAAGTGCTTTTATTTCTATAATTACCCAGCATAAATGTTGGGGAGTTATAAAGGGGAAAAAAAAAAAGACATCAAATATGGTAAATTGATTCATTCTGTGTCCAATAAAAGTTTATAGAGTAACAATTACACAGATTACTTTTAAGTAAAAGGGATCTGTTTCAGAAATTTAAATTTTATGATGTACAAGAATGACTTTAAAAATTGACATTGATTCATCGAGCAGTTTCTGATCCTATTTAAAGTTATGTTCTAAAAAATACTGGTTGAATTAAAGTCAAATTTATGTAAAGTAGATTTTGGCTTGAATATACAAATATGTTTGTTATGAAAGTGAAGTTGAATAGGGTTAATAGCATATGAAAAAATTTAGAGCCAAATCAAATTTTAGATAACCCACAGACTGAAGTAAAATGTAGCCAAATGAATCTCAAAAGAACTAGTATCATATGAGAATCAACATGTGGCCCCTTGGGCAGAGAAGACCAATTAAGTGCCATCTAAATTTGTAGTTATTGCTGTGAGGAGTAGCCACCTTGTTTCTGTAATACACCATGTACTGTTGAAGAAGAACTGTAAGTTATTAGTATAGCCATTAAAAATATTCAAAAGCAGTGTGCCAAAGGAATGTATCTTAAAGTTTCAAGCAAGCTTTAAACATGTCTTGGCAAAGATCATTAGTTTTTCTGAAACTTGTCAAAATAGCCCTGGATTTATGTTAACACATCAGACTCATTTACAAGAATGCTAGATTGTGCATATGTGGCATGTTAGTAAGTAATAATCAATGGTAGAAATTTCTTAATTGATTCAATGCAATCCATTTATGGTGTAGGTCAGTGATGCTGAACTCTCTTGTGTGTACCATGTATGACTGTAGAATTGCTGGTGTAAGCAGAACTATAGCAAAGCAAATTTCAACATGCCCTTGGCCACCTGGATTGTAGGGGACACTTTACTTTTTGCATTGTGCTGTGACCATTTCATGCATAATCTTGGATCTTCATACTGTTTTACAACCAAAAGAAAGAAAAGGGAATGGATATATATATACACACATATATTATATCTACATATACATACATATGTATATGCCTACAGTACATTAGCGATGCTGGAAATAGCTGATGCCACAAAATGCAGCCTGCATGCATGCAGAAGTTTATAGCTGGCCCTTCATCTGCATCGATTGGTGGTGTTGAAGGTCCTTGGTATGTTTCGACAGCCCCATCCTTGATGCTTCTACACAGTTGGGTGCAACATCCTGTCCTGCAGCAGCAGGAAAAATGGTATGAGAAGCTTCATTATGCTTGGAGCACATTTTCGTGCCATTTGCCAATGCTGTAAAATTGTGTAAAGATGTCAACTGAGAAATGGAAATAAAATAGAAACATATTAATTTACACTCCAGACTGTGGATTGTACTATGTTGAATTAGTCTAGGATATCTAAATTGAAACAACAACAATGACAAAATGCCTTTATGTTTGTGATTTCACTCTTCCCCCATCAACCTTGCTGAAATGGGGTTAGTGCCATATTATAGATGAAGTAACTTAAGCATAAGTAATTAAATGCTCTGCTCAAGGTTGCACAGTCAGGAAATGGATTATTAGTGCTAGAACCTGTGATTTCAGCCCTCTGATGGCCTTAATCTATCGTGCTGCCTCTCTAGGTTAGCAGCCATAATTCTGGTGGGCTGGAGGCGACTCGGGCTACAAATTGGCAGTTCTTGACTTTGGGGACTATAATTCTCTTGCCCACTTGAAATACAATAAGTTGTGCAATCAGGATTCAGAAATAGGTTGCGACGTAAATTTATGCTCTTACCCCGTTTTTTTTTAAATACTCCTCTATAATTCCTACCTGGTATTTTGAATTGGGAAACAAGAGTTAGACACCATAAGTTGAACAAAAAATGTTAAAAATTGGTTGCACAAAAATAGGCACGACATTTCCTATTTTGATTTCTAGATTACCGAATAACCGAAACCATAGAGTGTGTGTGTGTGTGCGCGCGTGTGTGTGTAGGCCAACAAAAAGGGCTTCTTTCAATTACTGCTCTGCATGAAATTTTGATAGTTTTACTTCTCTTCCTAAAAACCAATAACATTTATAGAATAGTAATTAACACAAAGATTAAAAAATGAGTTGCTACTTTGGCATTAAGTTTACATTAACTTACTATTACGTTGACCAGATAAGGACTATCACCTCACAGCTGAATTTCACTTTTCTTAAAAAATTTAATATTAAAATGTTTTCATCTTTTGGTTGTTGGCTTGCTTGCATGGTCATTCATTAAATAATTTTTTATTTGCTAGATACCCATAATATCTGCCGAACATCTGACTAGCCACAAGTATGTTACCCAGATGTAGAATTGTCATCACTAAACAGTAAGTTTATTATGTAATACATAGTATATATTCGTGGTGGTTTTTTAAGATAACAACTGTGTAATGCAATTAAGAATTTTTTTGCAAATTTTCAGAGAAAATACATTTTTATCTTAGATGGGTTATGAGGAATTTTATCATACAAGTTTGTAATAAATATGTTAATTTCACTTAAATATACATAATACTTAGGGAAAGTAAACTTTATTTTTAATTCATATTAGAAATAAACAAGTATAAAGAATAAATGTGATTTAAAACTAGATAGAAGGAGTAGATTAGAGGCTGGCAAACTTTTTCTTAAAAGACCAGATAGTAAATATTTTTTTCTGTGTGGGCTATCTGGTTTCTGTTGCTGCTCTTTTCTGTTACAGCTACTCAACTCTGCTGTTGTAGCATGAAAGCAACCAGAAACAATGTGTAAATGAAAGGACGCGGCTGTGTTCCAATAAAACTTTATTTGCAAAATTAGGCAGCAGGCCGGATTTGGCTCACAGGCAGTAGTTTCCTGATTCCTTCTGTTGATCATCGTTTATTTTATTTTTAAATTTTTTTGCAAAATCCTGTATGAGAACATGTCCCAACTTCACCCCATGCTTCACCACCCACAAGGTCTTTAAAATGTAAAGAGCCTGACTTTAAATAAATATTTACACATACATATATTCATACACACATATCTACATATCCAAATGAACTTTAGGTACAGTCATCCTGGAGGATCATATAATTCTGAAAATGTTGCCATTTCTTAAAAATGGTTTGAAGGTCTGGTGGTTTGCCTTCAGGTACATTGACTTACATACTTGCAAAGGTGGCTGTTTTCATCTTTAGAAGTTATATTTTATTCAATATGCATACACCCAAGTTATTATATGTGTTCAGAAGTATATTAAGTAATTATTTTTTTGTATTAAAAAAGAGCTACAACATTTAAAACTGGATCTGGTAAATAAGATGGGTGATTATTCTTTGTTGCTCCCTTTCATTCATGTATCTCTTCATTAACACATTTACAAATGACTTTTTGGTGCTACTATGAGTTAGTTCGCATGTCAGTGAAATAAAGATGACTAGACAATAAGGTTAAAATGAAAATTTTTTGCGCATTATTAAAATAAGAGAGGTTTGAACAAATTTCTTTTGGAGCAAAGAAGGAGCAACTCTCCCAACAGAGTCAGAAAGTAAGTGAATTTGGACAATGTAGTTTGTTATAGTGAGAAGGGAGGAGTTTGGGCCTTATAAAAGGGACAGTGTGTTGAGTCAAGAGATGTAGCAGAGAACCAATTTAGAGACTCTGGTGTTAATAATCCATAACAAGGGGTGGACAGAAGTTGAGCTCATGCAAGAGAGGATAGACACATTCTGAGAGCCATTTAAGAAGAAGTGATAGACTCCTTCTGAGATGTATTACCAAAGACATGCTGCAATCATGAATTAAATGATTTTTTTTGGTCTGTTTTATAAGCTCTCTATGCAGTTCTGATAGTAAATTTCATTATTCTAAATGATAGCCACATTTTTGAATAAGCACATTACTTTGTAGTATGTAGGTTTAGAAGAAGAATTCTTTTGACATGTTAAAATCTGTTTCAAGCTTTTGTAGTCAATTGGGTATGTTTCGTAGGTATGTAACTATGTCCTATTTCTTAGTAATCCAGTTGAAAAAAAAAAAAAAAGATAACAAATGGCCATAAGGCCAATAATCAGGGAACCAGTGGATTTGTCTATGTTGAAACTTAGGCTCTTAATGCTCTGTTTATATAATATGATTGTTCATTTTCAGGAAATGTTGCAATATTTAAATTAGGTTTCGAGTATAGCAAAATGGTGCTTTATTTCATTCTCAAGGTTGTATTCTAAAGTATACTTTTAATATGTAAAGATTCTCTGAGAATTTGTTCTCTGAGAACAAATTTCATATGAAAACTGGAGCTTTTTACAAGTACAACGTAATATCTATTCAACCTTTTTTCATCAGGAGCATAAGGAATTATATTTATTTTTCTTGGCTTTAGGAAAAAAAATCACTTTCAGCTTTATTCAAAACAGTAACTTGAGTATCATTTTTTTTTTCCCCAAACACATATGTGTTATTGAAGCACCCAAATATAGATGCTCCTCGACTTATGGTGGGGTTACGTCTCGATAAACCCCATTACAAACTGAAAATATCCTAAGTCAAAAATGCATTTAGTACACCTAACCTACTGAACACCGTAGGTTAGCCTAGCTAGTTTCTACTAAGTGATTATCATTTTCGTACCATCATAAAGTCAAAAAACCTTAACTCGAACCATTGTTAAGTCAGGAACCGTTTGATCGTGAATCATGTTTAATAGAATCATGACTCTTTTAACATGACTTGTTGCATGAATTTTAATTTTGTAGGCCAAATCATTACTCTTGAAACCTATTAAACTTTAGAGGAGAAATAAAGTGAGTTTAAATTCTGCTCAACAATGATAGTACTAAAAAAGAGCTCCAGTATAGTATACCCCTTGATTCTGCAAATTTATTTTACACTTTTAGCTTAGTATTGAGTGGTGTTTGAGCAGAGTCTACAATTTTATTAAGCTCTACATCTAATTTTATTCTCATAGAGATGATAAATAAATTTAGATCCATTTATACTTGTGACGTGTTTTTGTTTTTATATGAAGATAGTATAATAATGTACATGTTCACACTTTCGATCAAGAAATAGAATTTTCATACTAAATATATTTTGGAAACTGCTTTTAGATATTGTCTGTTTTAACAAAGATTATCTCTTTTTCCCTTATAGATCATACTAAAGAGGAAAGGACAGTGTGCTTGGTTAGAGTAAAGGACGAGGTCATTAGCCATATTGTATATACCGTCAAGCAACACACACAAAAACCCCTCAGCCACAAGACATCCACATATTGCATGTTAACCAGAAGAAAAGACAACATGGAAATCCACTGCACACTGTTGCCTATACACTTTGTACATTTAATTGATATTTGTGCTGAGGTGATATTCCTGTCTAAAAGAACAACATTGTCTTTCTTTTCTAGCACAGAGTTATGCATTAAAATATGCATACCTAATTAGTTTCCTATATATTCATGCCATCTTGAAAAGACAGACTATGGTGTAACCATGACTCTATTATGTATTGGTACGTCTGTAGACCAAGATATAATTTTTTAAAAATAAGTTTATTTCTTTCAAGGTTTACAAATAACAAAGGTGCACCTTGTATTTAAAATTGCCATTATAGATGAGAGCGTGCATGCACAGTCATTTTTGTTTAAGAGTAATATTTTTAATGTAATAGATTGTAAGATGTGGTGAGGGAGGGATCTGACAGAGATGAATGTGCCAAGCAAAACCACAACTGTGTATCTTTTAAAGCACATCATGGCTTTAAGTACCATGTTGTTAAGGATTCTCATGAAGTGCCATAGACTGTACATCAAATTAGAGTATTATTTCTTCAGTGTTATTGTTTTCAGAGCCACATTTTGTTGCTTATTTGCTAGTACTAATCAGTCAAAGGGCACCATTCTTTTTTTTTTTTTTTTTTTTGAAACCAAAGCTGTCTCAGAAATGGCCAATTTAACTTTACAGTAACAATAGACAGCACAACACAAATTCTCTCAATGCAGATAAACTCACACATACTGGAGATATATATAGTAGATATATATAAAAATTATTTTAATGCATTGTAGTATAATATTTATGCATACTATACTGTATAACATGTTATTCAAAAGGGATATGCCATTTCTGAGACACGATAACAAAAAAAGTTTGAGGAAATTATTTTGCTTCTATTTATAGCTCTGTCAAAAGTCAAAAGACTATAAATGCTTTGCAAAAATGGTTTCACGTTTGCTTAAATGCTTCATCACAGTCACATTTAAAATAGTGACTCTAAACAAAGAAGAGAGCAGCACTGTCATCAGATGCATGATAAACCAAAATATGAAAATGGGAAATGTTTAATTAACCTAGTAATTGGGTGGGTTAAGTACATGGGTGAATTTTATATGTGATTTGTTTTGTTTTGTTCAGATTAACTGCTTATAGCCTTAGAAAGCCTTTTACAAAATTAAAAAAAAAAAAAATAGATGTGCATTCAGTTTTTAAGAATGGATTCATCCAAAGGAATTCCTTTTTTGTGGTTTGGATGTTGCAGCTAGTAAAGGATATTTTTGCTCTGTTCAGCAGTTCTAAAAATTGCTGAAGTAGGGGCCAGGTCACTGGTAGTTATGGAATGGGAGAAGTGAAAGTTCTGTTATAGAACTTTCCATACTTCCAAGTTTACTGCAAGTTTTTATGCTTGAGAGAGATGCTTTCTAATATAAGACTGATGTGTTGATTTTACTGATTGTACTGTACATCTATTAAAGCCTTAGATTATTACATTACGGGTTGGAACCCACACCAATGTAATTTCAATCGTGTTAAGAGAGTAATGGTGACTTCACATGTTATTGTAGTTAGTTACATCATAGAATATTACTTATTTTTCTTGTTAAAATGTAGTTTTTCATTTCCTACATTTATTAGATTTCATTTTCTATTAACAATTGAATACCATTTCAGTTTATAGACTCTTGTTTTATTAGATTTTACTGATGAATTTTTCAAAATACAAAAAAAAATTAAAGTAGTTTTTCCTTCATAACATACTCAGTTTTGAATTACATGTAGTGTCATGAATATTCGTATTATTGTTAACTAAATGATTTATATTTTGCTGATTTAATATTAAAATGTAAGAATGTCAGTCATTGTTAGTTCTTGTCTAGTTTTCATTAAAAGAACAAAGATCTTTTATATGGATATCTTATAAATATATAATCATTGCTAAGTAAGAAGTTAAGTTGTTGCTATCGCAACAATCCTGGCAGACAATTGAGTAATATTTTGATGATTTATTTTGTTTGTAATTAGTTATTATAAGAAGATCTAGATCCTAGATATTAGAATAAAATTTATTTTCTACTGTATCCATTTCAAATGTTAAAGTATTGTTTAATATTTTTGAAATCCCTGAATATCAGGCCTTGTTATAAATAAGCTGCATAATCAATAAATAGAACAAGGGACTTTTTGTTGATAATCCAAATACTCAAAGTTTACGTAATGAGAATTATAGCGTGTGTGCAAACTCTTGAGGGTTGATTATGCTGCAATTTAGCATGTTGGAACGTCTAGAGAGAAGGTTGACTTTTTGCACTTCTGTATATAGTCAAGAGAGAAACCTGTATAATAGTAAGATCTTATTTTGAATAAAAACGTCTATAATTACAAGGAGTTTTGTTAAGGCTAATAAAATGACAGACTGAGCAAAATTGCTTGCAAAAGTGGCACAGAGTTAGCACTCCATACCCCTTCAAACATGTTGCTTTGCTTTTTGTGGACAGCTTGTAGTTTGCCAGGATTTTTTCAGCTGGAAAGATATGCCATCCTTCCGAGATCTCATGACTGACAAAAACTCCATTGGGCCAAATCTGCCTGAAGATCATTACCAAAAATAGCAGGTACTTCAACCATTAAGGTGAAATCATGGATAAATATTCCTTACATTTTTCAAAACTACTGCATGTTTAAAAGTTCAACAAAAAAAAAAAAAAAGAGAGAAAGAACTATACTAAGGACATATATTATTCAAATCAGTTTCTGCCAATTTCAGTGGTTTATTGTTCACACACAAAAAAATCTTCAAAACAAGTATTGACTTTCACAAAATTTAAACCATAAACAGGCAAACCAAACAGCACACCGTAGCTATAGTTGTTATGTGATTGTTTTTTAATTGCTGTAAGATCCTGTTCTTTCAGCAGGTGAAAAAATAAAAAACAGTTCAAATTTCACGGTTTTAACTTTCAACTCAGAATCACTCAAAAAAGCAAATGTGATAATGGGCACTTGTTTAATAAATTAGTGTAGCCAGCCTTCACTCCAGCTGGTTACAATGTTGCACTTATCAGCAACCCTCCTGCTTTCATCTGCTGAAAGGACAGATGTGCTTGGTTTTACTATTATGTAATCACAACTTACTTTCTGCTTGTAGTTGCTTAAAATTATGTATTTTGTCTTGGGCTGCAATTTGTTTTATGCTTATTTTATTATTACTGCAGTAGTTGACTTTGCTGTATGGAAAAATAAAGTGAAATTGCCCTAATAAAACTTCTCTTTCTTAAGTATATTTGTGTATCGAGATTGAAGAGTGAATTATTTTTGCGCCTTTCAAGTACTCTTGCCTGTCTGTCATTATGAACATATTGATATGAAAATTCATCATCCAGTTTTAACTGATTGCAAGTAAGGCATTCACTATTTTTCTCACTAACTATCCTTTGATACCAACAATGAGGTTCTGAATCCTGATGTATTGCCATCCTATGACCCTTGTTTCCTGAAAAATCTTGCTCTGACACTTTAAGTGCTCTTTAATACGGTTTTCGGCACAGGGGATAACACTATAAGAAAAAAGAAATTCTATATCACTGTCTTTATATTAAAGAAATTGTATTTGCTTGACTGCCCCAGGAAGATTAACACTGGAAATCAAGCAATCTAAGAGAATATTTTCATAAAGAAGTAATGATGACACTTGATTCAGAGGGATAATTAGTTTATACACACAGCTGAGCCAGGCTATGACATAACTCACTCCTGTGTGAGTGTGTGTGAACTTTTAAATGGTGACTTATAAATTTGGTTGAAGTGAAGCCTGATTTTCCATCAGGCTTTGCATTTTGCAGTTTCTACAGATAGCCGGGGAAAGCCAAAGTTCCAATGTGAAGAAACTTGCTCATTTGATCACTTTATGCTACATTATGTCACAGATTCTCCTATGCAAATCAATGCTTTTTTCCTAAACATCACAATAAATATCAGTACATTATTTATACTTAACACAATTCTGTTACTGGTTGAGTTCTATAGAACATTTCTGTTATTCTCAGTAGAGCCAACTATTCAAGGTGCCATTTATCAAAAAAAGAATAGCTGTCCTAGTGATGCTTATCTAAAGCTGGAGTTCACAACCTTTTTGTGTAACATCAAAATATCCATATCCAAAACATCTCTCCAATTAGTGGAAGTACTTTGGATATCTTTAATTGAAAAAAATTACAATAATGAAATCCCACTGTAATATTTTCAGTACTTTATGTGATATTGTATTTTATTAATCATAACAGCATGTACATACATATTAAAAACGTCTGAGCTTGATTCATTCTCCAGACATTTATCATTCAGAAGGAGTTATTACTACAGGGACCACTAGGGGTCCTCAGTTCACAGGATGGGACCTTTTTTAGAAGTCATCAGTTTTTTACTTGGGAAATAAAATCATTTGTTAGAGCTATGATTTCATTACAGACCCTAGACACTCACCAAGTTCACACTTTGAAATGACCCTGAAGGTCGGTGACATATAGAAATCGATAGTTTTATTTAGGTACACTTTTGAACAGGAGCTTCCTTCGTACAGGAAATAGTCAATATATACGTGAACCTGTGGGACACTCAGCAACAAGATTTTTTTTTTCTACTTATTATTTTATTCTCTGGTGAGCCTGCAGCAGTCACTTTAGTATTCGAGGTGCTCCACTATGTGTTCTGAAGAAAATAAGATGTTTAAGAATTTGGAAACTTGAAAACCTAGAACATGTCTACTTTCAATATTCAAAGTCTACTATTAACATCATGAAGAGGTCCAAAAATGTGCAATATAGAGATTCAAATGTCAAAGTATTGTTCTGAGTTCTCTTGATCTGTCAAAACAACACCAGACCTCACAGAAATGACTTTAAAGTGGCCCTGTGCCATCACTGACCTTGGTCCAGCCTCCATGATTCTTGTCAGCCACCCCTAAAAGGGGCCTTGGCACCAGCAGCATTTGTCACGGGCTATGAATCTGAAGCTACCCTCGAGCCATGTGAGCCCATGTTGGGCCACAGCTTAACACCTCTAAACTTCTCAGGTATTAGAGACTTCAAATTCTCAGTGAGGCTTGGGAACTCCCCTTCCAAGCCCCATGCTGACTTTCTCCATGCTGTCTGCACTTTCCCTGGACACTCCCATCCTCAGCTGCGCTGTCCTGCCCCTGGGCCAGGGGGCTAGCCAACCAAGGGGGTAGGACTTAATTCTTTTTGTCTTCTGAGTAATCACTCTGTTTTCTCCCTTTTTGCTTCATGAAATTTTACTTTGTTCATGTAATATTTTTCTTTTGTGAACTAAATGTGGGGAAATAGAGAAAAACAGCTTGCCCTTGAATTTACCATTTTAAGAAAAAAAAAATGGCAGCAGTTAGAACACAGATAAAATCTGTTACCTTTAGTGATCTGTTGAGGTCTTTCAGAAACGGTTTACTGAAGCAAGAATGATCAGTTCCCTTCTCCCTAGTTGGGTTTCATAATGACAAAACATAGAATTTCTTTTTCGACAGATAAAGAATAAACCGCAAGGTTTATTCATGGTGGTTGGGAGCCACCAGCTTGTTATGTAAATTCTAACTGCCACTCTCCCTCATTTTTGCCCCGTGGTGGAGCTGGGGATGTTGGACGCCTGAACTTGGAACTGAGAAGAGCTCGGTGGCTGGGTTAAACTGCAGTTTCGGGTGGGCTTGTGTGATTCTACTGCAATGAGCACAATATCGCTGGAGAGAAATTTTGACTATTGCAACAAATGCCTGTACCATCGTGAATACATCTCAGAAAAGCAACCACAGAAGAAAACATGTTCTCCATAGGAGGGTCCCACATCTGCGTGACTCCTCTGGCCCAAGTACCTAGCTTATTAAATGTGTTCTTGCACTAGATAAACAGCTGTTGTGAGGGAATGAAATGTTGAGTTATACCCTCCAACTCTGAGCCAAAAGGCAATTGTTGGACTGGGATAACTACGACCAAGATGGCCTGTTGCAGACAGGATGCATTCACAGGAGAACACTAGGCACTTAGAAACCAGTGGTCATGGTGGCTCTGAAGATCTGGAAATCGGTGAACAGTCCACAGAAGTACATGCTGAACTTAAGTTTAGAGCGATTTAACCAAGCAGATCTCCAAAGTTCATTTAGAATGGCACATGGTACATGAGTCTGGAAGCGATTATAAGCTTTCCCTTGCCCAAAGTCATATAGTAAGAGTGGCAAAGCTAAGCAGAAAACCTAGACCCCTGAAGTCCCATAATATTGCTTAACTTTAGGTTTAGGATGAAAGTAGAAGGTCATGCAAGGAACTGAAGACTGCAGCAGAGGCTGAACAAAAGACTTAGTAATTGACATCTAGCAGTCACAACCTGGACACTGGTTGGGTGGGGCCTCCTAACAGGAAGAACATCAATGCTTGCCCTGCTTTGCTTTGCCACTGGGCCCCTTCCTCTTTCACAAGTGTAACCACTCGTGGGCTTGTGCGGGCTCTAACGATAAATCAAAGTAGTAACATCTGGGGGAGGAGGGGCTAAAAAATTGGGGCAGAGAGAAGGACTGGTTCTGACAACCTTGTGCATGATAAGGTTAGTTACTGCCCAGGGAGGCCAATATCACAGAAGCTGGTAGGAAACAAACCACTTAGGAATAGAGTATAACCTAAAATGATGTTTTTAAAGACGTGCATTGAAAATTTCTTTAAACGTACAAAAAATCAAGGCTACTCATTAGAAATGGCATAAAAGCACCAAGAAGGCAATGTAGCAGTTACGATCAAGGCCTCTAGACTCAGACCACCTGGATTCATGTCTCAACTTCTCAGCTCTTCAGCCTTGGCTGAATATTGCTTGACTTTAGAAATAGTAACAAGAATATTTATCTTGCAGGGTCGTTGAGTGGTTCCCAGTCTTTGCTGCAGATTGGAGTTATCTGGGGGATCTTTAAAAAGTATTGATGCTGGGTCCCTAACCCCAGACATTCCGATTTAATTACTATAAAGGCAACTACTGGGTTACTATATATAAAGTGCTTGGAATAGTGCTCGACATATAACAAGCAACTGATACATGTTAACTATGATTGCTATTTTATTATTATCCATTTTGAGAATTTCTCCACTTAATCTACTTAATCTTTTACTTTTCATTCTAGTTCTTCAGTTACACATCCCTTTCAAAGCAGCCATGTACAAGCTATTCAGTGTTATCTATAGTTCTATCTTTCCTGTTCAGTAGTGAAACTTCATCTTCCTGTAGTTTGCTAACAGGTCCTGCTTATTACTGCACAGTGAACATTTCAAAAATAGAATCATGCACTTTTTGATTCACTCCGAAAATTTTTATTTCATGTTCCAGCATGGCGTAATCACAGACCACACTTAACGCATCTCGATTTGAAAATAAATGTTTAGACATATCTAAGTTTAACTATTTGAATTTCCCCCTCTATTTAAAATGTACTCAAAATCAAATAATAGAATGGATGCATTCATCATCATGAAAATTGTTCCATTAAACAATATATTTATAATATTTCATTATATTTATCAAAATAATATTTCTAATTATATTTGAGTGGCACTAGAATATTTCCATATTACATTTTATCATAGGTTTATTTTAGATGCTTAAATTAGCACTGACTCAGCTCCATAAACACACATAAAAGTACCTAGCTATTTGCCAGGCACCAGGCTATGCTCCAAGATCTAAGGTGGAATGGTAAGAACCTCACAGAGCAACGATTCAAACAAGATATATAGAATACTGGGAACACACTAATCTAGTTTATCCCACCTTCCACACCTGTCCCAAGTCCTTAAAGTATACTACAAAACAATGTAGAATAAGAGTAAATGGAAACTCCCCTCTCTTTTTGAATATATAATATGCCTATTCTCGAACTCATTTTATCCTTACAAAGTAATCTGAATATTGAAAAAGTATTCATGAATAAATATGTTCATTGCAACATTTCTTTTATAATAGCAAAAATCAAGAACAGTCTTTGTTTCAATAGTTAGGAAATAACTAAAGTATCTAGAGTGTTGTATACTAAAAAGCATTTTTTAATAAATGATTTAAGGACATGAGAAGTAATTTTAGTAGTAGAATTTTAGAATACTTATAAAATATTCTAAGTTTTCAAAATTTCTATTTGTTTTAGTAAACATTTGTTGCTTTTTATTTAAATTACTTCATATCCTTTTCCTTTATTTTTTACTTTGAATTCATTTACATTTTTCTTAGAGCATTCACTAAGTCAGTCAATTTGCCAAATTTAGAATATTAAAATGTTTTATAAAACATGATATCTTATCAAATTATGTGAATTATGTATGTTGTTTTAGGGAAGAATAGTAAAAGGATAATAATTAAATCTCTTTTAGGGTAATCTTTGGTCTTTTCTAAAATTATAACTAGTTTCCATGGGATTACATAATCCTCTATTTACATTTATTTTATTTATGGCATAAATTTCTACTTTAAATTAATCAACCAATGAATCTATTTAGATGGTTTTCTTCTTACTCTTCCTACCCTCCAACAGATACTCGAATTCATCAAAATTGGTTAACATATTTATTATAATTTTATTGAGAAAGAAATCTAAGTGTGTGCAACATACCTTAGGAAAAATTTGCTGGCAGGGTCACTATATTAAACAGAAAGACGAGGGCAAAGTGCTGACATTTGAGCAGAGACCTGAATGAAGTAAAGAAGGCATAACATGTGATAGTGGCTGGCATACCCTTTCCAGCCATCTTTCCTGTTGAATGCTGATCTATCTTTTCTGCTAAATTAAATGTCAGTGCATCCAGAAGCATTCTTCTCTTCCCTCCTGACACCATGAAGGCAACATTAATTATTGCATGCTCTATTTTCTCAGGACTTAGTTTTTTTACCTCTACTTCATGACTGTTTTATTCTTCTTAATATTACAGGCTAGTTTACAATTCTGAATCTTCCCAAAGAAAGGTACTTTCTTACTAGGAGAAACCAGTCTTACTCATCTTTGTGTGGCACTCAGTGACTAACACCAACTTTTGTATTTAGTACGAACTGGTCGAATGTTCGTTTACCTGAATTTTAATTAAATCTATCTCCTAGTTTATATAGAAAATGCAGATCAGGTACATTCTATCGAACTCTACTTTTCAGGCTGTAAAAACAATACAACTGCTGATTATTTAGGATGATTGATAGAATCTCAATATCTTCCAGTTTTTGAAAAATAGTCTAGAGAAATGAGCTGGTATTTCCCAGCCCATAACCCACTCCAAACCCACTTAACTGTACCACTAAATATGGTAATTTAGAATATGTTTAATTAAAACTTCCCTCCCTTCTTCGATATAAAAATGTGATTACCTAACTCATTATCTACGGAGAAGAGAATGTAGGAAGGAATATAATGGTAGATGTGGTATACCTTATGAACATATTTTTTATATTAGTTATAGAGTACAATGGTTATATATTTATACAATTTATGGAGTGATTCCCCTGGGACTAGTACCCACCTGTCACAATACATAGTTATGACAATATTACTGACTCTATTCCCTATGCTGTACTTTACATCTCCATGACTATTATATTACTACTAATTTGTACTTATTAATCACTTTACCTCGCTCACCTAGCCCCCGAAACCTCCCTTCCATCTGGCAATCATCAGTTTGTTTCTTGTATCTATGAGTCTGTTTCTGTTTTGTTTATTTATTTTGTTCCTCAGATTCCACATATAATTAAAATTATATGGCATCTGACTTCTTCTGTCTGACTTATTTCATTTAGCATAATACCATCTAGGTCTATCTATGTTGTTGCAAATGGTAGATGGCATTATTGTATGTGTGTACCACACCTTCTTTATCTAATTGTCTGTTTATAGGCACTTAGGTTACTTTCATATCTTGGCTATTGTAAATAGCACTGCTGCCAACACAGGGGTGAATATATCTTTTCAAATTAGTGTTTTGGATTTCTTTGGATAAATACCCAGAAGTGGCATTGCTGGATCATAAGATAGTTCTATTTTTAATTTTTTAAGGAAACTCCATACTGTTTTCCCACAGTGGCTGCACTAATTTGCAATCCCACCAACAGTGTATAAGAGTTCCCTTTTCTCCACATCCTCGCCAACACTCGTTTTTTGATTTATTAATAATAGCCATTGTGAGAGGTGTGAGGTGATATCTCATTGTGGTTTTATTTTGCATTTCTTGATAATTAGCGATGTTGAGCATCTTTGGCCAACTGTATATCCTCCTTGGAGAAATGCCTATTTAGGTCCCCTGCCCATTTTTTAATTGAATTATTCGTTATTTGGTGTTGAGTTATATAAGGTTTTTATAAATTTTGGATATTAGCTCCTTATCAGATACACCATTGGCAAATATCTTCTCCCATTCAGTAGGTTGTATTTTCATTTTGTTGATGGTAGTCCTATTTGTTTCTTTTTTCTTTTGTTTCCTTTATCCGAGGAGATGTATCAGAAAAAATATTACTAAGGGCAATATCAGAGAGTTTGTTGCCTATGTTTTCTTCTAGGAGATTTATGGTTTGGGGAATTACATTTAAGTCTATAATTCATTTTGAGTTTATTCTTGTATATGGTGTAAGAAGGCGGTCCAGTTTTTCTTTCTTTCTTTCTTTCTTTCTTTCTTTCTTTCTTTCTTTCTTTCTTTCTTTCTTTCTTTCTTTCTTTCTTTCTTTCTTTCTTTTTCTTTCGTTCTTTCTTTCCTTCTTTCTTTCCTTCTTTCTTTCTTTCTTTCTTTCTTTCTTTCTTTCTTTCTTTCTTTCTTTCTTTTCTTTCTTTTTTTTTCTCTTTCTTTTTCTTTCTCTTTTCTTTCTTTTCTTCTTTCTTCCTTTCTCTTTCTTTCTTTCTTTCTTTCTTTCTTTTCTTTCTTTCTTTTTCTTTCTCTTTCTTTTTCTTTCTCTTTTCTTTCTTTTCTTCTTTCTTTCTTTCTCTTTCTTTCTTTCTTTCTTTCTTTTCTTTCTTTCTTTTTCTTTCTCTTTCTTT
>NW_006433378.1:9324073-9470940 GCF_000325575.1 Pteropus alecto | reverse complement strand
GTTTACCTCCTTGGTTAAATTTATTCCTAGGTATTTTATTGGTTTTGATGCAATTGTAAATAGAATTATTTTCTTAATTTCTCTTGCTGATCATTTATTATCAGTGTATAGAAATGTAACTGATTTCTGAATACTAATTTTGTATCCTTCTACTTTATGAATTCATTTATCAGTTCTAACAGTTTCTTGGAATCATTAGGGTTCTCTATATACAGTATTATATCATCTGCAAATAATAATAGTTTTGCTTCTTCCTTTCCAATTTGGATGTCTTTTATTGCTTTTTCTTGTCTGATTGTTGTGGCTAGGACTTCCAATTCTATGTTGAATAAAAGTGGTGAAAGTGGATATCCTTGTTTTGTACCTGATCTTAATTAAGGAAAATACTTTTAGCTTTTCCCCGTTGAGTATGATATTAGCTGTGGATTTGTTATGTATAGCCTTTATTCCATTGAGGCATGTTCCCTCTATTACCACTTTGCTGAGAGTTTTTAGCCTAACTGGATACTGGATTTTTTCCAACTATTTTTCTGAATCTATTGATATGATTGTGTGATTCCTGTCCTTCAATTTGTTAATATGGTGTATTCCCATTATTTGATTTTCAGATATTGAACCAACCTTGCATCTAGGAATAAATCAAACTTGGTTATGGTTTATGATCTTTTTAATGTATTGCTGAATTAGGTTTGCTAATATTTTGTTGAGAATTTTTACATTTATGTTCATTAAGGATATTGTCCTATAGTGTTCTTGTATGATAATGTCTGTTCGGTTTTGAAATCAAGGCAATGGTAGCCTCATAAAATGAGTTTGGGAGATTTCTTTCCTCTTGAATTTTTTGGTATAGTACGAGAAGAATAAGTGTTAATTCTTTTTTGAATGTTTGATAAAATTCACCTGTGAAGTCATTGGGTCCAGGATATTTTTGTATGTTGGGAGTTTTTTGGATTTCATTAGTAGTAATTGTTGTGTTCAGATTTTCAGTTTCTTCTTAACTCGGTCTTGAGAGATTGTATGTTTTCAAGAATTTATGTTTTTCTTTCAGATTATCCAATTTGTTGGAATATAATTTCTTGTATTATTTTCTTGTAATCCTTTGTATTTCTGTAGAGTCGGTTATTACTTTTCTCTCATTTCTGATTTTATTTATTTGGGTCCTCTCTCTTTTTTTCTTGATAGTCTAGTTAAAGGTTGATCAATTTTGTTTATCTTTTCAAAGAACCAGCTCTTGGTTTCATGGATTTTTTAAAAATATTTTTTAGACTATTTTGTTTATTTCCACTCTGATCTTTATTATGTTCTTCCTTCTACTCACTTCGGGCTTTGTTTGTTGTTTTCTTTTTCTTCTAGTTCTTTTAGGTGTGAAGTTAGATTGTTTATTTGAGATTTTTCTTGTTTCATAAAGTAGGCCTGTATTGCTATAAATTTCCATTAGGATGGTTTTTGCTGTGTCCCACAGATTTGGGGGCATTGTGTTTTCACATTCATTTGTCTTAAAATGACTTTGACTTCTTTCTTGATCTCATTGTTAACTTATTCATTGTTTGTTAGCATGTTATTTAGCCTCGAGGTGTTCGTGCATTTTCCAGGTTTTTTTTTTTCTTGTAATTGATTTCTAGTTTTATGACATTGTGGTTGGAGAAGATGCTTGATATGACATCAATCTTCTTAAACTGACTAAGATTTATTTTGTAGCCTAACATACAGTCTATCTTAAAATATGTTTCAGAAGCATTTGAGAATAATGTATATTATACTACTTTGGGGTAAAATGATCTAAAAATATCAATTAAATTTATTTGGTCTAGTGTATCATTTAAGGCTGCTATTTCGTTGTTTACCTTCTATTTAGAAGATCTGTCCATTGGTGTCAATGGGGTGTTAAAGTTCCCTACTCTGACTATATTACTGTCAATCTCTTCTTTATGTCTGTCAATATTTGCTTTATATATTTAGGCACCCCTATGTTGGGTGCATAAATTATATCTTCCTGTTGGATTGATCCCTTTATCATTATGTAATGCCCTTCTTTGTCTCTTATTATTGCCTTTGTTTTAAAATCTATTTTATCTGATATAAATATTGTTACCCTAGCATTTTTTTCATATCCATTTACATAAAATATCTTTTCCCATCCCTTTACTTTCAGTCTGTGTGTGTCTTTCAATCTGAAGTGGGTCTCTTGTAGTCAGCATATCGATGGGTCTTGTTTTCTTATCCATTCTGCTATCCTATGTCTTTTGATTGGAGCATTTAATCCATTTACATTTAAAGTGTTGATAAGTTCATAGTTATTGTCATTTTATTATTCATATTTATGTTATTTGTTTCTTCCTCTTCTTAAAGAGGTCTCTTCCACACTTTTTGTAATACCAGCTTCGTGGGGGTAAATTCCTAGCTTTTTCCTATCTGGCAAGTTCTTTACCTCACCTTCGATATTAACTGATAGCCTTGCTAGGTAGAGCAGTTTAGATTTTAGGTCCTTGCTTTTTATCACTTTAAATATTTCATGCCAATCTCTTCTGGCCCGCAAAGTTTCTGTTGAGAAATCAGCTGAATGTCTTATGGGAGCTCCATTGTAAGTAACTAGCTTCCTTTCTCTTGTTGCTTTCTCTCTTTGTCTTTAAATTTTGCCGTTTTAATTATAATGTGTTTTAATGTGGGTTTGTTTGAGTTCATCTTGTTTGTGGCTCTTTGTGCTTCCTGGACTTGTATGTTCATTTCCTTTACCAGATAAGGAAGTTTTCCATCATTATTTCTTCAAATACCTTCTCAATCCCTTGTTTTCTCTCTTCTTCTTCTTGTACTCCAATGATGAAAATGTGGTTACACTTGATGTTGTCCCAGAGGCCCCTTAAAACTATCCTCATTTTAAAAAATTCCTTTTCCTTTTTGCTGTTCCGATTGGGTGTTTTCTGCTACTTTGTCTCCCAAATCGCCGATTTGATCTTCTGCTTCATCCAATCTACTGTTGAGTCCTTCTCATGTATTCTTCATTTCAGTTATTATAGTCTTCATTTCTGATGAGTTTCATTTTATGGTTTCTATGTCCTTTTTTATGCTTACTATTTCTTTGTCAAAGGTCTCACTGAGATCATCTATTCTTCCCCTGAGTTCACTGAACATCCTTATAATCAGTGTTTTGAACTCTGTATCTGATAGGTTACTTGCCTTTATTTCATTTAGTTCTTTTTCTGAAGTTTTTTTCCTGTTCTTTCATTAGGGACATGTTTCTTTGCTTTCTCATTTTGTCTGCTTCTCTGTGTTTCTTTCTATGCATTAGGTAGATCTGCTATGTCTCCCAGTTTTAGTCAGGAGGACTTATGTAGTAAGTGTCCTATGTGGCCCAGTGGCATGGTCTCCCTGAGCACTTGTGCCAGGTGCTCCAGGAGTGACCCTTGCGTATTTGTGTGTGCTCCCTGTTGTAATTGAGTCTTGATTATTGTTGGCACATTGGTGAGTGGGATTGACTCTCAGACTGACTGGCTGTGAGGACTGGCTATGCCTTCAACGTATGAGCTGCTGCGTGGGGGCTGATCCCATGGAGTGGGGTTCACCCCATTGGGTTTGCGTGTCTGTTGAGATCACTCTGTGTGTGCTGCTTATGGGGCTAATCAGGTGTGTTGGTTTGGAACCCCTTGGGAGGGCCTCCGTGCAGGTCAAGGTTAGCTGCTGCCTATGACTGACTTGGGGCTACCTGGTAGGAGCTACAAAGTTATCTGTGTTTGGTCACTGCCTAATCTGAACCTAGAGGTATGTGGGAGAGGCCATGTGGCAAACCGAGACCGACTGCCACCAGTATGGGGCCTGGGACAACTCAACAAAAGGCCTAAGGCACCCCTGATCTGAGGCTATCTGCCCCTTCCCGTATGACTCAGCAGCTGAATGAGCCTCAGGGATACCAAAGTTCATTGAGGTAAGGTCTCAGGGTTGTGTTCCCTAGGTTGGTGCAGATTCAGACATGTTGCCAATGCTGAGCCTGTGGCTACTTGCAAAAGTCTCAGCTTTTCGTTCAGAGGCCAGCTACTGCCCACCTTGGGCCCACAGACCCCACAGAGTGTTGATTGCTCCCCAAGTAACCTCCTCCTGAGAGTGCAGGGACCACCCAAAATCTCCATGGGGCAATTTGCTAGTTGGGTGGGGCTGGGTCTCAGGGAGTTACCAGGGTGGAGCAAGTAGATCTCACCAGGCCAATACAGATTCAGGTTTCTCTGTGTGGGGGGAGGGCTCAATATAGACAAGATAACATTCACCTACAGGCTGACCTGGAAAAGGGCTCAATAAAAGGACAATGGCGGCTATCTCTCCATCCCTTGCCCTGAAGCCACACAATGCAGTCTTTCCTTGTATGTCTATGGTACTTCCTGAGTTGCTGTTCCTCTGCCAGAGCCCAGGGTAAGTGGCTGTGGATGAGTGAGTCTGTGTGTGGTCCTTTAAGGGGATGCCTGGGTTTCCAGCAGCCTTTCTTCTCACCCAGACAGTCAGAATCCCCACTAATCTTTATAGCTAGATTTTGTGGGGACTCCTCTTCCCAGCACTGTAACTCTGGACTTGGGAGCCCTAGTGTGGGGCTGTAGCCCCTTGTTCCTTTGTGTGTGTCTGTGGTGGTGATGGGGGCGCTATGTATTCAAGAGATCCTTCCCAATGCCCAACCACCACACACAGATGTAGGACCAGCTTGTTTCACATCTCCGCCCCTCTTACCAGTCTCAATGTGGTCTCCTCTTTATTCCCCTTGTTACAGGAGTTCTGTTTAGCTAGTCTTCAAATTGTTCTCCAGGTTGATTGTTTCATTATTTAGTTGCAATTTTAATGTGCTGAGGCATGCACAGCATTTACCTACCCTGCCATCTTGATCAGAACGTAAACATATTCTTATAAAGAAGTCTTTGGTGAAAGAGAGAACATACCATTATAATCTTTCAACATCTTTTAAAATATTTCTAAGTCAGAAATTCAGAAATTGTTGCCTTGCATGCAAATGCATTTTTCTACCACCTGCTGAAATGTTTTAATTTATGTATTTGCTTTTGGTTCCCAGGCTCCTCAAGCCTGTGTGTTCACTAGCATCAATAGCAGAGCATAGGAGGAACATAAGCCATTTACTTGTGAACAGATTATAAGAATTGCAGTGGAAATCGATTTGTTTTAATTCATTTTTTTATTTCCTCATTGTTCTTTTTATATGATTTCATGAGGCTCTGAGCTCTGGTAACTGAGGACAATAAGATTTACCTAGGGGTGAAGGTGGGAAGCAAGGCATAGAGAACAACCAATGTCAGAAGGCTTTCAATTCTCCTTTCTTTATAAGAGCTTTATCTGGTCTGGAGCTAATGGAAGTAAGAAAAGCTAGTTCTGTCTGATAACTGTCCTAAATTACCTTGCCTTAAATCTCGATGATAGATTGAATTAGAAAGCTAAGACGTTTTCATCTTTGATCTCTCCTTACTTTCTGATACCCTTTGTTGGGTAAGATAGTTCATATCTCTTAGGCTCCCCAAAATCTCATATTATTTTCCCACCCCATTAGTTTACTAACATTGGCCTAGAAACTGGTGAACTTGTAAGAATAATCTCTGTCACATTAGCAAGTTAAACATTACAGAGCGTTTTGTAAGTAACTTTCTTAAACTCTATTGTATTTGGCATATACCTTGGGATAAAAGTTCTGTAACATTTATGACATAAATTCTCCATAAAATATTATATTTCCTGCAAGAAAAACATTCTTAAACAGGAAGAATTGATATTATTTTTATATATTTTTTGCGACAGCTTCTTTGTAACATGTGTACCTGAGCATGAGAGAGAGAGGATACACTTGAGATACGTACAAACCAAATACGCTTAAGAGTCAAGAGTCACGTTGCTATCGACATGACATATTAGTTCAGAAGAATATGTATTTTTAGAAGTGGGAACAAAATATCTTATAGTTTAATATCAGTTAGAAAATGCAATTGTACCATAACGATAATAGCTACTATGTACTAGGTGCCATTATGAACTAGGCACTGTGCTCTGCTTTTTTTCTGAAAATTATTTCATTTAAATTAATTCTCACAATTAACCTGTTGAGGTAGGTATTTTTATCTCCATTGGGAAATAATAGGCAGAGGCACAGAGAGATAAGTGCCTTATCAAATATAACAATAATTAACCAAGAATTCTAATGATGTCTTTCTGACCCCAGAGACCTTGAGGAAACTTAAAATTTTCAAGACAAATGTCGCTAGCTTTTTCAATTTCAAATTCTGGTTAGCTTGATTATAATTGTTTTATTATTTTTTAATATAAATTTTTCATGATTATTTAAACCCACAAACAGATTTATAGACATTGTGTAGCTGGTTTATTCAGTCAGTGTTTGAGTTAAAGGATATATCAGGATGTATCATCTATTTTAATATTAATTTCTTCATTGTACTGAGAGCAAATGAAATGCTTAATTACAAAGGTTTACTGATTCCTTTGGATCCTTAAGCCCATTTTGCAAGAAACCACCTCTAGTCATTTGAATTGTATCAACTGAGAAATTATTTACAAAGAATAATTAATGAAAGAGAATATAGATGCTTCATTAATCTGGATATACAATACTTTAAGTTCAAAGTAACATTTTTTATTTTTATATTTAACAAATGTGAAACTGATATTTGTAACTTTGTTCCTATAAAATCACCTCCTAATATTTTAGCAAATTTGGGAGAGTCGGGTTCGATCTAATCTTGAATGTTTTCTAATATTGGGTAGCCTTGTGGCGCTCCTTCATTATGCAAAATACTTACTTGCTTCCATGAAAGATGGATGAGATGTTTCTAAAACCATGTTTCCTAAAATTGGGAAAAATAAACTTTGAAATTTATATTTGAATCATCTAAATTACTTATATTCTAAGGCCAAGCTCAAGCAAATACATTTATCAAATTGTCCTGCACAGTAGGAGTCTTGTTAGAAGTAGATTAGGGAAGGAAGCAGCATGGTCCATGGCTTCCAGACCTGTTACTCTTGATAAATATTTATCAATGACACCACTACATGCAGGGATCAGAGGCTTAATGTTTATAAACAAATTCATCTCGTGATGCCAAGTTGACACTATGGTTAAAGTAATTTACCTCTCAGTCTTACATTTCATTAGGGAATGTGAGATGTGAATATATATTTATGGTAATGAACAGAAGTGGTTCTGGGTTTTGTTTTTTTTTTTGTTTTGTTTTGTTTTTTTGCTAAGATATATTTTTAGTGGAAAAAAAGTTTAGAGAAAAGGAGGATTTGGGATACTTACTGCAAGAGCTCTACTTTATGAATTTTATACAAATGATAAAATTTAATTTAGAGACATCTTCTATGACCTTTGGTTTCATTTTCCAGGGAAACTATCAGAATTTCTGAGTCTCCTGAGTCTAAGACAAGTTTGTGTGAAGTTTCTTCATTTAACATGAAGGAAGACACAAGATCAGCAAACCATGTATCAGCCTCTGTCTGCATGTGTCGAGGTATGGGTGTGTGCACTTACTAGATTACTTAGATTTATAATATATAATCAAAGGGATATCGCTTTTTTTTAATGACATGGAGAAAAATAAATACTAGTTATTTAAAGCCCAAACTTATATAGGCACTTCTGCCTTCTGAGAGGTGTAGCAAATCCCTCTCAATGTGGATAGTAATCTCTCTGTTGTATTCTGCCCTTGAGTTAACAGACTTTTAGAATAGCATGCCACAAATGCAAATGTCTTGTGTAAGTGGGACATGTTTCAGTCATGTAGAAGGCCTGAATTCTGCATCTTGATGAACCCAAGCACAAAGACACAAACAGCCTTGGGAGATGAAACGCACATCAGAATCACAAGGGAGCAGGAATTGTGAACCAGGGATGATCACAAGAATCTAAATCCTTGCAGTTCACAGAAATCTTCTGCGAAGACATGGTAAAGAAGGCAGCATGTGTAGATAGGTATATCCAAATCTGTGCCATATGTTTATGCAGGTGTAATATTGTAATAAGTATCTGACTCCATTATCTGATGTTTACCTACTGACAGCTTCTAGGCGGCTCTGCTTCTTTTGTCTTTTTTTGCCCCACATCTGGCAAACTGATAAGAAAGCCTGGTACTCCCTCTTTTGGCTCCTGCAGGAAGTTTAAACTATACACAGGAATTCTTACTGCAGCCCCACTTGCCTAACCACCATAACAAACCAAGCTAGTCTCCTTTCTCTGCTCTCTCAAATCACTTTTGGATCTGCTTGAGAGGCACGCTGCTTTTCCCCAAACCTCAGTATGTAATAACCCTTTTCCTACTTGCTTGGTGTGTGTGTGGCATCATTAGCCTCATCATTCAACCCAGATATTGAGAATAAGTCAAATGGATGAAGTGACCAAAACAAACATGCCTGTACATTTGAGTAGATACATATATTTACATTTTTTATTTAGATTGAATTTATATGAAGGAATTTTCTTGTAACCCTACCAACAGAAAGAGATCTTGCAACTCACATGAAAGAGATTTGAGTAATATAAATATTTGTCCCACATTCATGTTTAAGACACACATCGAATGAGTAGTAAATAGCCAAGCAACTAAGAAGTCATTTTGGAAATTAAGGAGCTTCTGAGAAGAGAGATAATTACTTTTAAAGTAGCACCTCACATGTAGGTTTTTCTCTTTCTTTTAAATGTCAGTGAGATTTTAAAACCCTACTCATAGTTAGAGTATAAAGTGAAGTCTTAGATAAATGTGGCAGGTATACGTGTGGATTAACATAAATTCTTACACTTGCATAACTCTAGTCAGAATCAAATCAACAGAAATAGACAGATGAGATAAAACCAAAAGTTGATGACATCTGTACACAAAAACTGAATTTGGCACTATTAAACAAATGGAAATCCCAAAAATTACCTATGTCAACTCTGGTGCCAGGTGGTTAGATCATTATCAGCAAAGTATTATGATCAGGTGCACTGGATGACATTTTATCATGGCCAAGAAAAGGGGCATGTGGGTTTTTTTGAGGTGATAAGTGAGGAAAATCAAGGAAATCACATATTTAACATATGGCACTAAAGAAAGAGACATTCCAATCATTTTTATGTCATCAGTATCAATGTAGTTTCTTTTAAAAAGATGAAATTTTGAAAGCCTATCTGCAGTGGCTTTTCTTGATCATTCTACTTCCAGAGATGCTCTGACGCTGAGGTCCTTGGGTAGACTATTCAATTTAAATCTTGGAATCTCAGCGAAATCATTGTTCCTTCTCAAATATAATAAAACCCAGCCAACTCTCTTAGGAGTTACTAACATTTCATTGCCATGTAAATGTTCAGCAGAAGCAGAAGGAATAACTGTATTCAGAGAATAATTCCGACAGATTACAGTTTGAGGTCTTGTTAAAGGTTATTAAAGATTATGTCCTCCAAATGATTTATCCATTACAGTAGGAATAGAAATACCAAATATCCCGAATAAGAATTAGTACTGTCATTTTAATTAAGTGAGCATTGGATTGTTAAAGCCCAAACAGGCAATAATTATAATATAGTAGGCATTGCAAAGTATTTTCAAATAAAATCTTTGTGTCACTCAAAAATAGTCAGCCTTAAATAAATCTAGTTAACCCATTTATTCTCTACCTATCCCATATATTTTTCTGTCATCTCTTAGATAAAGACACTTTAGCTCTTAAGAATGGCACATTTTGGAAATTATACTGTTCTTGAAGGTAGCAAATGCAGTAACTTTAGTTTAAGAGAAAGAAAAAGATTGTGATTACGTGAGAAACCAAATGGTTTACAATCCACCCTCAGAAAGCAATAGAATATGAGCAAACTGGACAGTAGAATAGAAATACGTTTCATTGAGCATCTCCTTGAATAAATCACGAAATTAGAAAAAATTAGATTATAACTCTACAAAACAAATTGCTTCCAAAGAAGAAGAATTGATAATACATAACTGTACCTATGTAGTGTTGGGTTAAAAAATAATAATCCAGTGCCCACATCAGCTTTGAAGATAGTACCTATAGGTAATGAGCAAAAACAAAAATAAGGCTGTAGTTAGTTATTTTAAGAGACAGGCACCAAAGAGTACAAAAGAGTACTTTTCAAGGAGGTAATTAGACTTGTGGGAGTCAGGATCCAATCTTGTTAACGGTATGAGGTTCTTTATTCTTTTCCTTAATCAATTATTTAAGCCTATTTCAAGAATTTACACAATGAATATAGTCAAGGTACAGAGATTTTGGAGGACATGTAATTGTCCAGAGATGCACTAAAAGTAATTTAGTCTACACGGGGAAGTTTCCAACGAACTTGTTAGAAGTTTTAAAACGGATTATTTTTTTTTCAATTAAAGTCTTGGCAAGAATTAAGTGGTTTAGTAACCTTCAGGAATGACAGAGCCTAAGCAAATCATTTGGAGCATTTGGCACATTATACATCCAAATCAAGTCTTGGAAACCAAACAAAAAAATGACAACTATCTGTTGAGCACCTATTATGTACCAAGCACTCTGTCAGCAGCGCAAGTAGTGAAAACTCCAAAGAAAAAAAAAAGAAAAAGAAAAAAAATTTTCAAACCAGAAGAAAAGAAAAAGGGATCCTTGAGAGTCAGAGAACATGCAGAAATTGCGGTGAGAGAGAACTGAAGATGGGGATGCTTCGATTCTGTGTGTGAACGGACACAAATCTCAGTCCTGAGCTGTGCATGTGTGGAATAGACCAAAAGCAACATAGCAAAGGCTTTGAAAACTCAGCTGATGTTAGAACTCTACTCATAGAAAATAAGACAGAACTTCAAGTTTCAACCTAACTAGGTTAATTGTCTTTTGAAACAACCACCACCACCACAACAACAATAAATCAATATTTTCTAGTGGATTGCTACACGGCTCATCCTCTCACAATATAATATTCAAAAAGTCCAGGATACAACCCCAAAATACTCAACAAAAAACCAGCACCCTAGGAGACATCTTCAAATGAAAAATAATCAATGGATCAACAGATAGGAACTCTGAAATGAACCAGACGTTGGACATAAAGCACTATAATTCCATCCCTTCCTCCCTCCTTTCCTTCCTTTTGGTTTACTTTGGTCTTTATTTCCTATCTTCCTAAGGTGGACAATTAGATTTTTAGTTTTAGAACTTTCTTCTTTTATAATAGAAACATATAAAACTTATTTTCTCTATTCTAGCTAAATTTCACAGATTTTGTTTGGCTGTGTTTTTAGTATTATTCAGTTTGAATTAAATTCTAACTTCCCTTATGATTTCTTCTTTGACTCATAGGTTGTGTAGAAGTGACTTGTTCAATTGACATATGTTGAGGGCTTTTCTAGATATTATATTTATTTGTAATTTTATTCTCTTATAGTCAGAGAACAATTCCTTTAGCCTGAAGAACTTCCTTTAGCTTTTAGATTTTTTGTAGACTAGATCAGTTGGAGATGAATTTTCTCATGGTTAATTTATGTGACAATATCTGTATTTCTCTTATTTTTTCAGGGTGATTTTTCTGGAAAAAGATTATTCAGCATTTAAATATGGTTTCTGGCCTCTTTTTATTATGATTAAAAAGTCATCTACTAATTGTGTTCCTCTATACATTTTGTGTTATTTTTCTTTGGCCACTTTCAAGATTTTTTATCTTTATTTTTGGTTTTCAGCAGTTTGATTCTAATGTGGTTTTCTTTATATTTACCTTGTGTATTTGTGTTTGTGTGGATGTGGGTGTGTGATTCTTAGATTTGAATGTTAATATTGTCTTCTAATCTGTGAAGCATTCAGCCACTACTTCAAATATTATTCTATACCTGTCTCTCTCCCCTCTTTTTCTGGATCTCTAATTACATGTGTGTTAGGCTGCTTAGTATTATTCCAGAAGACTTTGAGGTTCTATTTATTTTTTTTCTTCAATATTTTTTCTTTCTGTTCTAGGGATAGGGACATTTCTTTTGATCTTCTTATACATTGCATCAATTATAGCTTCTGCCATTTTCAATCTGATGTTGATCCCATCTGGTAAATTTTTATTTCAATTTTTATATTCCAGAATTTTTATTTTTAATAGTTACCATTTGTCCGTTGAGATATCATTTAAATTTATTAGGCTATTTTTTCTTTAATTCTTTGAAAATGTTTTTTCTTAGTTCTTTGAACATGTAGTGCCTGCTCTGAAGTATTTGTCTGAAATATGTATGATCTGAGCAACTGAGAGTGAGTTCCCACTGACTTGTCATTTTTCCTAGATTATAGATTACAGATTACACTTTCCTCTTTCTTTGTATGTGTAGTAATATTTAGTGAAAACTGGACATTGTAAGTAATATATTGTAGTAACTCTGGATTCCATTGTTTCCTGTGGATTTTGTTATCGTTGTTGCTGTTATACTAATCAGTTAATTTTCTTGGGTTAAAACTATAACCTACTCTTTGCTGGAGAATGCAGCAGCTGATAACTCTGTTATTTCTCACAGCAACCAGCGGCTGCTTTTCTTAGCTTGGTCTCCTGAGGGTGTCAACTGTGACTGCATGGTGATAAGCTAAGGATTTGGGCAAAATGTATTTTCTCATTTTTAATTTCACATATCATGACTACTCTGCTTCTGGAGATTCTTCCTTAAATTTTCAGATGCTCTGCTAGGGTGAAACTCTTTTCTTCATTGTTTTAAACCAGCAAGGATTTCTCTTGCCTGATTGGCATGTGGGTGTGAGAAAGCACTTGACCATAAGGGGGAAAATAGAAATTTATTTTTCACCCTATGGTCAAATCAGCAAACAAGACCTCTACTAATTTATAGGCATAGTGATTTTAGCTAAGTTTTCTTTCTCTTTCCATTTTCCTAGAAGAGAAGCCATTTGTCAACGGAGATGTTCTCAAGAATCGAATGAAACATTTTATCTACTGTCTTCGTGGCTTTCTACATCTTGTTTTCAATTTCAATGCCCAAATAGTCAACAGACACATGACCGACTCTCAAGGTAGATTTTGTAATGTTTTCTGATTTCCCAACCGGAGTAATTTTTCTTTCCTCAGTGTGCTGTCAATTTTCTCCCTTTCTTAATATTTCTGCTATTACTCAACTCTGATTTCCAATTTCTCCTTAGGATATTTATATCAGGTTGTATTGTTCCTGAATAAAAGAAAAAACTACCACTATCTGTCTTGGCCCAGAGTATTTTTACTCTCTGCACAATTCAAAGGATGGATACTGAGCTATATTTTCTCTGCCAAATGACAAAGTCAACAAAATAAGAAACACGTCAAGAAAATGTCAGGTTTTAGCAAGAGATGGAAAATAACGAGGGGAACAAAATGTAGAAATCTGCAATAAATAGCCTCCTCATAAGCTATTAATAATATTTTTTATTATCTTTATTTTATGGCATACATATGGATAAAGTAATTTTCATCATATTAAGTCAAGTGTGCTTACTTACTACATCCATTATCTTTTCATCCAATTACTATATTTTTTGAATTACTACAATATGCCATAGAATGGTGAACAAAAGTCTTCCTACTCATCTTTGCCACCAAAAGTCATAGGATGATGAAAAGATATACTTCAAACTGACAATGATCATTAGATTCAGACTTAGTAAGCTACAGCACAAGAGAGCAGAAGTTAAGGATAAACATCTTTTGAAGGGGACCTTATGAGAGATGAGATAGGCAAGGAAAAATCAGAGAATGTCAAATAATTTGTTTTGCTATTTTTACCACAGAATTAAACAAATTATTTCTAATTAAATTTGTTAAAATCTTATTATATTACAAAAGAAATACTTGATCATTGTGATAGTTCAAACAAGGGTTAAGTCTGAAATGACAGTTCAGCTTATATTAAGAAATCAATTGTTTTGATGTGTCATCAGGAAGTCAACATCATAATACATTTTCCTTCTCTTTATGAAATGCACAACCAGAATATATTAATCTAATTAATATAAAATTGATGTATCAAATATGTTAAAACTTGCTCATCTAAATTTTGGAATAGACATTGAGTGAACGTGTGCATTTTACACACACACAATTACATTATATGTGAATCTATAATCTATTAAAGAATTAGAAACATCTATCATCACTCTTTTTCATTAAGTAAATGATGTCTTTCAAATTAACTTGTTGAAATAATTTTTAAAGTTGATTTTCTGTTAGTGTTTGTTCTAGAACACTTTGATTTTGGGGACACCATATTTCTGAAACTAGATAAAAAAACACTAAGTCTCTCATATAAAATTTTATAGATGTGACTTGAATCATTAGAAATTATGTATTATACTTTGATTTAATATAAAATTTGAGAAGGCTAAATTTTTTTTTAAAGAATGGATTGTCTATTTGATAGCTTATGAGCATCAGGCTGGAGATAAGCAGAATTCAAATCTATCTTTCAAAATTCCCTTTCATCCAATCCTTTTATTCTGGTGGTAGAGATGAAAAGAAGAGATATGAATCTTTAAATAGCATAGTAAAGTAGAAAGTTAGGAAAAGAGATGCATTTTTAAGTAAGGAAGTATAGCCATTTATTAAAATATCATTTGTATGACGTCTACATTTAGAAAAATGTACATATTTCAGTCAAGTAACCTTTTATAATTTTAATTTACTATTAACAATAATATGTAGTAGGCAAAAGTATATCGATGTTGGTTATATTGACATTAAATAGATATGATGACTATATTGTTATAGTTTGAAGCTATTGTACTGCTAGATTTATATACATAATTAAAAGTATTATTTGTCTCAGTAAAATATTTAATGAAAATTGTTTATTTAAAAAACATATATTGTACTTATCTTTCAATACTTATATCCCAATATCTTCTGAACAAGAATTAAAATTCTTCCTGTTAAAAGTAGCAGAGCAGGCACATACATTTGTCTCCTATGCCTGTTAAGACTTGGCTTTAAAAAAAAAACGAAGATGTGCTAATAATAATAAACTCATAATAGACAAAAAGAATTGTGGAGAATTAAGGAGGTTAGGATAGGGGGGATAGAGGAGAAGTCATCATAAGTGAGAAATTTTCCCGTGTTTCTCTAAACAGGAAGAGAGTGGGAAATGACAGAGGGAGAGAGGAAACAAATTGAATAACTGGAATTCTGAAGTGCAGAGTGAGGTTTCTTTTCATCAAACAAAGTGAAGACATATTTCTGAAGAAATTGAGCAAAGCTTCAGAGGGAGGAAAGCCATCACTGTACAGATGTCAGTGTCGTTTGGCAGTGCCTGAGCCGGGAAGACCAGTGCCATACCAGTTCAGCTTCTGGTCCCCACACCCACGCTGCGCTCTGCGCTGTAGGGTAACGAGTCAGAATTTACGCTCCCAGAAGGTCCATCAGAGAATGATTTTTCTTACACAAATCTACACCACTTATCAAATTTTTTAAGAAGTTAGCTCTGCGACAGCTATTTTCTATGGTTATTGGATTTTTAAAATATTCCACTGTAGAGGTCAGTTTGAGAAATATATATCATCCTAGAAAATTAATCATATTATCCCTATTTTAAAATATACTCTCATGGAGTTCGATCAAGTAGTAAATTTTGATTAATTTTCTCTGTATCTATAATTACTTCCCTATCTTTATTTTTTATATTTATATTTGTTATTTTTTCCTCTTATTTTGACCAGGCTAAAGTTGTAACTTTTCAATTAAGCAGTTATTTAATTTAGTTATTATTTCAAGTCTCTTTCATTTTTCTAATTCATTGATTTCTGTCATTATTTTTATTATCTCCTTACTTTTTTCCTTATGTTGAATTTGGCATTTTTCTAGTTTCTTGAATTTCAAAGCTCATTCGTTTGAGTCTTTCTTCTTGATTTATATATGTATTTAAAACAACACGATTTCCTCTGAGTACAGCTTTAGATAATGTCCTATAATAATAAAAATATTCTAAGTATTTTGAAATTAAAGATTTGATAAAAGTTTTGCTGTCTTAAAAATTTATGAGAGATTAAAGAAAAAGATTTACTTATTTTTCATCCACTTCATATTTCACAGTTAAAAGAGGTAAATCAAAATCTTTCTATCATATTCAATTTTTATGCTTATTTTTCTTTATAATTTTGATTTGTGGAAAATAAATAAAAAAGATAATATATGATTTTTCTTATTAAAATAATTATTGTTAACCTTAATAATTGTATTCAATTTTATAGCATTATATCAGTGTCATGTGCAAGGTACTATTCTAAGCTCAATGTATATATTCATTTGATCATTTCCATTTTGCAGATGAGAAATGAGAAAATTGAGTCTTAGGTTATATAAATCATGCTGAATTATATGGCTAGCAAATTAGAAAATATAAACTCTCATCTAGGTTTCTGACTCCAGAGCTAAAGGTCGTACATCACAACAAGTATGTGTAGGGGAAAGAGAATAGAAAGTAGAGTCAAGTGACATGTTCTAGTCCGGTCTCTGCTACAGTAATCTGCTACTAAACAGATTGTTTTAGTGCAGCTAAAACAATCTAAGGGTTTTAAATGACTAAAGTTTTAGCAACCAATGGAGTCATTACGTTTAAACTGTTAAGTTTTCTTTTTCCTTCTTGCCAATCGTTTGTACTTTTTTTTTCTTAAGATCTGGTACAATCAATCAAGTCTATGGTGTGAAGTTGGGGTGCTAGTAAATGTATCCAAAAGTCTGTTAATATTAATTTTATGTGATACGTGATTCGTTATTCCAGGAGAGGGGATGAATTTATGCACTCCAAATACTGCTCGTGGTAAGTAACATCATCTGTGATATGGCCAACTTTGACTAAGGGAACATTATGAAGTCATAAAACAGAAATATGTCCCAGACTCATTGCCATTGATTTTATTAAAGCTATACTGTAACCAATTGCTCTAAATGTTAATGACCTAAGATTCCATGCAGGCTTAGAACCAATGCTAGAATCTAGAAGTCTTGGGGGTCAGCTGACATCAGAATAATCTTAATTCATTTGAAAACTGTGGTGGACATGAGCTTCAGAATTAAATATTATCAATTATTCTGGGTTTGGCTGACCCATTGTTGGATCAACTTTGCTAATGCATTTAGTGTAACTTGAAATATAAAATCCACTTCTGTTTACTTAAGCAAAAACAAAAGAAAATACAGTTTCTTCTCTCAAAGGAAAGCAAAGATGAAATATATATATATATGTATTGAAAGAATAATATTAGTAGCTCACGATATAGCTACTAAAAAAAGGATAAATAACTAAAGCTAAGAAAGGACAGTAACGAGGGGTTCTCAGTATCTAAGTTGGCTAGTAACGAAGAGCCATCTCTTCAGGATGATGCTAGAAAAATCGGCTCCAAAGATTTCATTTTGGTCGCTCAAGGTTTATGATTAGGGTATATGGAATCCTGTCAGTCAAAGTTGGCTAGTGGGCCTACCTCTTGCTCAGTGAAAGGGCATCTTGTTTTATAGTTTCACCAAAAGAACTTTCAATGATGGAGACATGGATCCACAAAAGCTGAGGAAATATTACAGATGAAGAGGTGTGGATGTTTGTCAGGAAATTATAACAGATAACAATGCTACTAGACTCACTACATTTATTTGTTTGTTGTGCTCCAGAGAGTAGTAACTTCACTTGACTTAATATAACATCATGCATCAGAATATTAGCACCTTCAGTTTGGCTATACATATCTGAAAACTCAAAACAGTGGCTTAAGTAAGATGAAATTTATTTCTCTCTCACAAAAAAGAGATAGTCGTCTAGGGCCATGTCACAGTTAGCTGGCTGCCTTGTATAGAGTCACTCTCAAGATGACTTCTGAAACTTCATCCATGAAGTCTGACCTTCAGGCCGTAGGAAGGAAGAGGGAGAAGGCAAAAGAATACACCTCCCGGCCGAGTCAGCTCCCGATAAAACAGCCTCCCCAGAAGTTGCCCATCTCAACATTAAGTTATATCCCATTATCTGAAACATTGTCGCCTGACCATAAAGGTGACTGGTTGGAAACGGAGTCTATTACATGAGTGCATTGTACAGTAGATATAATTAGAGTTCTAAACTAAAGAAGGAGAGAGTGAATACTGTCTACTATACTTAGAAATTACTTCTCTAATCTGCATAGTGCAGGGTTAATTTAGTGCAGCTAAAACAATCTCAGAGTTTTAAACAACTAAATTTTTAGCAATCAATGGAGTCATTATGTTTAAAATTTTAAGTTCTCTTTTTCCTTCTTGCCAATCATTTGTACTTTTTTTTTCTTAATTGGATGCTATTTTCAATCAGTACAATTGTCCTACAGTAAAGTTAGAGTCATATTCCACTGATTAGAGTTGTCTTCTAATGATTAATGAGCCAGTCTGAAATTCATACTGTGCTTATTTAGAACATGATAGCATCATTCAGTAATGAATTTTCAATAGAGTATTTATTTCCCGTTGCCATATTTCTAATCAAGTGCTCATATGCATAATGAAAGCTTCAAGAGAAACCTGTCTTTTTCCTTGTTTACAAGAAGAGTCATCTTAATGGCAAATTATGAGCATGTTGAGATGGATTAATTACTCAAATCTGAACATGTATTAAAATATTTCAAAGATTCATGAAATAGTAAAACACAGTGGTCTTTAAAATTCTAATAAGTGACATGAATTCAGATATGTAAGAAACCTTCAGATTCATTTTGTCAACCCCTAATCCAATTCCATGACTATAATCACCAGTAGGTGATTCTCTAGCATCTTGTGGATGGCCTGCCGAAGCTGGAAACTTATCAGCACTGTGTCAGTCTCCTCTAGATGGCACTAATTGTTAGAACGTTCTTTTATTGAGCAAAGCGACAATACATACTTTCCCCATCATTATCTTTAACTTTTTTCTCTCTCTGCTATGCTAGATATTTGTGTGATAGGTATTTATTTTAGACAAAGTAAACTGTCACAAATATTGACAGCCATATTAGAACAAAGTTTAATTTCAGAACAAGATAGCGAAAGTGGTGAAAAGGTCACCAAAGAATTACATAAGTCAGAGAAAGAGAGAAAGGGTGATGGATCAGGGAGGGACAAGGAAGCCTACTTGGATAGGTGAAATTTGAGCGGAGACTGGAGAGAAGTGAGGGAAACTTCCATGCCCAGAGTTCAAGGTGGAGAAAACCAAAAATGGAGAGGTCACTGGGATAGGGCCTGAGCTTCGTGGGTGTGTTCAGAGAAAATAAGGCAGAGCAGAGTGAGTGAGGAGAAACTGGTAGATAGTTAAGACAGAGAGACAGTGAGTAGGACCATGAGAGAGATATGAAATCTTTGCAAGATTTTAAGAAAAGCAGTAACATAAACTGTCTTAGTTTTAAAAGATCCACTCTGTCTGACATATCATAAGGCAAGCGGGGAGCAGAGAGACCAACTAGGAGGCTGCTGCAATCGCTAAGTGGCAACATTGACTTATGCCAAGATAATACTAATGTATATGCGGTCTGATGATACTTATGGCTCATAGAAGGAGCCTACATAATGCACTAATAAATTAGACATGCAAAAGGGAACAAAATATAATGAATCAGATGATTTAAATTTGAGCACCTGGAAGAACGACTGTACCACTTACTGAAGTGAGGAAATCTTGGGAAAGGAGTACGTTCATGCAGGGGAAAATCAAATACTTGATTTTTATTTTAATATGTCATTTAGGTGTCCAAATGGGGATACGGAGCAGGCAGTAGATATATGAGTTTGAAATCAGCAGAACAGCATTAGCCCAATGTCTTAAAGTCGTTGGACTTGCACGGCATCATCTACTCTGTTTCCTCCTTAATGTTTCAAGAGGGTCGAGCATGATGGTGACACTTTTTCAGGTCTAAAGTCCAATGTTAATGTTATGGTCATAATGCCAATGGCACACTGGAATTTTTTGTAAATTTAGTTTTAGTTTGAAAATTGTGGCAATTCCCATAGTATACCCATCGTCTCATTTCCTCAGCTGTTGGGAGTGTTGGGTGATGAGAGCTCTCAGTTATATCATACTTGGGGGGAATTGCTCTTTCTTTGGAGGGGCTGCTTTGTACATCTTTTCCCCTGAGTATGGATCACATCTAATAACTGGTTATTGTAGGAAAGGTAAAAAGGACTGGACTCTTTGCCTAAATTTGGGAACACTCTTGCACAAATGCATCATGGTTAAAGTCTTTCTTTTGCTCAATTCTTTTCCCTTGCTTTTTGGAAGTATTCCTGAGAGTATTCCCCAATAAAACTCTGACACCAAAATCCCCATCTCAGAATCTATTTCTCAGGGAGCCTGACTTAAGCCACACGTGTCTCACAAAAGTAAATATTCATAATTAAAGTGTTTTAAATTAAAAAAATAGACATACTATGGTGCAACTGAATTTGGTATTATTTACTTATAACAATCCAAAAATACTGGTTAAAGAAGAACATTCAGTTGAACTATATTCTATTTAGAATGATTTTAGTTTATATAGATTCATCTAGGTAAAATCAGAGTCTAGCAGCTACTATAGATTTCATTTGCTTTGTATTCTCTTTTAAAGTTCAATTTTAGATTTAACCATAGATCATTATACTTAAAGGTCATTTTAACAGCAATTACATTTAAAAAACATTAAAAAAATTCAAAGTAAATAATGCTTCAATTGCAAAAATATCTCAAAACAACATGATACTTTCATTATTTTTATAATTCAAAAACTTCACAAAAGACACCAGGATTAAACTCTCAAAGCTTTTGTGCAAATTCTCATCTATCAATCAAATGCTCTCTTTTTGAACATGTTGTTTTTCATCATTTCGAAAAGTTGACATTTCTATCATTAAGATTAACTCATTTAAAAAATCTCTTCCCCTAACTTCCTGTATTCTTCAGTATTTTTTAAAACACTAAGAAATGGTCTTTTGATGGATTCAAATAGTTTACTTGACTGCTTGCAAACCAGCAAACTTTAAGAATCAGAAAGAATGTTTCTTCATTTTAATCTTAAGCAGCAAAACAAATTTGATGTTTAAATTTGTTAAGTAAATTTTCTTAGCTTTTATTATGTATTTACTAATATTGGTTTAAATTTTTTTTTGGAAATCTGGAAGAAAGCATGACTAAACAATGAGACATATACTAGAAAACTCATGACTTAATTGCTTTTCAAGAACAACACCTCTGAACACAGAAACATCTTTTAACAACTTCCTGAAAAGTTGCTGACTTTTTTCTATTCTGTTCCTTTAGTATTTCAAACTTCAAATTCTTTTTTTTGTTGTTGATAGAGTAAAACTATATCTTAAGAGAGAACATGGACAATATATTTAGGTAATGTTAAAGCAAAATAGTGTAATTTCAAATTATATCTCATAACAATGAAAAATTGCTTTTCTAATCTTAGTATTAATGATTGAAGTGATTTTTAATATTTTAGAGATAAGTTTCAAGTTTAAACTGTCTGGCCAAAAGTCCATTGTAAAAATTTTTTTCTTTGTAATAAATCTGAGTAAGGAGATTACAACATGGATAAAATAAAATTTAGTGGATCTATTATGTCATACATCTCTTAACTATTCTTACAAGTCATTTCTTGCTGTATAAATTAGATTTTGTTATTGTTTTCTTGACTCAAATTGTAAAATAGGAAAACTGTATCAGTTTCTTTACTCAAATTTCTTTACTCAATTCCAGTGGCCTAGAATGGCTTCATATGCCCATTCGAAACACAGCAAGTAGGAGCTGAATTAGATTTAGAACTGTTACCCATATGTGATCACGCAGAAGGGCATATTTCAGCATAGTGGTGGGAAGAACCTCCAAACAATAACAACTTAGAAAATGCAAATGAGCAGTGATTTACCATCCCCTGCTATGCTTAGATATCATCAATTAATAAGAAACATTGTAGAAGAGAATACAGCACTAGAGAGTAAAAGATGTTTCATTCCAATTCTAGATTCTTTGATTTAAAGTAATGGCTTGTTTGACACTCTCCCCCGCCCTTTCAAATGAAGAAGGCTTTAAATTTATATTGAAAAATTTTCATGTTGAAGCAGCAAATCCAGTTTGTCCAATTTTAGTCCTCCCAGTGATACCCAATTTGTTCATAGCTGGAGTCTATTGGCAGGTTTTCATTGTTTTCAAACTTGCTGTCATTGAGGTTGCTATGGAAGGATTAACCTTTGAGTCCGTGAGGATGAGGCCCTGCCAGGCTCCCTCCACAATAACCTTCCTGGTTGCCCCGTGGAGAATAACCATTGCAGTGCTAGTCAAAATATTTCCAGCTAAGCCATCTGTTGTAGGCATGATAATGACCCTGAAAATGACCATGCCCTAATCCGTGGAACCTATGAATATATGAATATGTTACCTTACATGGTGAAAAGAGACTTTTACAGATATGATGTTAACCAACTTGAGACAGGGAGATTATCCAGTTGGGCCCAATTTAATCATATGTGTCCTTAAAAGCTGATATTTTTAAACTGTTTTCAGAGATGAGAGGACAGAAGAAAGTTTAGAGATATGCAATGTTGTAATCTTTGAAAATGGTGGAAGCGGGGCCATGAGCAAAGGAATATAGGTACCTTTAGAAGCTTGGAAGGATGAGGAAATGAATTCCCCTTTAGAACCTCTAGCAAAGATAGCAGCCCTGCCAACATCTTGATTTTAGCTCAGTGAGACCTGTGTCAGATTTCTGACTTACAGAATTGTATAATTGGAAATTTGTGTTATTTTAAACCACTATATTTGTGGCAATTTGTTATGGAGGCAAGAGAAAGCTAATACAGCATGAAGCCATATGACTTTACCTCTGCTAAAGAGGCTATGAGAAAGGCTGCTAGTGTACACAAACTTCAGAGTCCAGAGTAGAATTATCCTGCAGAAAACGTGTAGTTGAATCCCTTTACTGTCCTTTTGTTGTATAGATTTGAATATTTCCAAACAACCAAAAGGCATATTTAACAAGAATATTTGTAATAGACTTCGGAATGGTGACTCTGGGATATAGCAAGATCTGAAAGGACTTTTTGAATCATCGACTTACAAATATGATCTTGAGGATTGTTTTGGTTTAGTATATATAATATTGTTGTTATGTTTTCATTATTTAAAAATTTTCGATCCATCAAAGCCCAGAACAAATTTAGTAATCTATTGCTGAGAAGCCAGATGTGACAGTCTGTAGCATATCTATATGTTTCAGCCAAAAGAGTCTTAGGCACATTTATAAAGTAAAATAAATATACTTTGGATGCCTTCTCACTCTCTTCTGTATTCTCCATTGCCTCTGGGCTATCTCACACCTAAAGTAGGGGCCTGCCATTGCATAAAGTTGACATTACTCTAAAATTATTCCATTCTTCACTCAACTCTCTTCCTTTCTATAAAATCAAAATAGCTAGTACCTTAAAGTGCTTATCTTTAACACATAGGAAACTATCATATTAAAGTAATTCACTCTAAGGGTAAAAGTCTTAACCATGCAGTGTAAAGTTTAATGAACTAAGTACAACTGTAATCAATGGACCAGGCAGAGCCTTTAGGAAGGAAGGAATTTATTGCAAGTCCTTAGTTCCACCATGCAATCTTTAAGCAAGCATTTACTATCTGCTAATGTTCATAAAACAGCACTGAGGTTTAGGTTCAAAGACCATGGAGACAAAGCTTACCGAGTTCTGGCTTTGTCATTTAGTAGCTGTGACTGTGCTTCTCTTTCCTCATCTGTGAAATAAGGATAATGACAATGACTATCTCTTAAGCTTGTTTTGAGGTCTAAGTGATATCACACTTATTAACTGCTTAACACAGTGCCTGGCATAGAATAAGGACTCACTACACCATATCCATTAGTTATTCTCTAGTTCAGAATCAGGATAAGCCATTTCGTGAAGACACAGAAAAACAAAAATGGTAAAGACCTACACCCTGTGGAGCTTTCTCTCACCCTCCCAACTTTTCCTGCCTGTGAACAGACACCAGAAAAGTAACAGCTCACTTTAAAAAGTAAACTTACACATAGACTTTCCAAACAAATTTTACCATCAATGACAATAAAACCCATTACCTAAATTCTTGTGTAAACATGCGTATTTACTTATTTCCTTACAATTCTCATAGTTCAACAAAGAAATACAAAGGAAAAAATACATAACTAATTCATAGAATTTTTTCCCTTTAATCATAATATACTAAAGACATAAATGGAGGTAGTTTAGGAAAGATTATCTTTAAAAACATTTCTTGGTAGTCAAAAAAAGGAATATAAATTTTGGGAATATGTCTCTACATCTTCTGCAGAAATTCGACTTTGTTTAAGATACTTTCATCACTGCTATAAAATAGAGAGATGGAGCTAAGTGTAGGTGAGAATATCAAAATGATTTGGTGAAGATTGCTAGGTGCCCAAAACTATTGATTGCTAAATTCATAGAAATTAAAAAAACAAACAAAATAAAACCGAAAACTCCTGTTTTAATTTTTGAATAAAAAAAAAATAACACTATAACCCAAACTGTAAAGATAAGAAAATAATCCCCAAAAGACCCTCCATATTTCAGATAAGAAGAATTGCGATTTTTTCAAAAGTTAAACTTAGAGAAAAGCCTTATTATAATAAAAGCAGGTTTTCTCCTTAAGAGATACAATTCAGAAATGATTACCTTCCTTTACAGGATGCAACAATAGATATGACTGACAAGCATTCCAAAAGGTTCATTCTTCTAGCTGATTATCAACGGTTCCTTCCGGGAGTTGTTATATTTTGAGGTACTGTCATAGACTTATTGGAAAGAAGTAGAAATGTTAGTTCCTTGCGTCTGAAATTGCAGCAGGGATTACATGTCTGAATAGTATGTCTAACAATATAATCTTTAGAATTTTTTTAACTGTATGGAGAAATGGAGATTTATCTCAATTAAATATTTATGATAAGACTATAGAATATCAGGACAGTGCTTTATACATTCAATCTTACTTAACTTCTTATCATTGTGAATAGATATTTACTATTGTAAACAGTGAATTGAGCATTTGACTAGCATGTACAATTCAAATGTAATGCCATTATTTATATTAATATTTTTTTGAGCAGAAATTGAATAAGTATACCTTGTAACATGAGAGAATAAATCTAACTCTTAGAAAACCTATATTCTGCTAAAAGGAAGATGTGAACCTGTATAAATTTAAAGTTAATCAATCTTTCCTAGGATAAATGAGTCTACAATAATAACAAACTGGGCATGTCTGATCCACATAGAAAGATGTTATATTTCTAGGAGTAAAACTTATAAATTACTTAACATGATATCTAGTACATGGCAGACACTCAGTAAATCTTAACTATATTATCATTTAGAAGCGATATTTGATTTTGAGTTGCAAAGATCTAATAATAAGGGGCTTAAAAATACATTAACTTTTCTCTCATGTACAATGGAGTTCAGAGGCAGGCTGTTCAGCGCTGACATATTGACTCCATTATATTAACAATATCTTAGAATACTTCTATTTTCTGCTTTGCTATTCTTAACAAAAACTTACATCCTTAGAACCACTTCATGTTCACAATATAGCTGCCATGATCTTACCTACTAATAGAAGAAGGAAAAATCTAGTTGTGCAAAATGATGAGGGCCAGCTGAATCCATGTCATTTTAAAAAGTCTTCCAGAGTCCAAACCAACAGCTTTTGCTCAAATATCATTGTCCTGAACACGGTTACATGCCTTCCCTTTTCTTTAAGGTAAGGAGGGAAATGTATTTTAACTGAATGCATTGCCAAACCTAACAAAATCAAAATTAAAAAAGAAGGGAAAATTGGATTTGGATAGGCTAGTAGTCTTTCCCACTGTTATTATTATGATTAGAATTATTAGGAGGCCCACAAATAAAAGAGTCTTTTTTCAGTGGTTAGTTTCTCTACGTGACTATGATATTTCCCTCTCAGCAATGTACTAGAGCCAGTTTTTACTGGCTTGCAAGAACCAACTGATAAATATTCAAGAATTTTGTACGCTAGTAATTAAATACAGCCATTCTTAAAAAATAAATAATATAAATGTAATTAAATACATTATTTTAGAAACAAAGATAGTAAATATGTAAACCAGATAAATTTCTAATTATTTTACTATAGCTTACTATTAGCTCTGACCTTGAGGTTATGCACATCTATTGTATCTCTATGGTGAAAATGCTATATGATGGAAACCTACATAATGGTGTGCTACCACACATCTCTTCTGCTACCATGCATCTCTTTCCCAATTTCGCATGTAGTGATACCACATTGGCGTCTTAAAACTGATCATGGAGGAGAATATGTATACCATGGAAGTTGACAATTACTAAAATGTGGCCCCTTTTCCTGGAAAGTAAGTTGTAAATATTTACCAGCACACTTCTGTCTTACATTAACAAAAAGTAGTTTGCTATATTAATGCTGGCTAGTATAGAGATCAGGGTAAGGACAAATTTAATATGCTTCACTAACATAATCAGATCCAGAAGGTTAACCAATGAACACATTAAAAGAGGGAAGAAACTGTTCTTCCTCTATTCATGTCTTGTAACAACTCTCAGGAGAACACCAACAAGACCAGCCAGATATTTCAGCTCTGAGCTAGAGAAGAGAATTTTTTTGTAACTAATTTCTTGGAGGCAAAGAAAGAAACTACTACTTGCTTTCCCCAAGGACTAATAAGTTTGTTTATGTCCCTTTGAGTTTTGAATACTCATCAAAAAAGAAAAAGGTACTTTAAAAAAATTCTGCTTCACTGATTGTCACTCTAGAGGGTAAGAAAATGAGACATTTTGGGTGAATAAACGTGATATTAAGCAGAAAATTAATGAGACAATATAGTGGGGATAATTTTTACTTCTTTTCTCTAGTTAGTATTTAAATTAAGCCTATTAAATTAAAGCTCTTGTTTTTTTTAACTTTCAGTGCTTTATCTTTCGCTATCTACAATTGTGTGTAAACTTTCTGTCCCACTGGAGTTCAAGGTGGTGCTAGAGGGATCTAAAGGAGAAAGTAATTTGACAGCCAAGTCCTTTGGTGAGGCTACTGGGAAGCAAGCACTCCTTATTGCTGAGGTAAGTGTGAATTAGTATGATCTTCATGAAGGACAATTTTGACAACATTTATCGAAATGGCAAATGCACGTAGCCTTTGACCCAGCAATTCTACTTTTGCGAATATATTCTACAGAGATGTTGTTCAGTCTAATTTGATGAGTTCTAGCTGTTAGATGAAGGGACCGTTTGTAGAAATGTGCTGGTTTAAGG
This sequence comes from Pteropus alecto, assembly GCF_000325575.1. Taxonomy (NCBI): domain Eukaryota; kingdom Metazoa; phylum Chordata; class Mammalia; order Chiroptera; family Pteropodidae; genus Pteropus; species Pteropus alecto. The sequence continues at coordinate 9,443,672 of NW_006433378.1, read as the reverse complement.
AAATCAATACTGGAGAGCGAGGCACTAAGGTACCAGCAAGAGCAGGATGCCAGAACCACTGCTGGGTCGGGCTGGGAGGGTGCAGAGGGTGGAGCCGTCATTGAGGAGCAGCAGGGTCAAGGGCTCTAACTGTACAGTTCAGCTACTGTCAGACACAGTGGGGCAATGAGAAGCAAAAAGAATCAAGATCCCAACCTTTCCATCCTCCATACGTGATCTGCTAGCACCAAAGAGGAACCAGAGAATAAGGAAGCACGGGGCACACTCTGCATAGTGGTCAACTTCCTTAGGGACAAAGGGGAGAGAAGGGTGGAAAATGAATCCAGGTGACAAATAAAAATTTACTAGTATAGGGTATTAGGATAACAGTTTGCATCATGGGTCTGTGTGTAAGTCCACCCATGTGTGCTATATAAGTAAGTTAAAAATGGTCCCTATATATTGGCTCTTACGTTATTTACTTCTTCACAGCAGGCTAAGATCTTTAGCTCAAATCCTGCCAGCACCAAATGCAAATTTTTACATATCCAATTGGTTTAAACATAGTTCAAGGAAACATATTTTTAGCCATTTAGAGACCGGCTGCTTTGTATATCCTGTAAAACTGCACCCAACATCTGCTAGCCATAGATAAGACAAACCCTCGGGCTATAGAAGACCCCACATCTCTGCTGCCCCTTGAAACTCTCTGACTAGAGTTTACCCACTTTGAGACTGAGTGACATCACCCAGACATGTAAATCTCCTCTCTGATTCCCCTCTCCCCAGGAGTTCCCTTGCCCTCTTCCCATGTGGGTGATGGCCCCATCCTGTTGTCTCTGGAAGGTCTCCTTCTGTGAAGGACTTCTGGTCTCATGTAACCCATTAAAGCAGCACCCAAGATAGCTCATTGTAATTCACTGCCACCTTGTGGTCATGTTTTTTTTCCTTGACTGGTCACGAAATCCTGTAATTTATCAGTGTGCTCACACATAGACAATGACAATATAACCGCGTAGCTGGTGTTTAGATAATTCTTCATAAATTATTCCATTTAGTTTGTAAAATAACTTGTTGGTTAAGGTCTATTACCTGGACTCAAAAGTTAAGTGCTTGTCCAAGGTCTAAAGGTCATGGTGAAGCCAGGATGTAAACTCTGGCAGTTTCTGACTTCAAATCCTCATCCTTCCTTTATTCTATACATAAAACTCTTCTTCAATCCCGTTAACATCCTCATTTTTTTTCTACCTTTCCACTGCACAATATTTATTATTTTATACTCTTTTTTTCAAAGGGGACAGTAAGATGATACTCTCAGAGGTTTGCCTGATGCCCAGAGTTCAGCAGATTCATGAGAAAAGCAGCTGGAGACCTTCTAAATTTTCTGATTCTAGCCATGTTATATATTACTTTAAAAAATCTTCCACTCTAAAACTCTTTACATATATTGTGTAAAATGCTCTGAACTTCTTTTTACATGCAAAGCTTGGCTCATAAGGTGGAGAAACACAAGTCTGGGGAATAAGAGACAAAGCCAGAGGCCATAACAATTGAAAGCATCCCTGCTGAATACATCTTCCAAACTCTTCATCCCAAAGACTTGGCTTTTTGCAGTTATACACAGGACAGCAAATCGGGTCTTAGAGAACTCAAAGCAGGCATTAGGAACTGAGTCTCCATATAAACCTGAGAGTCATGAAGGACTACATTTTCAGAGAATGATAGGCTTGTAAAATTTGCTCACTTGCAAAGAGAAATAATAAGGTAATTTGTCATTCTTGTTGTAGGTTCTAGGTAGAAGTAATTTGGGGTACTAGGATTCAATTTTCACTTTCCTGCATGGTCCAGGAAATTCCAAACTAGGCAAGTAACTGTGTACGGTTCCAGATTGGTAGCAACCCAGACACCTGGTAGAAGCAAAAGCAATTGTTCTCTGGAGAGAAGACTAGTTATCAGAGATTTCTGAATTTCCACATATAAAGCCTAGTTATTCAACAAGAGTTCACAATAAAAAAAATTACAAAGCATATATGAGAAATAAGATCACAATGAACAAGAACTAGTGAAACCAAGAAACAGTCAAACTTGATTCCCAAGGACTTTGGTTATTCAAATTATTGGATATAGAATTACACACACATATGAACACACACACAATTATTGGATAGAAAATAATATAATGTGTTTAAAATTTCCAGAAGATTTGAGGTGAGCATAACTTCCCAGTTCTTGATTTGTTGCAGACAGGATAAAGAGATTTTGTTATTTACTCTTCTAGTGACTAATTGGAATGTACTTTCTTTTTAATGTTATAACTGAGGGATGAAAATTTTAAAAAAATCATAAAACAAATGAAGTCTACTTTGAGACTAAAATTATAATACTAACCCACAGAAATAATTTAAACGTAGTTTAGTATTAGTCTCACAGCTTGCTTGATCTCATTTTTCTGTCTGTAAAATAAAAATTTTAAACCATACTGTGGGGAAAAGGAGAAAATGCTTTTTCTCCTCTATTTTTTTTTGACAGTCTTGAAAAAAAAAGGTACTGCTGCTTCTGAGAATTCAACTGGTTTTCATGGAGGTGAGTTAATAATTGTTCAAGTGAAAACAGATAAACCTAGATCTATTGTGCTAATATGGAACAGTCACCAAGACACATTATTAAGTGAAAAAACCTCAAGATACAGAACAGTGAGTTAATGTCCTATTTGTATAAAAAATATTCATAAAATATTCATGCAAGAATATGCAAAAAATTACACTATTTGGGGGAGGATGCAAGTGAATGTGAGAGAAACTGAAGTTGGAATACGACTTACTATTTTAAAGCACATGAATGTGTTGTTTCAATTTTATAAACCTGATTAATTAAGAAATAGACAAATTCATTAGTTTATATAGATACCATCTTTAGTTACTGATCATACATTGTTTATCATACACTTAAGCGATCTAATAAATCGCACGTGTAGTGCATTATGTAGCTGGAGCGTATTTGCTTAGGTTTGACTCCTGACTCCACAACTTTTTTAGCTTTATGAGTTTGGGCAAGTTATTTAATCTCTCTATGCCTGGTTTCCCCTTCTATTTAATGGCTGAAATAACAAAATTGTTTAAGGGATTAAATAAGATAATTAATATAAAATGCTTTACACAGTACCTGACACGTGGAAAAGATAGTAAATGCTAGTTTATGTTAAGATTTCAACCTTGCTGATTATTTTCAGTTCTTATATTTCAAACACATTTATGTACTTGAATCCTAAAAAGTAATCACTAATTAAAGAGGACAGAAAGTTTTAATACAATATCTAAAGACACCAACTTGACAATTATTGTACATTCACTTCCAAAACATTTGTTTGTCAGACATAGTTTGAATGTAGTGTCCAAGACATACTGAAATGTCAAATGAGAAGATCAATATTGTTGCCTTATGGAAACGTTAGGTCCTCAGATTTACCATCTGATAAACACCTGCACAGAAAAATCACATTTTACAGTTAGTCAAAATATTTTATGTGAGTATTGGAAAGTGTATCCTCTGGACAAATAAACTAAAATATTTACTTTGTTTATGCAATCATATTGTTACTGCATTTAAAATTACAAGTGAATGAATTCTTTGGTAATATCAGCCGAGAGAAAGCTTGGCTTTCAGAGAATTCTAATTTATTCTTTTTCAATGAGAAGTATGACTAATTATCAAATAGACCAAAATACCAGACTTCACTGATCATCATAATTTCTTCCCAGAAAACTGATTTACATTAAAGCCAAATTCTAACAGAATGTTCGGCTTGCAAAATACGTCTTCTGAACCAAGGGAATTGGGTGAATTTTAGCTACATAACTACCCTCTTCTCAGTAGATATACTCTCACTTTCCTTAACTATCGTCAAAGCTGGAGACCAACAGATCAGATTTAATTGTAGAGTTTTGTTGTTGTCGTTGTTTTACCGTTTGGCTTTAGTTAAACATTGTTTTATTTGCATACATTTATGAGATTTACTTTGTCCCAGGTTAATATCCTCAGATATTTCTTACCATTATTCTGAATATCTAGATGGATGTTTCAATAATCGAACATTTCTTAGATATCTATACTAGTTTACTATCGCTGCATAACAAATTCCCACTAATTAAGTGACTTAAAACAATGCAGATGTATTACCTCACAGTTTCTGTGCTGCAGGAACCTGGATATGGGTTACTAAGGACTACTGCTCAGATGATCACTAGGTTAGAATCCAGGGGCCTAATGGAGGTGCAATCTCTTCTGAGGCTCAGGGCGCTCCTCTTCCAAGCTCATTGGTTGTTGACAATTCCTTAAGACTGTAGGACTGAGGCCCTCAGATGCTAAAGGCTGCTCACCATTCCCTGCCATGTGGCTTTCTCCACAAGATGGCAGTTTGTTTCTTCAAGGCTGGCAGAAAAACATCTGCTTTTCCTTGGAATAGCTCTCTCCTGTTTGTCTCAACAGAATCTTATATAACTTAATCTGAACAAAGAACTGGCTACCTTTATATTCATATGTCCTACTACACTCAAAGGGTCAGGATTATAGAAAGGTCGTGTGTATTATATATACTGTATAGCAGACAGTGGGAGTCTTGGAACCATTTTAGAATTCTGCCTGCCACACTGTCTACTTACTGATTATTATGAGGGTAATAGGTGCAGAGGGATGTATTTGACTTGAGCTGTGATTGCAATAAAGCATCAAATCAATCTAAATTCTGGCGTGTCCAGTTGTTTTTTTCTCCCAAGTTTTATTCCTACTGCAATTAGGTCTTTCCGTGGAAGTAAAACATGACTTTTAAACTTGGATTTGAAGAATTAGAATTGAGGGATGCTATGAATTACATGGAAAATAAAATAATGATGAAGAGTTCTAATATGTTGCTATTCAAGGGAAAAAATAGCTCATTGTCTACGTAAATTCTTTTTATTAGGATTCAGAATAACAAATTATGATAATTGTGAGTAAGAAATAATAACAGTGACTAGTTAAATGCCTATATAGCAGGAGCTCTACACATATTATTTCTTCCAATCTTCCCTATGAGGAAATTAAAACTCAATTAATGTTAATAATGAATAAATGTTAAAATGGTAAAAATTAATTAATGTCAATTTATTGTTTAATACCCACAGCTAGTAGGTTGCAGAGCTAGGGTTTCAAATCTAGTTCCATTTGATTTTGAAGACTATATTCTCTAAATTCTACACTGTTATTAATAGTAGGACCCTGATAAATTCCCATTTAACTTGTCCACAAACATTTATTGAGTGCCTACTATGTGCCAGGCACTGTGTTAACCACAGGAACTAAAATGGTGAATAAGATAGACATGGTCTCTGCCCTTCAGAATAATAGCTTACGTTTCCACCAGAGTCTGAGATCATAATTTTTTCTTATATCAAATAAAGAGCTTATCTATGTTATTAGTATTGCTAATACTAATTAGTAATATTAGTAATGCTTGTTTCTGATAGTCACAGTGAATCTAAAGCTTTTAAAAACTGTAATTGAATACTATAAAATTTTTATTTGTGGTTACTATTTGAAAAAGGAGTAAAAAACTATGTGTGTATGTGTGTGTACGTGCAAGCACATGTGTGCACGTGCGTGTTTTGGTTTGAGAAAAAAATAATCTATTTGGTGAAAAATTATCATTAACCATAAAAAAATAAAAACTAGTAAGCCCTGAATTATAAACTTGGCTTGCCCTTATGGAGCATGGTTCTTTGGGTTGAATCCGGGTTACCCAGTTGCCAGAGTGAGCATGTACTCTGAGCATGAACAAAGAGGGACAGAACACACTAACAAATCAATAGATAAACAGAGGAGAATGAGAGCAAGAGAGATATGGAGAGAAGGAAGGAAGGAAGGTGGGAAGAAGAGAGGAAGAGAGGGAGAGAGAGAGAAGAGAGAGGAAGAGATAAATTGAAACTGAGATGGATTTGGCTTCAAAGTATTTGTCCAGAATTTTGAAAACAGAAAACCTATAATAAAAAAAAGCTTTAATATATATCTACATGTAAGTTTTATTTGTTTTTTAAATTTTGTTTTATATAAGGGGAGAAAACCAAATGTACCATATGTTTGCAGTGACTTGGGGCTTCTAAAAACCCTAATATAGTAGGTCTTATTTGGGATCAACTATTTGACAGTTTTGATTCTCTTTTTTGTGGGTACCATTAAAATAGAAAGACTTTGAAGTGAACTGATGCATACTCTTTCCATACCACAGAAAGAAAAACGTTAATTTTTTTGTGTATTACAGAGAAACAGCTATTGCCACCTAATGATGGCATTGAAAACTGTAGTAGGTTCTTATTTTCTTTAATAAGCATCTAGAATTTTTATAGCACATTGGACTACATAAAAATGTGTCAGTTTAATATATAAATGATATTAAAATAACAATTTTGGCAATAATAAATATGGAAACATCTATACATATCATTAATTCAGTATTATAAAATTATAGGACTTGGACAAAGTTTATGCCTCATATTAATACCTGACATGAATAAGTTGTGATGAATGTTTTCATCATGCTATTTCTATTATAATAAAAGCATAATATGACATCAGAAAATTATTTTTTTATGACTTCAGCTAAGTTTTTTCAATTACATTGAATAAAATCTACTAAATACCTAAGGTTAATTACTTTTCCTTTACCATGAAATAAAATCTAAATATTTGATACAGGCTTTATAATTATTGTTCTTCATGTATTTAAATATTCCATGAATTTTGCTTTCTCTTGCGAAATATATTTAAAATGTTTAGTTAAAACTAAAGTTTACTGTATAATTTAAGATAAATTAGAAGAATATCAAAGTTAAGTAACCAGTCAGTATAATGATTTAATTGGGGTGTGATGATCATTAATATTCAGGACATGCCCTCTAAAAAGCCAGCAGATAGTTGTCCACCTAGTGTAATTTGTAGGTTGCCCAAATTATTGCATTGTCATATTGCCAAATTTTACCTTGTAAGAATGTCAAGTTATTTTTCCTGAGTTAAAGTGAAAGTTACCCTTTAAGATTGTTAACTATATTATGCTTTTGTTCATGTGTTTGCATTTGTTGTGTCTTGTTGACGTTTCTGCTCTTTGGAAGAGGAACATGGGACAGAAATTTTTCATGAGTAGTCAAGAAAGAAACCTAATCCTGACTGTGGGGCTCTACAGGGTAGGGCAAATGAGGAGGGAAGTGTCCAGTGTGAGTTCACCCTCTCTGGCACTGAACTCCTAGGGGAACCCAAGTGAAGGGGGGAAATTTGAGGGTGACTTTAAGTGCATAGGGAGATCGTTTACCTACTATGCCTTATAAAATACTAGGTGGTAAAAGACTAGGATTTGGTGTCAAAAGACATCCATGTTGTAAACGAAAAAGAGTCTGTAATAAATCTGACAAGTATTGACCAAAAGTAACCTCGCAGAGTGATTTGATCATAAATTCCTAACTGGCCAGGTCATAGTGGGTAGTCACATCCAAGGCATATAAATTCTATAGTGAAAGGTTTATCCTTGCTCAAGCCAGCCCCGTCCGTTGTTCTTGTGCATCTAGGTTAACACACATTTGAAATGCCAAAGTAACCCTCTTTTTCAGACCTCTCTGAGGGGTAACCACCTTCAAAGGAGCACATAATCTTATAAACTATCCTGTTATCTAGTCATAGAGATTCTCCGACTTTGTTTTTCCTGCCTTCATGTAATCTTTATATTCCTGTTTTAATTCCAAATGTATAAAAGAAACTACAAAACTGTCATTCACCAGCACATTTGAGACCTTGATTCCCGGCATGTCAGCAGTTTGGCTCAAATAAATTAAAATAAACTCATAAAAATTCTCTACAGTTTTAAACATTCTTATGTCTGCAATGTGTTAGTTCTACAACCCTAACTTAGTTATCAATTAATCTTATAAGCCTTGCTTTATTTATAAAATAGAAATAACAATATTTATATAAAATGCGTACAATTGATAGCTCACATAATAGCCAATCCGTCCCTTTAGTTGCTACAAGTTAGTCTTTAATTAGACTTTAAGTTGCTATAATTAGTCTTAGCTAATTATATACCATTGGCCTAAGTGGGGCAATAACTAGGAAATTATGTGGTTGGACAGAGATTTTAATTTTTTTAAAGGTAGAAACTTGAGTATATTTAAATGCTGAATTGAAGAATGCTTAGGAGAGGAATATATTGCTATTTACTTCACATAAGTCAACACTGATCCCTGAGGTTAACTTATCTGATGTATAGCAAGCTGGAAAGGCATTCAAATTTATAGCTTTATCTGTAGGAGAGATTGGCACTTAGTGTTAATTACTCTGACTAGTGCAATGTTTTAGGGTCAGAAAAAATTTGGCAAATATTTCATGACCTCTTATCTGTAAACTGATGAATTAAAAAACATACTTTCAAAATGGGAAAGAAATTTTCATTAGGATAAATAAATAGAAGAGATCCCAGCCTCAATTAGAGAAAATAAAAACCTATGGATTCCAATGATCAAAATGTATTAGGAGCATTTGTTCAGGAAGTTGTGAGCTTTCTGTGTTTGAAAAACCACTGGGATTAAAAACAGTTTTTCATAAATAATTTATAATTATTTTTCTCTCCAGGTCAAAAGGAAAACAATCGGCAATTATAAAAGTGGGCTGCTGGACCAGCCATCCAGAATTCTGCCAACTGGTTTGGATTAGGTGTCTTGAGTTACTTAGGAAAAGGAACACTGTCATCAAGATTTGAATTCTCTGGCATCTTTGGTCATAATCTTTTATTTCATTTCTGATTTGGTTCTCCATCAAGTTGCCCTAGGCTGCCCAGGCTGCCGCTATACCAAGTTATCATAGACTGGGTGGCATAAACGTTTATTTCTTACAGTTCTTAAGGCTTGGAAGTCCAAGATTAAGATACTGCAGATTTGGCTCCTGATAAGGGCCTTCCTCCTGGTTTCAGACTGACATTTTCTCTCTGTACCCACACATGGTAGAGAAAGAAAGCTCTGGTGTCTCGTCCTCTTCTTATAAGGGTAATAATTCCATCATGAGAGCTCTACCCTCATGACCTCATCTAAACCGAATTACCTCTAAATTTTCCTTCAAACATTGTTTTTCTTTTAATTTACTTTTTTTAATTTTTATTTTTCAATTAGAGTTAATATTCAACATTATTTTATATTAGTTTCAGGTATACAGCATAGACGCTATATAATTTACAAGGTGATCCCCCAATTAGTCCAGTAATCACCTGGCACATATGTAGTTATTACAATATTATTGACTATATTCTCTATTCTGTATATCACATCCTCATGACTATTTTGTAACTATCAATTTGTACTTCTTAATCCTGTCAGATTTTTCACCTAGCCCCCAACCCCCTTCCCATCTGGCAACCATCCGTTTGTTCTTTGTATCTATGAGTTTGTTTCCATTTTGTTAGTTAGTTAGTTTGTTTATTTATTTATTTAGGCGAAGCAACCCTTGGTTGACCTCACAGATTGCAAGGACCTTGTCAGTTTACAATCTCTTATTTTTTTATATTTTACACCTACAGCCACACCTGGTTTTCCTAGGTGGTGTCTAATCCAAGTACTAACCAGGCCCGACCCTGCTTAGCTTCCGAGATCAGATGGGATCAGGCTTGCTCAGGGTGGCACGGCCGTAGACTGTTAGTTTATTTTGATATAGTCCCATTTGTTTATTTTTTCTTTTGTTTCCCTTACCCAAGGAGATGTATATATCTCTCTATATAAATATTACTAAGAGTAATGTCAGAGAGTTTGTTGCTTATGTTTTCTTCTAGAAGTTTTATGGTTTGTGGGCTTACATATAAGTCTTTAATCCATTTTGAATTTATTCTTATATATGGTATAAAAGGTGATTTAGTTTCTTTTTTTTTTACATACATCTGTCCCATTTCCCAACACCATTTATGAATAGACTGTCTTTACTCCATCGTATATTCATGCATACATTTTCACAGATTAAATGACCATGTAGGTATGGATTTATTTCTGGGCTTTTTATTCTGCTTCATTGATCTATGTCTGTTTTTATGCCAGTACCATGCTGTTTTATTACTATAGCCTTGTAGTACAGTTTGATATCAGGTAGTGTGATACCTCCAACTTTATTCTTTCTCAAGATTCCCGTGGCTATTCAGTGTTTCAGATAAATATTAGGATTATTTGTTCTAGTTCTTAATCCAATGATATTTTGAAAAATGCCAATGATATTTTGATAGAGATTATTATAGCCTTGTAGTGTACTTTGATATCAGGTAGTGTGATACCTCCAACTTTATTTTTCTTTCTCAAGGTTGCCATAGCCTTTTGAGGTCTTTTATGATTCCATATAAATTTTTGAAATTTTTGTTCTAGTTCTGTAAAAAATGCCATTTGTATTTTGATAGGGATCACAGTGAATCTATAGATTGCTTTGGATAGTATGGATATTTTAACGATGTTAATTCTTTTTATCATGAGCAGAGTATGTGCTTTCATTTTTTGTACAGTCTTCAATTTTTTTCTTCAATGACATAATTTTCTGAGCACAAGTCTTTTACCTCCTTGGTTAAATTTATTCTTAGGTATTTTATTGTTTTTGATGCAATTGTAAATGGAATTGTTTTCTTAATTTCTCTTTTTAATTGTTCATTATCAGTGTATAAAAATGAGACCAATTTTTGAATATTACTTTTGTATTGTGCTACTTTACTGAATTCGTTTATCAATTCTAACAGTTTATTTTTGGTGGAATCTTTAGTGTTTTCTATGTATAGTATGTCATCTGCAAATAATTACAGTTTTACTTCTTCCTTTTCAATTTGGAGGCCTTTTATTTATTTTCCTAGTCCGAATGCTGTGGTTTGGACTTCCAATACTACCTTGCATAAAAGCGGTACAAATGGACAACTTGCCTTGTGTCTGATCTTAAGAAAAACACTTTTTAGCTTTTCCCATAGAGCGATGTTAGATGTGGGGTTGTCGTATATGGCCTTTATTATGTTTAGGTATGTTTCCTCTATTTCCACTTTGCTGAGAGTTTTTAGCATTAATGGATGCTAGATTTTGTCAAACATTTTTTCTGCATTTATTGATATGATTGTGTGATCTTCAGTTTGTTAATATGGTGTATTCCAATCAATTGATTTGCAGATGTTGAATCAAACTTGCATCCCATGAATAATTCCAACTTGATCATGGTTTATGATCTGTTTAATGTATTGCTGAAACAGGTTTGCTAATATTTTGTTGAGGATTTTTGCATCTTTGTTCATCAGGAATATCAGCCTATAGTTTTATTTTTTGGTAATGTCTTTATCTGGTTGGGAAACAAGTGGCCTTGTAGAATCAGCTTGCGAGCCTTCTCTCCTTTTGACTTTCTTTGAATAGCTTGAGAAGAATAGGTGTTAATTCTTTGAATGTTTGGTAAAATTCATCTGTGAAGTCACCTGGTCCAGGACTTTTGTTTGTTTAGAGTCTTTTGATTACTATTGGATTTCATTAATAGTAATAAGTCAGTTCAGATTTTCTGTTTCTTCTCGACTTAGTCTTGGGAGATTGTATAATTCTAGGAAAGAATCCATTTCATCCAGATTGTCTAATTTGTTGGCATATAATTAATTGCTTGTAGTATGTTTTTTTTATAGTCTTGTATTTCTGTGGCATCAGTTGTCACTTGTCCTCTTTCATTTCTTTTTTTATTTATTTGATCCTCACTCTTTTTTTCTTGATGATTCTGGTTAAAGGTTTATCAATTTTATTTATCTTTTCAAAGAATTAGCTTTTGGTTTCATTGGATCTTTTGTATTGTTTTTAAAACTCGATTTGGTTTATATCCACTTTGATTTTTATTATTTCCTTCCTTCTACTGACTTCAGGTTTTGTTTGCTGTTTTTTCCCCCTAGTTCTTTAAGTGTGAGGTTAGATTGAGATTTCTCTTATTTCTTGAGGTAGACCTTATTGCTATGAGTTTCCCTTTTAAGACTGCTTTCCCTGTATCCCATTTATTTTGAATCATTGTGTTTTCATTTTATTTGTCTCAAGTTATCTTATGATTTCTCTCTTGATATCATTTTTACCCATTCATCATTTAGTAACATGTTGTGCAGGTTCTATGTGTATGTGTATTTTTTGTTTTTGTTTTCTTCTACTTGATTTCTAGTTTCATATCATTGTGGTTGGAGAAGACGCTTGATATGATTTCAATCTTATTAAATTTATTGAGACCTGTTTTGTGGCCTAACACATGGTCTATCTTGGAAAATGTTCCATGTGCACTTAGGAAAAATGTATATTCTGCTGGTTTGGGGTGAAATGCTCTAAAAATACCAATTAAATCCATTTATTCTACTGTTATTTTTAAGGCTGCTGTTACCTTGTTGATTTTCTGCCTAGAAAATCTGTCCATTGGTGTCAGTGGGGTGTTAAAATCCCCAACTATGACTGTATTATTGTCGATCTCTCCCGTTATGTCAGTCCATATTTGCTTTATATATTTAGGTGCTCCTATGTTGGGTGCATAAATGTTCACTAGGGTTATGATCTCTTGTTGGATTAGATTATCATTATGTAAAGTTCTTCTTTGTCTCTTATTATAGTCTTTGTTTTAAAGTCTATTTTGTCTCATGTAAGTATTGCTACTCTATCTTTATTTTAACTTCCGTTTTCATAAAATATATTTTTCCATCTTTTTCTTTCAGTCTGTATGTTTTTCAATCTAAAGTAGGTCTCTTGTAGACAACATATGTATGGATTTTGTTTTCTTATCCATTCTGTTATCTCTATATCTTTTGATTGGAGCATTTAATCCATTTACATTTAAAGTGATTATAGATAGGTACATATTATTGCCATTTTATTATTCGTATTTATGTCTTTCCCTCTTCTTTTTCTTAAAAAAGTTCTTTTAATTTTTCTTGTAATACTGGCTTGGTGGAGATGAATTCCTTTAGCTTTTTCCTGTTTGGGAAATTCTTTATCCAACCTTCAATTTTAATTGATAGCTTTGCTGGGTAGAACAGTTTTGGTGTAGGGCCTTGCTTTTTATCATTTTGAATATTTTGTGCCAATCCCTGCTGGCCTGCAAAGTTTCTGTGAAGAAATCAGCTGAATGTCTTATGGGAGCGCCTTTCTAGGTAACTATGCTGCCTTTCTCTTGTTGCTTTTAGAATTCTTTGTCTTTACCCTTTGCCATGTTAATTATAATGTGTTTCAATGTGGGCCTGCTTAGGTTCATCTTGTTTGGGGCTCTGCACTTCCTGAACTTGTATGTCTATTTTCTTCACCAGGTTAGGGAAGTTTTCCATCATTATTTCTTCAAATAGCTTCTCAATCCCTTCTTCTCTTTTCTTTCTAGTACCCCTATGATATGAATGTCATTATGCTTATGTTGTCCCAGAGGTCCCTTAAAACTATCCGCATTTTTTAAAATTCTTTTTTCTTGTTGCTGTCCTAATTGGGTATTTTCTGCGACCTTGTCTTCAAAATTGTTGATTTGATATTCTGCTTCGTTTAATCTACTGTTGTGTTCTTCTAGTGTATTCCTGTTCATCGAACTAGTGTTTTGAACTCTGTATCTGGTAGATTGCTTGCCTTTATTTCATTTAGTTCTTTTTCTGGAGTTTTCTCCGTTATTTCATTTGGGATGTGTGTCTTTGTTTTCTCATTTTGTCTGCCTCTCTGGGCTCATTTTTATTTATTAGGTAGATTTGCTATGGCTCCCAGTCTTGGCCAGGTGGGCTTATGTAGTAAGTGTCCTGTGTGGCCCAGTGGCCCGGTCTCCCTGGTCACCTGTTCCGAGGGCTCCAGGAATGTTCTTTAAAAGGGTCATGTGTGCTCTCCTGTTGTAGTTAAATCTTGATCGCTGTTGGCATGTCAGTGGGTGGGGTTGACTCTTAGGTTGACTGGCTCTGAAGATTGGTCATACCCACTACATATGAACTGTTGAGTGTGGGTTAATAGGATTCATCCCAGTGGGCTCCTATTCCTGTTGAGACCACCCTCAGGGTGTGCTGCTTGTAGGGCTAATCAGGTGGTGTTCTGTTGTGGTCTTATGCCAGCCTTTGGGTGTATTAGTTCTGGGCACCATGGAAAGGGCTCCTGTGCGGGTCACGGTCAGCTGCTCCCTGTGATAGCCTAGGGCTACCTGGTAGGAGCTGCAAAGCGATTTCTGGTTAGTTGATGCCTGTGCTGGACCTGGATGCACATGGTAGAGGTCCTGTGAAGAACTGCATCCGTCGCTACAAGTATCAGGCCTAAGGCAGCTTAGCAAATAGCTTAGGCACCCCATAGCTTCCGAATGGAGGCAGCAGCTGAAAGAATCTCAGGTGGTACATGAGTTAGGTGAGAAGTGATCCAATGAAGTCACCAAGGTGGGGCAAGTGGTTTTGTCCAGGTTGGTGCAGATTCAGTCTTGGTGCATGTGCTGACTCTATGGCCACATGCAAAGTCTCAAATCACTCTGAGTCTAGCCGTCGCTAGCCTCGGGCCTGCAGACCCCAGAGATGTTTTTCAAGAAATACTGCAACTTGGTCTTGGGTTGGTTGCCTGCCACCTGAATTGTATTCAGACTTTCACAAGCTGAGGCCTATTGAGTGATGCTAAAAGAGCCTTCAGCTGAGAGGGCTGGGTGGGGCTGGTTGCCTAGCCACTAATGTGCATCCAGCAGTTTGCAAGTAGGGTGGGGCGGGGTCTCAGGGAGTCTCTGGGGTGGAGAAAGTAGATCTCACCAGGCCAATGCAGATTCAGATTTGGCCATGTTGGGGGAGGGCTCAACACAGACAAGATGACGTTCACCTGCAGGCTGCACTTGAGAAGGGCTCAACAAAGGGACAATGGTGGCTTTCCCTCCACCTCTTGCTCTAAAGCCACACAACTTAGTCTTTCTCTGCATGTCTCTGGTACCTCCTGAGCTGCTGTTCCTCCGCTGGAGCCCAGGTAAGTGCCTTCTGGCAAGTGGACTATCAATAGTGGACTTTTGAGTTTATAGTAGATCTGTACACAGGTTCCTTTAAGGGGATGTCTGGGTTTCCAGCAGCCTTTCTTCTCACCTGGGCAGTCAGAATTCCCATTGATTTCTACAGATAGATTTTGTGGGGACTCCTTTTACTGGCACTGGAACCCTGGACTTGGGGGCCTCGGTGTGGGGTTGGAGCTCCTTGCTCCTCCAGGAGGACCTCCGTGGCTGTGATATTCCTCCTAGTGCTCAATCGCCGCATGTGAGTGTGGGACCAGCCTGTTTTGCATCTCTGCCCCTCCTACTGTTTTCGATGTGGCTTCTTCTTTATATCCTCAGTTATAGGAGTTATGTTCAGCTGGTCTTCAAATGGTTCTCCAGGTTGATTGTTTTATAATTTAGTTGTAATTTTAATGTGGTCATGGGAAGAGGCAAGCACAGCATTTATCTACTCTGCCATCTTGACCAGAACCTCAGTGTATTCTCTCCTCTTAACATTGTTTTATCCTTTTTCACAAAAGGATTCTAATTCTATTTTAGTAGAATTAAAAAAAAAATTTGTATTTCAAGTTATTTCTCTCTGTATTTTTTCTATATAGTTTCCTGCCATGTGGAAATAGATGATAGATATATAGATATGTTAAAGAGATATTTCTATATTTTTAAATGCTGTGGAATATTACTCATTGCAATAGAAGTTAGAAACCCTAATCACACATTTGTCTATATATTTTTATTGACAAAAAATTGTTTCTGAAAAAAAGAAAGCGACCTAGCTTTCTTTTATTGAGGAGTCTGTCCTGATTAAGCATTTTATTTTTTATTGATATAACAAACTTTCCAATGATGCTTGTTTATTGACCTCATAAATATGCCTTCAAAGTTTTTAAAATTAGAATCTTGAATGTCTTCTGTTTGAATTTAGCAGACTCCATTATGAGAACAATTGACCTAGTCCTCTAAGTCCTAAGTTTATCTTGGTTCAAATCACATTAACACATGTACCTCATTAACTTCACACAGGATGATCTAAGTAATAACCGAGAGATTTTAATAGGGATGTTGTTGATTGTAAAATTTACCACATCACATGGTAGTTGCTTTATAATTAGCTACAGAAAATTTTCTCTAGGTATTAGTAACTGAAGAACCTGTAGTTTTTTTTCTGAGCAACTAATATATTTTTATATTATGGACATTGATGTGTGTGTGTGTGTGTGTGTGTGTGTGTGTATAAGCTTGCTTTCCTCTTTAGTCCCTAGACATATTAAACCTAAATTTTGAAAGATGTCCAGATATCGTGCATGTCATCCAAATATTAGCTTTGTATAGATGTCCTATTTCTAACTTCATCTTATTCTTGCTTTTATTTTTCTTTAACTGTGTTTTAATTTATAAGTGAAAGAAACTTAATTTACTTCCAAGTGACATATATTCCACTAAAACTAGTTCAATCAAAGAGCAGGATTTACTATTTTTTATGGAGCCCAAAGAAGAAAATTCTACTGGATCTCAGAAAAATTCTACTGGATCACTATTTTTTATAGAGCTCAAAGAAGAAAATTCAGTCTAGAATCATAGACTGAAATGCCATGCACATTTTTGTCTCCATTAAAAAAAAAAATCTCTGCTCTTCTTTGAATAACTACTTCACATTATTTTTTAATTTAGAGTACTGACTCTAAGTCTGCATGATGGTGCATGGTCAATATGAACAACGAGAAAGGGTATAATTAGAATTAAAGCAATTAAAAGTATACACATTGCTATTCAGTAGGTGCATAGAATTATGTATTTAATTTAGAGCTTGTCAAGTATTCATATCTGAAAAAGTGTAAAGAATAAAAATAGAACTAAGGATGCTCATCAATCTAATAGAATTGAGGAAAAAATAATTAGGAAAGAAACAACATTGTTAACAACACACAATAGCACATTAATCTACCTCAAGGAACCACAATAAATACAAACAGATGTAATTACAAGGTAAAAGATAAAAATTCTCAGTTTGTTTAAACCAAAACATTCATCTGTATCTTGTTCATAAAAGACACACTAACAATAGTGTTACAGAAAGATGATTATCAAACTAAATAGATTTTAAGTGAATACATTATTGTGAAAGGATGTTACATGATATGAGAAAGATATTGTGATTTTCATAATATATGACCCTAAAAACCTATTAAAACTTTAATATAAGCAAAAATTATAAATAGAAGTTAATAGATATGGAATCATAAAGATTTATAATTTTACTTAATATAAAATAAAATGATAATGCTCAAGCAAACAAAAACTTAGTACCAATATAGAGGATTTGAACAATACAATGTATAAGCTTGACATAATAGCCATACATGAAATGTGCATAAAATAATTAGAGAACACATTCTTTTCAAGCACACGAATTCTTTTTAAAAATAAACATGCATTGGCTACAAAACTCTCAACAAAATTAGAATAGCAATAAAATTAGAAATCAATAGCAAAAACGTAGGCCTTTAGAAATTTAAAAGTACATATTAATATAATTTATTGGTTAAAGAAGAAATAATCAAATATCCATATATCAAAATGGATGTCTGATAGATATAATAGCAAGTAAAAAAGGAAGTTGCAGATTTATAAAATAATAGCATTTATGTAAATTTAAGCATATGAAATATTACTATGTAAATACATAAGATGCATGGGAACAACAAAGCATCTTCAAGGTTTGGATAATTCTAGGAAATCAGGAAGGGGAAAGAATAGAGTTAGAGTTATAGCTGGATCTATAACACTTAATGTCTTTTTTTTCTAGACAGATATTTATTGGAATTGATTTCCACAGTGTGCAAATCCTTCTTACAAATGCCATTATCCACATTTGTTTCCTCACTGACTTCGAATCTATTCTCAGCCTGGATGGCTTAACTTTTAAACATTGGGCCTGTGCTGGTTTTGACATTGATTTGTTAGAGAAAGTAGCGAGAGAAGTCCTCTCCTTTCTCACCACCTGGACAATTCCAGAATTTGACAGCCAGCCCTGCAACAGGGATGTCCATCTGAAAAGTCCCCATGACACACAGCAAAGGGGCAAAGCCCAGCAGAGGAGGAAAAGGTCAATTGGCCCAAATTCATCTTGGGCCACTGCTGTGCTCACTAACAAATTCTGAATCTCACCTTTCATTTTTTCATTATCTTTGAAGCTCGGCTGAGTTTTACTTCCTACCGGAGACTTCCAGCCATTTGTCAGGGAAACAAGACTCCAAGGAAATAAGGAGGAAGTGTGTTTGAATGTGAGATGGTTATTTTTGCAGCCTGATAATAATAATGGTGTCTGCAAAGCTGGGATTCTAGGCCTGGGGGCAAGGTAGGACAGCAATGTGAACTGGCTGGCAGAGGTGATCAGGACCCACAGAGCCAGGCCCTAGGCCAACCCCATAAGCCAGAAGTAGTGGTCAGTTGTTCAGTTGTCCAGGAAAGGGCGAAAAGGAATGCACCAGGCTTTGACTCCCTTGAGTCAAGTACTCACCTTTTCTCTAGAAATTCACACATTTACCACCTGCTTATCTTTGATTTCTACAGCGTCTACACTGTATTTTTGTAGGGCCTCTCTCTACCCTGGGTTTAGTCTAGTTTGAATATCATCATTTTAAAATGCTAATTTTGTTTCTTATTCGGTTAAAGCTGGGACCTCATGTTTCCTCTGCTCTACCTTAGTTTTTTTTTTTAAATTAAATTTATTGGAGTGATGTTGATTAATAAAATTATATGTTTCAAGTGTACAATTCAATAGTACATCATCTGAATATGGCATTGTGTGTTCATTTCCCAAAGTCAAATCTTTGTCACCATGTATTTGACTCCCTTTACTCTTGTTCACCTCCCCTCGTTCCCTTTTCCTTCTGGTAACCACTAAACTGTTTTCTGTGTCTATGAGTTTTTGTTTATCTTGTTCGTTTGTTGCTTTCAGTTTTATATCCCACATAAGAGTGAAATATGGTTCTCAACTTTTTCTGTCTGACTTATTTCACTTAGCATAATTATCTCAAGATCCATTCATGTTGTCGCAAATAGCAGTATTTTATCTCTTCTTAAGGCTGAGTAATATTCCATTATATATATGTACCACAGCTTCTTTATCCAATCATCTATTGAAGAACACAACATCTTCAGTTGTTTTCATGTTTTGGCCACCGTGAATAACACTGCAGTGGTCATCAGGATGCATATACCTTTACAGATAAATGTTTTCAAATTTTTAGGGTGGATACAAAGAAGAGGGATTGCTGGGTCATGTGGTTATTCTATTCTTAATTTTTTGAGGAAATTCTATACTGTTTTCCATAGTGGTGGTATCAATTTACATTTCCACCAGCAGTGAATGAGGGTTCCTTTTCTCCCACAACCTCTCCAACACTTGTTATTTCTTGTCTTATTGATAGTAGCCATTTTTCCAGGTATGAAACGATATCTCATTGTGGTTTTGATTTGCATTTTCCTAATAGCTAGTGAAGTTGAACATCTATTCATCTGTTGGCTGTTTGTCGTTTTGAGAGAAATGTCTTTTTGATTGGATTGGTTTTTTTTTAATTGAGATTCTTTATGTATTTGGATATTAGACCCTTATCGGAGGTGTTGTTTGCAAATATCTTCTCCCATTTGGTTGGTTGCCTCTTCATTTTGTTGTTGTTGTTGTTGTTGTTTTTCTATGTAGAAGCTTTTGAGTTTGATATAATCCTGTTCATTTACTTTTATTTTTTTTTTGTAGGAGTATAAATGATGCAGTTTTATTAGAGGACAAATTGAGACTGTCTCTCAAAATTTAATACATACATAACTTTGACATGGCAATTCCTATTCTAGGACTTTATTCTTTAGTAATACTGACACAATTGTTTATAGCATAAATATTCGAGGATGTTCTTTGTAGCATCGTTGGTGTGATAGCTCAAAAACTATATACAATTCTATTCCTATCAGTGGAGAATCAGATAAATAAATTATGCTATATTCTAGAATAGAATTTTATGCCATCTTTTTTTTTAAATGAAATTAATTTATAGCTACCAACATGGGAAAAATGCTCAAGCTTTTGCTTTTACTTCCCTTGTCCTTGAGTTCAAATTCATAAAGCTCTCTCTAAAACCAAGGTCCATGAAAAACCAAGAAAACCTACATTTTCTTCTACACAATTTATTGTTTCAGATCTTGTATTTAGGTCTTTAAATTATTTTGTTAATTTTGGTGTATGGTGACAGTGAGCAGTCTAGTTTCATCCTTTTGCATGTGGCTTCCTAATTTTCCCGGCACCATTTATTGAAGAGATTTTCTTTTTTCCATTGTATGTGAACATTTAATTTCTTTAAAAAAATGATGTGAAGCCAAGTAATGAAGCATTAACTTCTATTAAATCTTGTTGTTGGATGAGCTTTTTAAATTCTTTTTTAATATGCAAGGTATGTTATAATAAAAATTTTAAAACAAGTCTTTTAAGAAATGAATCAGCAAAATAGAAAACAGTGTTCTTACAGATCGAGGGAACTATTTCCATCTTGGCTCTTCCACTTGGGAGAGTGGAGTTTATGGGTAATCGCACAATTTCATTAGGCCCCAGTGTCCTAAGAATTGCTTTGAGCATTATAAAAGCTTTTATATATTGTTCACCTGATTTTGAACTGCCACATGATCGATCTCAATAAATATTTATTTCTACATTTGTTGAGTAAATGAATGAATAAAGGAAAAGTCATGACCTGGAGTCCTAGAATCATAATGAGTGGGCCATGCACACTTCTCCTCAGTTTAGAATCCAGGAACGTGTTTGCTAGACTGAAGAAGAGATATCATTTCTGTATCTGCCAAGAGGTGTGCAATGAGTCTTGTCATGTTCTGACCTTTACCTTTTGCTTGCAGCAAATAAAACATTACTTTCTGCCACATGAGGAAGCTGCACTTTTTGTCATCATGTCTATTATTTGTCTTGTTTTAAAGATGTTTTTCAGTGTATAGTTCAAAGAATAATTCTTAGGTGGCCTTCTCAGCAACATGTATTTCCCTTAGAAAAAAAATTGTTGCTTAGATTTTAGATATGATTTTGCTTGTGAAAATGAACATCTTTCTCTGGAAATATTTAACCTGATAGTCATTAAAAACATACTTCCTTTCCACCGCCCTGCACCTTCTCTGTTTCTTCCCCACCCTGCAAACAATCAGTTGAAAGGTGAATAATTCAGTCAAGATGATTCTGTGGAATTCTTTAGAAGAAAATATGCTTCGTTTAAAAAATAATTAGTCATTTCCCTGAACTCAGCTTCTTTTTCAAATGAACTTATCAAAACCATCTGTATGTCTAGACATGGCCCAAGATAAAGTACTCCCAACAGTATATTAAGTAATAAAAATGAACAAGTTAGAAAATGAATAGTTCTTTAGGGAATATTAGCAATCTTGGTAAAAGAATTTAACGGATAGTTTAAGGTTGAAATCTACTAAAAGCCTACATGCTTGGTACTCCAAGGTGAGTAATTTATTAAAATATTAATTTCAAAAACAGTTATTTTACCATCTGGGGATAATCTTTTGCAAGGTATAACTTAATTACCCACGACCTATCTAATACAGTTCTAAGAAATACACTGCAGATTTTCTTTCTTTGTGAAACTAATCAGTGAGATTATTGATTTTTAAAGTCTATATATATTTTGATATGTATATTTTACATATATTTGCTATAAATCTTATGGAATCATTAAAGAATAATCACATAGGTAATTCCATTTGCATAATAAGTAGGTTATCTATGCTTAGGCTTTCCTTGTAGGCCTAGTACATTCTGAGTTAGAGCTCTTCAAATTTTTCACAAGATCTAGACAAATATTCCCAGTTAAAATTTACTAGAAAAATCAACTATTTTTGATTTCTCCTGTTTCATCACTGTTCTCACAGTATGTAAATAGAGAAAGATGAAGTAAAAGAAAAACTATCAATGAGGAAAGACTGAGGACGCTAAAGAAGGACCTTTATGCAAAATGTACAGCAGCATCTAGATCATGATTCTACTTTTAAAAATTATTTTCTTTTTCTGATCTGTTTTATTGAGATATAATTAACGTACTTCTATTTCCTAGGTTGTCTTTTCACTTTCTTGATGCTGTCATTTGAAAAACAAGTATTTTTAATTTTGATGGCATCCAACCTATTTATTTCTTTTCTTTTGTTGCTTATGCTTTCGGTGGTATATCTAAGAGGGCTTTGTTTAGTGAGAGCAGAAACTTAATTTTGTGTTTTCTTCTATGAATTTTATAGTTTAGTTCTTACATTTGTGTCTATCTTCTGGGAATTTTTTTTTGTGTAAGGCGTAAGGAAATGGTACGGCTTAGCTCCGTATGTGCATGTACCGTGTCCCAGCACCACATTTGGAAAAGACTATTCTGTCTCCTTTGAATTGTTTTGGTACCCTTGTCAAAAATCAATTGATCACAGATGCGAGGACGTATATTTTGGACTCTCAATTCTATTCCATTGATCTCTATGTCTATTTTCATACCAGTACCACACTCTCTCGATTACTATACTGTTCAGAAATTGAGCAGTGTGAGTCCTGCACCCCACAGAGTATGTCCTCTGATGTGGTTCAGTCCTGGCTATGCATGCAGTCACTCAGGATGACAGTGGTTTTATCAGGGCTTTCTTTATCTCCTTCCTTGCTCTCTCTCTTAATGTATTCGCCTCTGTTGGTATGTTCCCCTCTGATATCTCCAGTAATTGCCAGCTGATAGCTCTATTGTGTTCAACAATGCCCTGGGGCATAAATTGCACCACTGTTTGATTCAATTAAATTCAGGCCCCTGGGTATGGGCTGATTCAATTAAAGCAAGGTTTGTTCTGATGCCAGGAAGGCTTTTCTTAGCCTTTTATCCTGGTTCTATCTGTTAAACTTCTAGCTAGTCTATGGCTTAGATTGTTGTTCTAATGGAGCAACTAGCCTCTTCTTAATTGCTAACCACCAAAATCTCCATGATTCGGCAGTGCTCACAGGGTTAAACTTCTCCAAGTAAAGTCAGTTCCCTTGGCAAGAGCTAGAGAGCAATCTGTTCTTACGGCCTGACTCACTACCCTTGTGCAAGACGTCTGTGCTACTATTACGGAATTGGTTGTGGGGACAGTGGCCAGCTGCTCTCCTAGTGACAGCCTTGCCATACAATTGAAATATTGGGTGAGGTTAGTAGTCTCTGGTCTTCTCATCTTGACAATCCCAGCATGAGACCTCCACTCTAGGATCAAGCTGAGGCAAGTCATTGAGGCTCAGTATTCTTGCCTTTCTTACACCTGCCATGACAGGTGTAGTATTTCCATTCTACATGTAAGAGCTGGGTGGAGGAAAGGAACCCTAGATATCTCAACTGCCCTTTCCTGGAATAGAGTTTCTGTAAGGACCAGGGAGGATCAGTATTGCTAGCAGCTGCTCTTCCTGGGAAGATACCATGAGCACAAACTGGCAGCAGGGTGGAAAGAGAGCTTTGTGTTCTTGATTGCACCCACCAGTTTTCATAATGCTGAGCTCAGGAGCAGGGGGAAATGGGTTGTGGCTCAATGGCCACAGAATGGCTTCTCTTAAAAAGATTTAGTATATTTTTTTGAAAAAACATTCTATAGTTTTCTGTATTTCCTTAGGACAATTTCCAGAGACTTCAAGTAATTAAAAAAAATTTTTTTTAAATCATTTGTGGTTTTTCTACTGGGCAGAAGTTCCTCACACCATCATTCTGGAAGTTGTATCTATCATTTTGTTTTAGTCCAGACATATACGACCAGTTTATCGAGTGTAATAGGTTAAGCCCTGGAGAAAATAATTTCAGGTTTGGAATTTTGTTACTGAATGACATTAGACATATTATGGCCAATAACTGCATCTCTAACTCCCCATTTATACAACAAATAATAAAATGTAGGAATTAGTGTCCATTTTCCTTTTTCACACATTTGAGAAATTTAGTCAACCACTGAATTAGATCTGATTGAGCAAGATGCTTTATGTGTGACAGTTTGTTACTCTCTCGTGTCATCAAAGCCGCACTTAGTAATGGAACCATAATTTCTAAGTAGAGCACTAATGGCTTAAAGAAAAATTATTCCATGTGTCTGGGTTACAGTGAAGGAAGTAGCTATGTTCTAATTTAAAACTAATTTATAACTGATTTATAAATTGTTCCAAGAGTTATAAAATCATAAAAATGTGTGTGTGTGTAAGTGAGAGGGTGAACCTGTACAAAAACACAAAATAAAACAAAAGTAAGAACCATATGTGGTCATTTAAAACCAAAGATGATTGAAGAGTTAGTGTGACAGATTATTTGTGTAGCCATATGTAACACTAATAAAATCATTAATGCTCATAATCTTTTCACTGGCAATTTTTTTTTGAGTAATGTAAAAGAAAACACCTCCTCTTATTTTTTCTTTATTCCTTTTACTTTCCATTGTTAAAATAATTTTATAAGCTATCACATCAGAGACACTTTCTCAGATATAGTAAATAAATTTAGTTTAAAGCATGAACAATAACTTTAAAACAACTGGTTATAAATCACAAAATTCTTAAGATTATGCTTGTCTTGAAATTGGCATTCTTCTGGCAAGAAAACTGAAAACACTCTCAATTTTTAATATAATTTCCTTGTTGAATTTCTATGATATCATTTGATTGTAAAACTCGCCGTCATTATCATATTTTAAAATTTCCAAAGAAAAAGGTGTACATATGAAGAGAAAGTGATTTAATGTTAATTTTTTTTGTTTAGTTCTTAATACTTTTTCCTAAAAGGAAATCTAAGCTCCAATGTATGAAAATATTCCCCTTGAATTATGAAGTGGAGAAATTTTCCTCCTAAATAAGATGGGTAAAATTATAGCTATATAGAGAAATTTAATTAACTATTATGGAATTATATAAAAAGTTATAAAATTGGCTGGAAATATTTGACCACTCTCCATAGTCAAATCTACTAATTTTCAAGGCATGTCTCATTTTCCTTTTAAGAAAAATCCTTAAAATCGGTCTTGTTGCCTACAGTATTTCTTTCTTCCTACAGTTCCTCAGTCTTTTCAAATATAATGATTTTCCTTCATTTTATTAGAACAACCACACATAATAACACTCTTTGGGGATGCTATTTTTGTAATTTTTCCTCCTTAATATTGTGAACTTTTACTATGTTCTCATTTCACCACTCTATATTTGTTGGGCTGTTGCTAACTCAATTATCATCTCTTATTCAGTCTTTATTCTCCACCTTTCTGCTGGTTTCTTTAATCTGTTAAGTACCTTCAAATTTTGCTAGCTCAAAGGCAAAGAAAACCAAAACATGTTCCTTCAAACTTCAAGCTTCATTTCTAAACTTCAAGCTATATTCCCTTCTCATTTCTTCCCCTTACCACCTGGCTTTTCAAAGATCTATATATATAATGGTTTAAATTTCATTATAGAAGAGTAAAAACTTTGTAAGGACAGAAAAGCATATACAAAAAAGCAGATACTCTCTGATTTTTATTCACTTCTACTCCCATGACCATCTCTATTCTGTAGCTACCAATCATCTCAAATTGCTTTCCCCATAAATGACAGATCTCTGGAAATCAAATTTATTCCAAACCACGATAGAGTTTTTCAAGGAACTTAACAAGTTCATTTTGAAACTTAATTGAAAGAGCAAAAGATCACGAAGAGTCAGGACATTTCCGAAGGAGAAAACTGCTCTAACAGATAACAAAACTTCAATAAAACTGTAGCTACTAAGACACTGTGGTATGTATTTGCAGAGAGATAGATAAAACCCACAGACTATGAAGGTTTGAAACAAGTCCCTGAAATACACAGATTCAATTTATGTACTACAGTGCACTTGCCTTGCTTACAACAGCTTGTGCTCGTCCCTTGGTATTTGCAGGATAGCAGCACATCCAGAAAGAGGAATAGCCTTGTTTCAAGGATGAAAGATGTAGGCTGAGGTTGTCGTTATTGTCTGCTGGTTGGAAAGAGGACATATAGATGCCTGATAATAAATGGAGAGTGGGCTCAAGTCCATTTCACTGGAGGTTCAACAGATCTATGGACTCAACCTGTGGTTATTTCCCAAGTTCTAGAATATCTAATTGGGGTGGATACTTGGCTAGCGATAGAACCCTCACATTCATTTCCTGGTCTGTTAGAAAAAGAACTGTTAAGGAGGAATGGACCAATTTAATCAGATGGTGACCAATTGCAGCTGCTTTTTCAGATGTGGCATCTTTGCTGGAACAGATCAGCGTAGCCTCTGACTGTTGTTGGACAATGCATTTTTTCTTCAGCTCTTGAGTAGGGAAGTACACAAGAGAGTTCACTTCTCATAGCAGGGTACTATACATTTACTGTTTTGCTTCAAGATTTTCATGCTGCTAACTCTTTTTTGTCACAGTTTGAAGGAATCTTGGTTGTCTTGACTTTCCTTGGAATATCATATAAATCCACTATTTTAATACTATTATGCTAATTACACTTGGTGAATAGTAAGTAGCATTTACCCTAGATACTCTAATCGCATATATATACAAGGGGTGCTAAAACATTTAAAATTTTTTTTAGTGAACCATCAATTTTAAACATGCCAGAAAATTCTCCTCTAATATAAAAAACACAGTTTTGTATCTTGGACCTCCATTAAGAAAGAGATATATAGTGTTTGGTTGGACCTATTTGATTTTTTGAGGCAGCTCACACCGTATGTGAGAATAATGCCTCCAATTTGTTAATCAGATTATGGGAAAAGTTTACGATTTTGATTGGGGCTCAGACTGGAGATGACTGCAGCACATCTAGGCTACTTGGCTGTGTAATTCTGCAGATCTGATGGTGCTGGGGGTATAAGTGGTAGATATGTGAATTTCTGGCACGTTTCAAAAGCAGAGTGGCTGTGCAGACAAACCTGTAGGATTCTCGAGCTATTCTCTGTTTGAAAAACAGCTCCTTGGGAACTAGTGGACCTTGATAGAGATTGAGAGTCTGATCATGCAGGTAGAATGTGACAATGAAACCTGAGATGCTTATGCTAAATTGAATATTATCAAATCCGCAGAGTCATAAGGTAGCACAGGAGAATTATCAATCTATTGTATAATGGAATAGTACATTTGATATTTATAAAACAGGAACAGAAGTCACAAGTAGATTGTATCAGTAGGTAGCCTAGTCTACCATGTTAGCTACCTCCACAGTGGTGAAGGAAAATTTTCACAGTGGTCAGAGCTATAAGCAATAGCTTGTTCATTTGTTCACTAATATATACAGAATTTTTTGAGATGCTGGAAATATTCTATATCTCTGCAGTCCAATATGGTAGACACTAGCCACATATGGCTATCAAGTGCTTGATATGTGACTAGTGCAACTGAGGAACTGAATTTTTAATTTGGGTTAAATTATTTTAAATAGCCACATTAGGTTAGTGGCTGCCATATTGGACAGCACAGGTCTAAATTGTATATATTTTAAAACTATATAACAAGTGAGAGAAGTTGCAACAAAAGTTATTGATTAAATTATTCAAATAATTTCCAACTGTTATTAGATGGCTAGCTAAATGATGCTTCTACCTAAGCTGTGTTTCGACTGAATCTCTTCTGGTGATTTCTTCATTAAATTTATAGTCATTTGTTGCTGGGAATCCTGCCGGGTGAGTTTACATGCTGCTCTCCTTTCCATTTTCCTCACTGCTTTCCTGGCCTCTCAGTGACTCTCCCCACGAACCACACTGATACTGACCATACTGTCCAGTAGCTGTTCACATGCCGGGAGCTGATGCTGGCAGCACTTGAACCAGAGGACATACAAGACAGGGAAGGGCAGTGTGACATAAGGATAGGGAATGAAGTGAGCTAGGTTTATCTCATCCTGAATACCAGAGACAGTATCTAGCCAGGACCTATTTTCACCTTACAAAAAAGCAAGGGCACAGTTGATTCCATTTCAGTTAGTACATCAGAGAAAGGTGGAAGTGGGAAAGAATAGAAGGAAGACAAAATACAAAGTATGAGAAGTGAACTAGGATGGACAAAGGCTCAGTCAGGGTGACCCCTAAGGCTTAGTTGGCCCTGGCAAGTGGGAGAGCAGGCACAGGGAGGGATGGGTAGCCTCATGTGAGACTCCTCTGCCAAGGGACCAACCATGAGGGTGAGTCAAAAGGTGACAGTTATGAGGTGCACTTGCTGGAGAGTCTGCTCTTCCTGATGTTAACTGGAGTCTTTGGGACATCCAGACTTCCCCATCTCTATAGGGATTTATGTGTTCCACCAGGGATTAAATTGTGCAATAACACAGAGCTCCCCAAACCCACCTGAAGGAAAGTTAACACTGGGCAGAAATATATCCCATTTAATCATCTGTTTAGGTCTTTGGTCATTGGCTGCCTTCCCAGTTTATATCTGAACTGGAAAGAGCCTGAGTTGCTCCTTGGGCAGTGAGGTATTACTTCCAGATTAGAAAGAATAGGTCTTCCTCAATTTAGCTGTGCCACCCACCCCCACAGATGTTTAAAATAAACAACAGAAGATTTATATCTGGCCACTTTCTTTAACCTCAGTTTTAGTACCCAAAGGAGAAAAATGTCTTGGAATCACAGTGGGCATGCTGATATTTCTACTGATTGGTTGACTGATTAATTATAGTGCTTCTTACTACTGTGGGCTCTTAGCCTCTTATCAGCCAGTACAGAAGTACTGCAGTATTTTAAAAACCCATAAGTGTGCTAAATTTGACTTTCCCATGGGAACGTAAGTCCTGAAGGCATGTGATGGCTTTTTCCCATTATTAGTTTCCCATAACTTTGTCTTTGACACAATTTCTTAAATTGTTTTAAGTCTTCTTATTTCACTTCCGTGTCAGCTGTATTTAAATGAGAATAATGTTTGTTTATCATCATTTATCAAGCTTGAGCTTGATCAATGAGTATTTAATATTTGAGTGAATTCTAGTTAACATCCAGGTTCTTTTTAGTAAAGACACTAGTCTGTAGAAAAGTAATTTGACTAAGGACTGAGTAAAGATTGGCTCTCCGGTGTCTGGAGCTGTGTATGTAACTTGTGGGGTGCCTAAACTGAGCTGGGCCCTGCTGGGGTCGATTCAAAAGAGGGTTGTGCTTACCCTCAGAATTAGAATGTTAGCTGTCACTGTCCGGGACATCAGACGTCTCACTAGGTAGCTGGATACAGTGTTTGTGTATGTATGTATGTATGCATGCATATAAGTTAGTGAAATTTACCAAAGTACTTATGGAGAATCACTGAGGCCGAACTAGCATCATTTAATGAGCTTTAGGTAACAGCTTCTGGTGCCTGGCTGCCTAAGATCTGGTAATCAGCCCGTTCCATGATTAAATGATTGTGTCTGCCTCGCCTGGAATCCTTGTTTTGCACTGTCTCAGGCCAGCAGATTCCTTTCTGGGGCCTGATGACATTTGGTACAGGGATGCAGCTTCTTTGTTTCTGCGCCTTCATGACTGTTTACACAGAGCCCTCAGCCTTCCCATCTGTAAATACTTAAAGTTCACTCCAAGTGCAGTCTATGGAGTTCTTTGCTCCCCTCCAGTGTGTTTGGCAAAATGCCCACAGGCTGGCTGCTTTTTTATTGTTGACCCCAGGAATGGAGTTTCTTTCGGAGGCCTCCTGCGGTTCTCTTTGACCTGAGCATTCACTGGCGCACAGCCAGCCTTTCCCAGCCTGGGTTTCCGACCACCTCAGTGGCTTGCTCTGCCTGTGGACTTTGCTCTCTAGCACGCATGCATGAGAAAGGAAGGTTACCCAGTGACTTCGCTTATTCCCATAGGGGGACCTACCAAGTGAAGCACCCCTTCCTCACTTGAGGGCGGTCCTGGCATTTATCTACCTAAGAACACATTTCTCTGTCATTAACAGCCCAACAATGTTACTGCTCCAAGTATAGGGAATAATAACTCACTGAACAGATTTTTAACTCCAAGTAAAAGATGGAATATGCTTGTGATAATTGATGAGTTATTTGATCGATAAATATGTCCTTTAATTAGAAACCTGAAAACAAAGTTACTCCTGTGGCCTAATATTTCGAGATATTAATCTATGCTCCTTCTCTTCATAATATTTCTTTTTCTCCCTTCTCCTTTCAAGTAGGAATTTTTGAATCTGCTCCAATTATCTCAAGAGAGTTCTATGGAAGGGCAAAAACCCAGGCTGCCTGAGAAAAAGAAAAAGACATTTCCTGGTTTTGGTTTTTAAAAGGATAAACCCCAGAGGCTAAAAATGAGTTGCCTAGACAAAATAAAACGGTTTTAAAAAATGGAGAGAGAAGGCCCTTCACAGACTAGCAAGACATTACCACCAACAGGAAGAGAGGGAAGCACAAGAGACACGTCCCGTCTACTGGGTGGGCCCGATGCATATGCACACACATCTCCAATACTTATTATGGCAAAGGCAGGTCTAATAGATGGTCACAAAGGGCCTGATGTAAAAATAAAATAAAATAAAACAGAAATCCTTCAAATAGTGTAAAAATGTCAACTGGCACGCTGCTTCAGTGTTGGAGAGCTAATTGAGTTTGGATGGGTCTATGGCAAATGGGAGAACTAAAAGGACAGCCCCTTCTCAGCTCCTGTGATTGTTGCCACCTAGAAAGGTGGCCCATTATTGGTAGATTTTCTGACTTTTTAGGGAAGCCAGAAATCTGATTTTTTAGTGAACTCTCCTGACTTTTAAAAGTTGGCTAAATTATTTTTAAAACACAGCATAGGCCAAACAAAGCACATCTGCAGGACAGATGTAGCCGCCATGCCACTGACTTGCAACCTATAGTCTAGGCAGGACCACAGGCCATCTCAGCAAAGATTCCTATGCCTGAGGATGGCACAGAAATAGCAGAGGGCTGTGGTGTGAAGGAGTCGTGCAGACAGGGGCCCTGGTAATAAGTAAACTGATGACAAAGAACCAGAAGATACCTCCACCACTAATGTTTTGGTGCCATGACCTAACTTGAGTGTAAACAAGAAGTGGGAATTCCAGTAAGCAATGAGGATAATTGTTTCACCGGCCAAGCAGGATACAGGTTGAAAATAGAAATTGATTTGGGTTATGGAGAAAAGGGATGTAATAATTCTTTTTTTTTTTTTTTTTTTACACCTACAGCACCTGGTCTTCCTAGGTGGTCTCCCAGGCCTGATCCTGCTTAGCTTCCGAGATCAGATAAGATCGGGTGTGTTCAGGGTGGCATGGCCATAGACAATGGTAATTCTTGTACACAAGAATTCGTAGACTGAGATTTATACCTCTATGCCCAAGGACTTGTCAGGTAGTGCTAACAATTCCTGAGTGGCCACAAAATAACCCAGCATTACACCCATTAAATATCCCTTCATTTCCTTAATCTTCGGGCCATTTGGTGACCTGGGGATATTTCGAATCTGTTATAGGAGCGGGAATAATATTCCATAAAAAATGTAGAGAGATCACCGCCATGCATTTTTACTTTTAGCAACATTTTGGAGATATAATTTGCATAACATAAAACTTACCCACTGTAATTATACAATTCAATGATTCTAGTAAATTTATAGAGTTGCATAACCATTACTACAATTAGTTTTGGAAACTGTCTATCACTGTAGAAAGTTTGCTTGTGGCCCATTCCAGTCAATCCTTGCTCCCACCTCCAGTCCTGGGCAACCACTGATTTCCTTTCTTTTTATTTCTTCTATTTTTTTTTTAGGCGAGGCAACCCTTGGTTAACCTCACAGATTGCAAGGACCTTATCAGCTTACAATCCCTTATTTATTTGTTTGTTTGTTTGTTTGTTTATTTATTTTTTTACACCTACAGCACCTGGTCTTCCTAGGTGGTCTCCCATCCAAGTACTAACCAGACCCAACACTGCTTAGTTTCCGAGATCAGACGAGATCAGGCTTGTTCAGAGTAGCATGGCTGTAACCCAGGTTTCCTTTCTGTCTATAAATTTTCTTTGTACCTTTTGTATAAATGGACTCATAAAGTATGTAGTCTTTTGTATCTGATATCTTTCACTTAATATAATGCTTTTGAGGTTCATTCACATTGAGGCATGTATCAGTAGTTTTTTCTTTTTCTTATGTAGTATTTTACTGTACGGATGTACCACATTTAAAAAAATAAAAAATACATTTACTAGTTGATGTATGTTTGGATTGCTTCCAGTTTTGGCTTTTAAAAATAATGCTGCCATGAACATTCATGTACCTGTCTTTGTGTGGCACTGTCATGCTTTCGAGAGGAAATATTTTGACATCAGCCATTAAGAGTTTAGAAAAGGTGTCCATTTCATAGATAGTAATGTAGAAACTAAGATATACTTGGAGAACCAGGGACAGGAACCTGACAGGTTCTGCCAAGCTTCTGCTTTCTGTCATGTCGGCTTCAGTCTTCTAACAGAAACCAAGTCCTGATCAGCAACATTGCATGGGGGATTGGGAGGGAGATGAGGGGTGATATCCAAGCCTTGATGTAAGCAAATGCAAATGCAAAAAAACAAAAACAAATACAAAGAAACAGGTGTCCACTTCCCAGAGAGGATGTTGGCTCTCAAGGTGGAAGCTGGGGATTGGCCATTAAACCAAAGCCTTAATCATGTGCAGCTCAGCTAAAGCCATCATGACAAAGAGAAGTACTCAAAGAGAAGTCTGGGTGGCTGAGTAACCTCTGAGATATGGTTCAAGATTGGAAGAAGAGAGATCTGAGCTGGAGATTCACTTTTTGGCACTTCCCTGACCTACTTTTTGGGTAATATATTTAGAAATATTGGCATAATTTACAAATCGAAATATACACCTGTCAATGCACCTTTGCAGAAATTCCTTAAGAATTTAGTTTCAAGCAATAATATCTTTGCTAAAATAGTTCACTAACACAAGTCTTGGGCGTGTTGGACATATATTGGTATTATTAAGACAACTTTATAAGAATAGAATTAAGTTGTTTTTAGTCCAAAGTTATCTCTTTATTATGCCATAAAATCTATGTATAGAATAAAAAGTAAATGATGCCCAATTAAGCTATCATTTCAAAGAATATCCTTCCAGAAGAAATACACATGCACATACAGTCTTATATACCCCAAGCATCCCAAAGTGTCATGGCCTTCTGAGATCACTGTTTTCTTAACTGTCTGAATGTTTCTTTAGCTCGGTATTTCTTGACATTCCTGGGGAGTGCGTGCCCTCTCCTGGTTGTTGTCTGTCACTCCACTTCGAATGGCTCCTCTAGCGTTTCTTGTCACGTTGACCATCTGTAGTAGTGGGAAACCGGAAAAAATTTAAAAACTCATTCATGGGAAACCAGACTCCCTACTCACAAACTATGTGATGTTTTCTCTGAGTCTTGGCTCTAACCTTGCTCTAGCCATCTGGTCCATGAACTCCAGCAGAGTGTTGTGTCTGGGTGGATGCTATCGTATAATGACTGATAAGTGGTCTTAAGTTTAAGACCATTCAAGAGACAGGATAGAGGAAACTCTTTCATTACGAGATGTAAAAACAGGAGAAGAATGCTTATATGCCATAGTTTGTGACTCCCAAACAATGAGTATCATTGGTCTGCTTCTTGCAAATTAAGACAGTTTTTTAAGTTATCTATCTGGAACCCACCTATGAAGACTGGTCCAAGGATGTAGTTATTCATATTGCTTAACACTTTGCTGACTTTGTTACTGTACTGCAATGGCTTACACAGCCAGTAACCTCGCACTATCTGGACTTGTCTACCTTGCATATCAAGACCTCCCAATGATGTCTGACATTGCCCTTCTCTGAATATTCTGTGAGTGGTACCAGGTGGTCATCCATAAAGCTATTATCAGGAAGAACCCTGATTGTCCCCATTTTACTATGTAAATCACAGAAATCCTGTGGTAGTCTATCAGGGGTGAAGTGAAGGGAGCATATGGGTCCCCCGACCCTGAGCTCAAATAATGTCCTCTATTTTTACAGCCTAGTCCAGTTCTTTTTAATTTTGTTATATCAACCCCTTAATGTCAACCATTCTTCTTTTCCTTCATTAGACTCATGATGGCCCTAGGCTGTGGGTTAAATAATCTTATTAAAAATCGGAGAGTGAAAGCAAATTCAGGGCTAAAATTCAGGATCATCATGGGAATTAAATAAGTTAATACACAAAGGAACTCAGAATAGTGGCTGGCTCAAAGTAGATACTCAACAGACATAAGTGATGATGATGAAGACGATTATTACAATGCATAGAAAAATTCTACTGAACTTTTATTTGTTCCTTATTCCATTCATCTATCTGTTCTGACATCTCTACCACATGGACTCATTATTATACTTTAAAAATACAATTGAATATCTAGTAGAGAAACTTCTCATTTTCCCCCTGAATTTTCCTGTATATTTTTACATTTTTTTCTTCCAGATGAATTTCAGAACGATTTATGTCAAATACTAATGAAGGTCCTGAACAGAAGTAAAATGATATATAAATTTGGAGAGAATTACTATTAACATAGTATTGTCTTATCTTCCTAGAACATGTCTTGTCTCCACATAGTCACACATTGTATTGAGTCCTTCAGTAGAGATTCATTGTTGTATAATTATCAGATATTTTTCTAGTCTCATTTATTCATAAGAGTTTTATATGATTTGCTGCTATTGAGAATTATCCATAATAAATGGTTGCTATTTGTTTTATAAATGCTTTACAAATGCTATTGAATTTATGCATTTATTCTGTACTTTAGCCATCTTACTGAATTCTCTCATGGTTCCTCAGTTAAATTTGATAACCTGCAAAAATGAAATAAGAGAAATGTGAGTCATAAATATTCTGAGAGAATCTTCCACAGCAAAGAATAATTACAGAAAAATTTTTCTTGGACAATTTTAGAAAGAGAACAGAATTCAAGAAAATAGATAAATACAGGATTGTAGTGCTGGCATGCTTTTTTTCCTGAAAAGAGATACCATTTAAAAATATATATATATAGTTTGATTGAATACACACATAAATGACATTTTTTATTATTTCCATTAATCTCTCCCCCTCCCCCCCCTTTTTTTTTAACAAGAAAATGATCCTTCTAACCTCAATTTTGGCAAGAAGTTACCCCTTGCTGAAACACTATTCCACTAATATTTTCAGAAAGAGTGGAATCTGGAATAACTTGTTTTTATTGAATCCATGGTGGCTTCATTGATGATCCTTTTCTTTGCTAAGTAAATATATATTCACTCTAAAATTTCCCTAGAGCTGTTCTCAGACTCACCAGGTATATTTTGTGGCTTATATGTTTTCTAGTTCTTTGAAATCCAGAATAAAAATGACCTGGTTTTTGTTTGTTTATTCAATAACTCAGTCTTGCTTTGTGGTGATTGGCAGCTGCTCAGTGATTCCATCTGCAGGTTCCCTCAGCCCTAGGATGTAATAACCCTGAGCCAGGAGACCTGAACTAGTCACGAGTTGGTAGGAGATATCTGAAGATGTTTTCATCTGTTTTGGCCTTGCTTCCTCTTTTTTCTGGATTTCTAGTCTAAAGGTGATTTTATTTGACAGAAAGGATTAAAGAAAGAAACTTCTGAACAGTGCATCATTCTCATTAATCCATTCGCATTATATTTTCTTACCCTCATGCAAGCTCTTTCTATTCTTCATCTGAACATACCTAATCATATTCATTTTATGTACTTTATGCTTTCTTACATGTCTGTTGTTGTCTTCAATATTTATTCTATGATTTATGCACCTTCTTCATTCTTCCTAATGTATTTATTTGGCAGTTAAGCTTATTATATAACTCCCTATGCAGCTATTTCAGACTCATGAATCTTGCCTTTCATCTGGATTGGGGAGAATTTGAGTCTACGTAAATAAATTTAATCTTTGAATGGATTTCAACCTTCTTAAATTGTAACCCCTTTTAGAGTCTCAGGCTATGTTATTACACCTAGATATTTTCTAAACTTGTGAAATTTCCCCCACTCCTACTCCAAAAATTAGATTTTACTTCTGGATTTAAATGTTTTCTTATTAGTATATCCTATCACTGCCTTTCCCAATGTTTGATTAAAATACTAAAGAAATCAGAGAAAAGAGGAAAATATGCATATGCATGTACACACTCATATATGCACTAGAACTAACAGTTAATTTATTGGATGATTCTAATAGAAGCTAAATATTCATTAACTACAATGTTGAATGAGTCTAATGAAACTTACTTTTGGTGAACTACCAGTGCTACTTGGCCTGAAACAGTGTTAGTCCAGTCACAAAAAAAAAGTAGGTTGAAAAGAATAATCTATCTACACCTGCCCCCATTTATAAATTTAATGACTGGAACAACCTGAAAACTGGGCAACTAGCTTTGCATTACATAGATACTTCTCTTTGAGAAAATTATAATGCTGCTTCCACTTCAATCCAGAGAGCCCATCTTTTATGTTTATATATTCCTCTTTTATCACTACCTCTTAGAGAAAGAATTTCCAGAAAACAGCTAGGCAGGAAACGGTGGTGGTGAGAGAGGCTGGGGGAGAGTTAGGTAGGAGATTAATCAAGGCATGCCACATTCTGAGAGTTAAGTTTTCCTTATATGAGCTCTGAAGGTAGCAGCCAGGCTGGCTCTGAGGGTATATATAATAACAAGTGTAAGTTTTTTAAAAAATTACTTGTTATGGAATATATCGCTACTTCTTAAATCTCTTCTAACTTACCTCCAACTTTTCTCTCCTTCATTACATTCCAGTTTTACTGGTCCCTTAAAATTCTCTAAACCCACCAGTCATGCTTCCAAATTTGCACTTGCCATGACCTTAACCTGTAATGCTCTTCCCAAGACAACTGCATGGCTCACTCATTTCCTTCATATTGATACACATTATTACCTCTCAATAAGGTTTTCACTAGTGACCATATGCAGATGGCCATATTATTACTCTCACTCTAGTTCAAATTTCTCTTCAGCATTTATTATCATCTGACATTCTAAGGATTTACTCACTTATTTTGTTTTCAATTTCCCACTATGAGAATTTAAGCTCCAGGATGTCAGGGACCCTGTTTAATTTACTGCTGTTTTTTTCAGAGCCTAGAGTGAGTAGTGCCTGGCTAATAGTTGATGTTTTTGAATGAATGAATGAATGAATGAATGACTTCATATGTTAGAGAAACAGCAGTGAGCATGAAAGTATATTACACTTCAGTCTAGCAAAATTGTACTAGATGCAACTTTCTAAGAATATGAAAATTATATTAAGAGCTGTGCACATTGACATGATATTCAGCTATATATCTGAGAAGGAGTTTAGGACAGAATACAAGTAGATAGAGTTAACCCAAGGTCATTCTGCACATCTCATTGGTTGACAAATACTAAGTCTGGAAATATTTCTCTTTATTGTAGAATTAGTTATTACTTTAAAAAACAAACAATAGGGATATATGGCAACATCTTATAACAAAGAGCAGCGAAGATAATTTTAGATCTGAGAGAAAAATTTCTGAAATTAATTTACTTAAGGAACCAGAAGAAAATATATTCTGTATATTCATAATATATATCCACACACAATGGAAGAAGTGTAGAAATATATGAGAATAAGTTGAGATAAAAATATTAATATCAGATGAAAACAGAGATTAATAAAATAAAAATATAAAGAGGAAAATGAAAATGTACACTAGATAAATTAACTATAACCTTGACATTGAGAAATAGCGATTAAAAAATATATAAGGATATCTAGCAGACTATAGCAGTAACAGACAAAGAGAATGCAATAATAAGAAGATGGTTGATCTGGAGCAGAGAAAATGTAAAGGTGTGCCTGTAAAATAATTTGTATACTTAGAATGGTGCTGGAACACAGAAAGCAGCTGAAGAAAAGATTTTTCTTCACAATTTTACATGTCAAAAGAAAATGGAATTATCTATACAATTTTGATAGAAATATATTGTGATCACCAAAATTACTACTCACTTCCAACAAGTTGAAGTTGAAGACAAAGTAACAGAAAGACATTTTCAGAAAATTTAAAAGTTACAAAGCTTAGCAAGGTAGCAAGATATGCAACAAGTATTAATATACAAGTCTTTGGTGTTGTTATTGAGGAAACTTCAAATTGTAGCAGAGGTCATGTCCTAAATGAGCTCATGTATCATGAGAAAGTAAAGAAATTGGGACTTTATCTGGTATGTCATAAGACTGTATCTCCCTCTCCCACCAGAGGCACCTGTGCTTCTGACCAACTCGCTATAGACGGGAGGTTCCAATGACTGCCTCTTCCTTGGGAGCCATTAATTCGCTAAAGTGACTCACAGAACTCAGAGAAACATTTTACTTACTAGGTTACTGGCTTGTTATAAAAGGATTAAACTCAAAGTATTGATAAATTAACTAACTCTAAGATCAACTCTTCAGCCAATTTAATACATGTGCAAGTGCATTTCCTCCCTCCCCCTCCCCCCCCCACTGGGAGAGGCCACACAGGCCATTTTATAGACTGCTATCTTTGGAGAAATATTCATTTCACTCTTTTGAGGGAGAGAAGTTGATTTAAATTATTTTTGGCTCCATTTTTAGAGATCCTACGGTTAAATAATTTTTTTTATTCCCTAAATCATTGTATTATAGTTTCAAAAGCGTCTCTCTGACTTTTGCCATCAATGAAACAAAAGATTCTTTCGAGGAACTGACCAGTAAAAAAAGAATTACTGGTAATAATATTTTGGTTCATTCTGTTAAAACAAAGATTTTGTTTGTGCTTATTATTGATCGTCTGCTCAAAATCCATTCAAAAAGAAGTTAAATGATTCTGTTTATTTTGGTGAAAATGTATCTGTAACTTTAAAACATCAGCTGTTTCACTGAATGGTTGTATATTATTAAATTTGGGTCTTAGCATGCAAAGCAATGCATCAGTCATAAAATTATTGAAGAACATCATAAAAAAATTTAAAGGCAATGAAATGACAGGTAAGGCGGAGGACTCTCAGGGCCTATCTACTGCCCCAATGGACTTACTTCTACATCTGCTCAGGTAAAGATGCAGGGCTTAGGTGTGAAGGCTAGAAACAAGATGATTCTTTCACTGCTGTGGTTGCTGCCTGTGAGGACAGAAGAAGTTCAAGGCCTAATTATTCTCTCTTTTAAAATGTAAATATTTACCTGAAAAATTTGAGAATACTTATTCATAAAGATGTATGTACCATTATGTTCATTGCAGCATTATTCGTGGTACCCAAGACAAGGAAAAAACCAAAATGTCCTTAGGCGGATGATTAGATAAAGAAGATGTAGTACATATGTACAATGAAATACTACTCAGCCATAAAAAATGATGAAATATTACTATGTGTGACAAAATGGATGGATCTAGAGAGTATCATGCTAAGTGAAATAAGTCAGATAGAAAAGGACAAAAAACATATGATTTTGCTCATATGTGAGACATAAAACAGAAAGCAACAAACACAAAACAGAATTACAGATACAGACAACAGAATGGTGGTTACCAGATGGGGAGGGGCATGGGGGAGGATAAAGAGTGTAAAAGGGATCAAATAAGCGATAATGGAAGGAGATTAGCCTTTGGATGGTAAGCACACAATGCAATATACAGATGACGTGTTATAGAATCATACACCTGAAACTTATATAAGGTTATTAACCAGTGTTTCCCCAATAAATTTAATTAAAAATGTGTCGGAATACAACCCGCCTTGCCTTATTAGGATACAAACCCAAGTCTCCCACAACCTTGCCCCTGGCTGCCTCTCAGACCTTATCTCCTTCCCTTCTCTCACCTCTCATTAGCCCCTGCCACTCTCAAACACACGAGGAGTGCTCCTGTCTCAATGACTTTGCTATTGCTTTATCCTGTGCCTGAAACTCTTTTCCTCAGATACAGACACTCACTCTGCTCTCTAAACTCCCTCCACGCTCAGTTCATGTCACCTTATTAGAGAGGTCTTTCTAGAATATACAGTTTAAAATAGGATCATCTCCCTTCCCATCACTTGGTTCCCTTGCATTATTGTTCTGTCTACCCCTTCATTACCACCTTGCATTTGATATTTGTTTATCATCTCTCAGCTCCTATTAGAATTGAAATCTCCAGGAGAGTGAAGACATTTATTTTATTATGTTTTTCCCAAAACTATGCCCCTGGCACATAGTAAGATCTCAAAAGACTGGTTAAAGAAATTGTTAAATGAAATTAGCAAGACACTTTCTTTTTTACTTCAAACACCCAAAGTGATAAATAGAATAGCTTTATTACTTTAATGACCAGGAAATGAAGGTGAAGGATAGAGAGGTCAGTGAATGAAAAATTTAGGAGAGCATTTCAGAAAGAAGAGACTTAAAACACAACCCAGGATGTGAGTTATCCCAAGAAGAGAGAACTCTGAAGTTGCACTATGATCACTATCTTAGTTTTCAACTTTATCCAGAACTTTTCACTTACTTCTATCAGTCCCTTATTTCCTCTTTTAAAAATATTTAAGCTTTATAATCATGAAGTAAACTGATACCATCTCCTTCTTAAAAGAAAACAGAAACACTACTAATAAAATTTGATTAACTCTAGAAATGCTTATTTAGAAAATTATTTTTGTATGCTGTTTTTTAATATAGCTTTCATATAATGGCTTTTAACTTTTCAATAAAAAATGCTTAATGGGATAAATCTAGAACAATCTTATCTGATACTTGAGGCTTTATAGCACTCTATTTTTGTTCAGGAAAAAGGAATAATGAGCTAGCTAAGAATAATAATGTGGAAGATAGAATGTAGTGATAGCATACCATTATTCACTTAAACATCTCTGAAAATCATACTTCCTTTATTTTTGTGAAGCCAAAAATATGCCTACCATTATCAGCAACTTCTTATCCATATCTTGTATGTTTTTACAATAAGAGCTGTGTTCTGACTTGCTGTTCTATTTCGTTGTGCTGAACTTAACAGTTTCAGTTTTCCTTTATATAAATAGAGAGAGAGAGACAGACAGAGACACACAGAGACAGAGAGACAGAGTACTCGAATAGATTTATGCTTTTAGAGTTTTTACCCTTAAAGGCCAAGTACATCTATATACAAAATAAATTCGTTTCTTCATAAAATATAATGTGTTTTTCATGATCAAGCATGTTCTTTGCTCTCTAACATTTTTTACAGTATCTTAAATGTATAAGCTGTCAGGAGCTTAGTAAAGAAATGACAAATAATTTACATTATTTCCCCTCCAGAGTTAAACTAATGCCACAGACATATATTAATTTCATATTTTAAACTACATATATCTTCTCAATAAGACCGCCTCAATTTTTTTTCACAAAATTGTATTTTGAGGCATTGTAATTGAAATGTTTTTATTTCTATAGTGATTCACCACCATGCGGGCAGCTAAGGGCAACATTTTATTTCCAATTTTATAGAAAGTATAATAATAATGAAGTGAATTATAATTGAGTTCTGAACATGAATAAAATGTGAAAAAAAGATAAATTTAATTGGCAGATTGTACAAATACATAGAATTTAATGCCATTTTAACGTTTTCTTTCTAAACGAGAACATTGCATTCTTTGAAGTTTTTAAGACTGCAGGCGTTGGCGATGCCCAAGCCACTTCTGTCTCCAAATCAGTTTTTATTGCTTACCTTGTCATTACTGTGAAGAAATGATTTATCTTTACAACCAAAGAATTTAAGCAACAGCCTGACAACAGATTGGATATTTGGTGCTCCTACTTGGGCACTGTTTTGTTAATTGAATATTTTTCTTATTACTGCAAAACTCAGTGTATTTTTTTTTTGTATACTTATATATCTATTAAGTGCATAAAGCATAAAAAATCAAACAGCCCCAATTTAGAAATTTTTGAAATTTTTAAGAAAAAAGAAATGTCCTTAGTTATTCTTAATTATTATGTTTTTTTTTTTTTTAAATCAAGTTCTTGACCGGAATTATGTGCCTTTTTAAATACTAATAGAGTGAAAAGAATTATAGAATGGATATTAAATAATTCTATTAAATCTAGCTACCTTTATAAAACCTAACCCTTTAACTAACTTTCCGCTTGCCAAAACAGAAGAAAAATATTGTATTTAATTCTCAGTTTTTTCTAGAAGTTTCTTCTAAAGAAGAAAATAGTCTATAGATAATGTGTCTTAGAGCATTTATATGTCCAGCTTAATAATCGGTTCTCATGCCCAGCTTAATTCTCCTGTTCCAGTTGTTTAGTTATGTTTCATCAATTTTACTTCAAAATATTTATAATTGTATTAATAAATTCAATCCATTGAGCATATATTGTATCCTAAAAAGGACCCTCCCTATAAGGTTAGTGCTATTATATTTCCATTTTACAGACTAAACTTAAAAAAAATCTAAAACATAAAGCTGGTAAGTGAAGTAAGCAGAATTTTAACACAGATCTGTCTCTAAGCCTACACTTAAAATGTTTGTTACTTATTACTCAAAGAAGGGAAATTACATGTGTTGGTTCCCCTATTTAGTGTCACATATTACACAGGTGGATTGCAAGTTATTCGTTCCTCACCATAGTACTATCTAAGATGAATATTTAACAGCATTATTGTACAAATGGGCAACCTGTGTTCCGAAAGCTGAATTCTCTTCCCATAACTAGACATGTAGCCATGGGAAATACATGTAACCCCTTTAAGAAAAATGAACATTTAGTTTTGATTCTTTAATGATACAGTCCCCATCCATAAAACTTAAACTATCTCAGAGGGTCCCCCAAAATCACTGCCATTGTACATAATGCTCTATTCCATAATCCAGCATCTATGTCTTCTGCGGATTCTCTGCTGGGAAGGAAACATAATTGACAGTTACATCTTTTCCTCTGCCCCACTGTCAGACTCTGATTTTAATAAAGTCCTCCCTCTTGATCCAAACACTCTGGGAAATATATGTGTGAATAAAATGTATGTGTGGATAAAAATCTTTTTTTTTTTGCAAAAAGATTTTAGATATTTGGTCAGGATGATTTCCAAGTTAACTTCCAGCTTTATTCCTGGTTTTATGCTCTATTCTCTATAGGTGCACAATGGCTTTAACTGAGACAGTTTATATTTAAAGTAGATTTTGGCAATGACATCTCATTAAAGAAGAATCCTTGTATGTGGACTTCATTTACTTCCAGCTGAAGAAACAAAATGAAGTAACAGGATAAAGAAATTCTCAAAACTCAACATCCCTAAAGGCAAATTTGTAGAAATGTCTGTTACGAGAAGACAAAATCACAAGAGATTTATGCTCAATAGCTTTGCTTTCTTTTTCTGCTTCTGTGAGGCAGAAGACATTATTTAGCAGAGCCAGGAACAGGGAATTAAAAGTAAATAGTTCATCTTGTTCTTCTCAGACAAAGTCTTCCTGTGGTGTATGAGGAAGGATGAGATGAGGAGGAAGAGCCAACGGAAACATCCAAGATCGAGCTGAATGCCTAGCTGTGTAAAATTCTAGGAATATTTCTGTGCATGTTTGAAGATACAAGAGTAGACATAAAAGGAAAGAAAGAAGCTTAAAATGGAGTGAAATGTGGGGCAAAAATGAGACTATGAGGAAAAGCCTTAGAAATTATAGACAGCATAAAAAGCCTAAGAGAAGTTAAAGTTGATTAAATCGGGGTTATGTTTTCCTCTTAGGAGGGAAGAAAGAAAATGAGTGAAGTTAAACATGGAGTTCGTGATTCCACTAACAATAGTTACAAATGAGGAAAAGTAATGTTTGTGAATTAGGGAGGTGAAGTGGTGGAGAAAGCAAGGCAAATTGTGCTTTTACTGTTCAAATAATGTTACTGAGGCATCGATGCCACCTGGTGGCCAACATCAACTTTAATTTTGGCCGCTTCCTGTTTTAGGGAGAGGGTACGAATACTTTATTGAAAAAGAAGTCATGAAGGAATAAAGTCACTGCCATTGCGTCCCCCACAACCTCTAGTTCGTACTCCCTTCCAAGGCTCCTCCACTTGTAGAAGCCTGTACTTAGTAGGTACTTACCTCTTATGGAAGAGAGCAGAAAATCACTTAATACGGATAACGTTTTGCACTTTCAGTTCTATATCATAGTATTTTTCCTGTTTAGAAAGATTAGCTCATTTTTAATTTTTTAAATTTGAATATTTGATTGGCAGCCCTGCACAGAAAGTTAAACGCTCAATTTTTAAATAAGACATTCAACAACCACTTGACAGAATTTCACTTTTCCCCTCCTCAACATGATTTGACAAGATGTTTTCTTATAACTACATTGCGGGAAGAGTCAGCCAAGTGACTCTAAGTCCCACACTCAGGAAAATTGTACATTGAGAGCGACGGAGCGAGGATGTAGAGGAAAAGGATGAAAGAGATTCTTGCAGCTTAGACCTTTATTGCCCTGGTCTCAAAAACCTTGGAACTCGAAGAAACTGGATTTAAGGATCTACTGATAATATTTATAACAAGTTGTCTCTTTAGGTTTTTCATCATTTTAATCAGATTGCATAAAATCTGTCTTCACCATGTTAATGGGTGAAATCACCACGTTTAGTGGAAACGTTTTAGACAACTAAATAATCTCATAATAACCAATCCTACGCTGCTTCTGCCTTAAAGCACTAGGAGACAGAGGTGCAGACCCACACTTAGACTAATGTAGTCACAGGTTCTGGCTTCACACTCAGTTCCTTTCTTCCAAGTAATTGATAATGACAGTGTCTATTTCCTGTACTCTGACAATCCAACACAATCACAGTCTAAGCAAATGTAAAAGAGATACAGTCTTTAACTTAATCTCTACTTTCTTCTGTCAGCAATGTCCTCATTTATTTCATACTGTTTTACTTTTAATAGCTCTACTTGAAGAGTTCTTCATGGGCCCTTTTTTCCCACTTTAATAAATGAAAGATGGTGTAAATGTCAAGA
The DNA here is from genome assembly GCF_000325575.1 of Pteropus alecto. Taxonomy (NCBI): domain Eukaryota; kingdom Metazoa; phylum Chordata; class Mammalia; order Chiroptera; family Pteropodidae; genus Pteropus; species Pteropus alecto. Next base: position 9,398,729 of record NW_006433378.1, on the reverse strand, counting down.
GGAAGGAAAAGTGTAGACAAAGAAGAGATATATGGCATTAAGCTTTCATCAGTAAAGCTGAATGAAGTGAATGTTGCCAGTAACATGATGTTATTGATTTCTAGATACTGCAAGTATCTTTTTTTTAGCCAATTCAAATACAAAAGGACCCTTAAAAAGGGCAATAATATTAATATATCTTTGGGAGACACGATTTCCAAAGAGTAGAAAAGTACTGTGGAATCATATACAAAAAGTCTGAGTATTTTACTCTTTTGCTTTCTCATCTTACCTAGTTCTTCTGCAGTGTCAGGGAGGCCTCTGAATCAGTCAGACATATAATATTTCCACAAATTTTACCCTATTTGTTTTTATTTACTTAATATATATTTTAATTCACTTGTATTTGGCTATACTCTAGGCAATGCAATGCATGAAATGACAACTTCGATGGTAATTTTTACGAATCCTATTGAAATAAACTAATAACTATTAAAGTAAAAAAAAAAGAAATCTACTACTCAAAAGCCAAAATCTGAAACTTGAAGGGAAGATAATAAAAAATAAGTTTTCTATAACATTAAACATCTGTCTGTTGTGTTTCTCTGTCTCATTCTCATGCGCGCTCTCTCTCTCTCTCTCTCTCTCTCATACACACACACACACACACACACACATTGTAGCAATCTATCTTTGAAAGTATATTGCTCTAAAAGTTTAGAAAACAAATAGTCAAAGAGAAAATGTAAAAAAAAAATAATACTTTAAAAAATTCAAAGCACCTTCATATACAAACTTCTGGTCATAATGGAATAACAAGGACCAGACTCAATTTCTTACCATAAGCACAGTAAAACTGAGTAAACTGAGAAAACTGAGTAAAATATATGAAATAACTATTTTTAGACTTTAGGCAATAGGCACCCCAGGACTATGATTATTAAGAGATGGGAAAAATTGACATGAGCATTACTATTCTCCAGCTTCCTACCTAGAGTCAATGTATGTACCATGGTCAGAGTGAGTGGAAACCTAAACAGAATCCAGTGGTTTTAGGAAGTTACGGAGACAGAAGTTGGAGTTCAGAGAGGCCAAGGTAGCTGGAAGTTGCAGGGAAAAGTTACAGAAATGATAGAGCAATGAAAACAAAACAAAATAACCTTCAGATCTCAATAATCTTAATAATCAAAATAAGCTTCAAATCTGCATTGGAATCATCTTGAGTCTTTGTTGAGGATTAGACAGTGAATGTGACTGTAAAGCTTCGTGTCAGACAAAGCAATCTGGGATTTGTAAGCAAAATAATTCCTAGAGCTCAGAAAAGTTGGGCTGTTATTTGAACACCAACCAATCAGGGTGAAGGGTTCTCAGTAGTCACTTGGGAGCATTCAGTAAAGAACTCAAAAATTTATGCCTAAGTAGTAGAGCTAAATTATCTCTGGAGCAAAAGAATTCAAAATCTTCCCTAACATCTTAAAAACAAGACTCAAAGCAACCAAACTGATCTGATCTGCAACTTAACTGTCTGCCAAAAATACTCTTTAAAGAAACATAAGAAAATTCAACATTCAACACTATAACAATCACAATGCCCAACATTCAATCAAATATCCTTAGACGTGACAAACGAGAAAAGGTGACTCATAACCAGGAGAAAAAGTAGTTAAAAGAGAATGTAAGCATTATGAGGAGAGAAGTCAAAAATACGCAAAATAGAACCTGAATAATTTCACATGTATATTTTACTTCGACCTACATACCAATAGATTAAATCATAGCACAGTATTATTAACCCCAATTTATAGATGTGAAAACTAAGTTACAGATGTAGTAAATGCATTGCCAAGAAGAAAAGGCCCAATAGTTTTTAGAGTCAGACTAGAACTTAGGTCTTCTAAATCCTTAATGTTCTTAAGTAGAGGTGACATGAATCTCAGTTAAAGGTGGCTGCTGTGGATAGTAGTAGACCACAATAAAATTTCCAAGATCAGTCATAGGGCAACAGTATCAAGGAAAGTTAAAAGTGTAATAGCATGCCTCTGTGTGTGTGTTTACATACCTATATGTACGTGCATTCTTACTGTGCTGTGTGGATTATATAATTTAATATAATAATTACTCTTATCATAAAGTACATTTGTTAATGCAGTGCTCAAATCTTGGTATTTTTACCTTTATAAAGATGACTTTTCTGACAGAACTAGGACTAACTTCCTTAATTCTAAAGGCAGGGCTCCAAAACATTGCTGTGAAAACAGAACTGGAGAAAAAAGCAGGGAATTAGTCTTACAACTAAGAGATACTTTTATGTGTCAAGGTCAATATAACTCAGGAAAAAGTTTAAAATTTGAACCTACATAATTTTTGTTACTGAGAATTTCTGAGAAATCAACAACAAGTCTTGAAACTTTTTGTATAACTCTTACAGTACAAGGGCTAACTACAAGATGTGTTAAGGGTTACTGTAATTCTAATGCTTCAGAGTAGATACTATTCTTGGTCAATTTAATATCTTTGAGTTTTATATTCTTTAAAAGGGATTCAACTTTAGAGTATCAAAATGCCTTCTTTTTATACTGTACTCAACTACTTAGGAGCTATCACTATTATCTTACATTTAGAGGAGTATAAAAATGCTCTCTTTTAATGTTGTTCTCTACAAAATTTAGAACTTACTATTCTTTGTTGAATTGTGTTACATTTAGTGACCAGGAATGGAAATGACTAGATGTGCATCAATATAAGAAATCACTAATTTGAACAATTGATAGTGTAAACCTGTGTTTCCTTATGAGTGTTCTTCAAGAGACATATATGTGTATAATTATAATCTATATAATAATTACATAGATAAGCTTACACATATATGCATATATAGACATATATTCATGTATATAAAATATATTTGAGAAATACTTCATGTAAAATTCTTGAAGATTTACAATACCTATTACCATATTAAAGCTTCTGGAAAATTGTGCAATGTTTTCATGCACTGGCAAACTTCTTACACCTTGGAATCTGATTTTGAAAAATAACTATTAATATCCTGCAGAGCTACTATTCCCCAGAACTCAGTTTGAGGAACACGGTTTAACAATATTGCTTCAAAGTTCTGGTGCTGAAAAAAAAAATACCTTGGTACAAATCCAAGTTTATAGCTTATTAATTATTTAATCTTGCTGTGAACAAGTTTCATAATATAGAGAAAAAAGTAATAAGAGTATCTATCTCAAAGACATTACAAACTTCATTCTAGACACTAGCACAGAGTAAATACTCAATAAATATTAGAGATATTGGCTAAGATGTGATAAAATGATAAGATTGTGGAGAAAAAATCTCTAGTTAAAAACAGTGGGTTGTTAGTTCAAGAGAACTTTGAAAAAACTCAAAGTAAAAGGACACATCATTCAAATGTTCAAAAAAAGGTATATGGGTTGTTTTAATTCACTTGACTCTCTTCACATCCAAGCTAAGATCACATGTCCCAAAGTCGTGGCTTTCCCAGTTGCAAGACAACCTCTATTAGACTTTTGAGTCAAATAGAGGAGATTTTTCTGTTAAATAAAGGCAGAAAATTAAATGGAAATAATAACTGACCCCAAAGCAGTTAACAAATAGAATGTTGTTGTTTGAAAAGTTCGTTTTATTTAAATTTAGAAAAGGTGTTTTCAAAATATCTACATTTTAAATCTTAAAACCCTGCATTAAGTTTCTTTCAGAATCCTTCAATATAAGTGAAGAATGAATTTAATGGTTGAAGACATCCTTCACTCAACTCTTTGACTTTACTTGACATCGGTAATATCCAAGAAATAATCACTTGAATAATCAAAGCCATAACTTAGGACATAGCACTAATTTGCATAGAGGGAAATTTTAAGACATTCCTCTTTTAATAATAGAAAAGCCAAAATTTCAGAGATGTTTGCTGTATCCTTACCTATCAACAGCATTCAAACATGGGCAAGTGGAATGCTGTTTGCCAAAAAACCTTTCATTTGGACTTTCTTCCTAAGAATCAGATTGGTCTTAGAAGAGTTAGACTTAAAACCAGACAATCTGGATTTGCACTCAACTCTCCAACTATCAAATTGTGTACATTTGAGCAAGTTATTCAGCCTCTCTGTGACTTATTGTCCATACCTCAGAATTCAAATGGCCTCATATTAAATGTTGCTGTTCATTCTGAAAGTCAGGGTGCAAGTTGTATGCAAACTGTAATATTAAATACCATACAAATCTTCTCTGTGTAATCTTGGATCACTGCATGTTTTTGTGAGCACTTACTTAGTCTGGTTGATAGATCACTGGGGAGGAATGATAACATGGAATCAGGCGACAACCTCTTTCTGTACCATTGTGCGAATAGTGATAGGCTGTTCATAATGGAATGGCTTCAAAACAACTATAACCCTCATTAAAAAAAAATGCATTTTACCTTTCAGACTAGTACACACATACACATGCACGCACACACACACGTACACGCACATTAATGAAATGAAAATTTTACAGCATAATACTTTATAATGTCTGAGGGATTCTGTCTATTGCAATTCTATTTTCTTTTATTCCACTTAAGTTTTTGATGCTGGTTATGGCACACTAAATTAATTTCATATATTCTCAGAGAATTAGAGCAGTACATAAAAGCACATAAAATACTATATCATTCTTCTCTCCCCCAACAAATTTTCGTATTCTTGTAGAAAATCTTCCATATGTGATTTACTTTGGTATTGGTCTTCCCAATAAAATGCTTGGATGTTGCAATAATAAAAAATAAAATTGCAGAAATAAAACAGATAAGGAGATTTTTTTTTAAATGAGAAATGCTAAGTACGAGGGCCATAGTTTTCCAAATTCTTGATGCTGCCTTCTAACTTTATTCATGATTAGCGCCGTGATGGCCACCAGACATCTCCCACCCACATTATACCAATTATAAATTTGTTTTTACAATGAATGGTCACTTCATAAACATGAGGCATGAAAGATACACTTCCTGTGCTGTTCTCCACAGACAGCTTGGGAGGAAAAGTCTGATTTTTTATACAAAGTCTCCTTGTTGTCAGTACATATGGTCTGTAGTTTCCAGACAGGGTGTCACCCCAGAAGTTGGCAAGGTACAGAAAAATGTCAGCCTTTGCTACTGAAGTTAAATGAAGTTCATTGCTTAGAGCAGTCCAGCCCCTCGTCCAAAATCTAGATGGGTTTGTATGTGAGCTTGAAACCAATGATGGAACAAAAACATCTCAGTAGTAATAAAGGGACAACAGTACCTTTTCATTTTCAATGGGGGCAGATGTAACTTTAATGTAAGAAAAGGCTAGATGCATAGCAGAAGGCAGTGGTGAAAGATAATGACTGAAAATTATTAGTGCCTTGAGCAGAACTCCAGGCTCAATATAAGTAGCACGATGCCTTTTCTATTTTTTTCAGGAGAGCTGGGAAGAACAGCCTGTACTTTAGCTTGATGACATTTCTCATTAAAATAGTGTAACTCTTTTTGTTCTGACTTTACCTTTCTGATAGAACAATTTCTAATGTGAATGATTTCTAACATAAAACATTCTACCTCTTTGACAGTTCTTTATCAGTAAAAGTTAATGCAATAGAATATTAGCTTACAAATTGAAGACCACAGATGTTCAACGAGTGTAAGAAACTTTAAGAGCATTTCAACTGCTTTCTTTTAAAGATCTGGAAATTGAGAACCAGAGGGTGATGTGACTTTTCAAAACCATGCATTAAAAATTAATCTATGTTGAGATAGTCTCCCCACACTCGATTACGCTAGAGGAAATGGAAATAATTAACAATCTTCCCACATTTCATTATTCCAGTTTTACTGGGGAAAAAATGTCATTTCTAAACATAAAAAATCTGATTTATTTCCCACCAAAAGATAGCCAGTAGGCACAATTTGAGTAATCGGAATTTTGCTCTGGGGTCAGAGAAATCTGATTTCAACTCAGAAGTGTGACTTTAGGAATTTTGTATATTTTATCTAAACTTCAGTTTTCTTGTATTTAAAATGGGGATATTGATACTACATTAATTGTACCTAATCATTTATAAATAAATGACTTAATAAATACACAATGGGTATCCAATAAATATTAGTTGTTATTAAAACATAGTTCCATTGTATCTTATATCTGAACTCCCTATAAATGTAAGTCAAAGGCTAGGCTTCTGTTCTTATTTTGGAATCCAGATTTTGGACAAGACTAAATTATCTACTGTAGCAATTCTCAAAATGTGGCCCCCAGAAAAGCAGTAGCAGCATCACTGCTACACCCAGATGCTTATTAGAAATGCAGATTCACATGTCCATCCCAAACCTCTTGAATCAGACACTCTGAGGATGGAGTCGAGAAATATGTGTTTTAAAAAGTCCTCTAAGGGGCTCTGGTGCATGCTAAAGTCTGAGAGCTACTGGTTCGCTAGATTCAGAGAGGGTGGGGATGGAGATGGGTAAAGGGATGGAATCATATTAAGGAATCTGATTTGAAGGCAACTTCTAATCCGAGAAGACTAGGCAGGCATCAAAAAAACCAGTTGTGAGGCAAAACATCGATGACAAGGTGGGGAGGGTGTGGCAAGGTCTGAAATTAGCAGACATTCCTTCTCTAGGGCACCTCAACACGCAATAGAGATATGTGTGGAAGGAGATGCTATAGGCTCTGAACCCAGAAACTGCACTATCCCAACTTACTTAAATAAATTCTATTAAAATCTAAGCTTAAATAGATTCTACAGAGAACAGCTATTTCAGGTAAAAGTCATACATCTCATCAGACTGAAGTTTTTAGAAATAGACTTTTGTGATTTAAAAATCTAACCCTCAGTAATTTCCTTCTGCCTTCTCACGATTTCAGCGACTATCTTAGAAAAAGACTTTGAGCTTCTCAGCTCAGTACCAGGGGCAGAAATACCCCACTTTGGCTTGGTTCAGCCCTGATCATTGGCCAAAGATCCAGCAACTACAACAATCAGCAGTGGCTTAATACTTGAAGAAAAAAATCTCAAAGGGAGGTCATAAAATTATATACCTTGACTACATCCACTGGCAGGAGGATCAATCTCATTACTCTATAATCATCAGACATTTGTTATATTTATATTCTGCTATTTGTCCACATATACATATGTTCTGAATAAAGGCAAACAGATGTGCTCTTCTCCATTCGCTGGTTAACCCAGCAAAGTTCTGCTTAGGAACATAAAATCCACAACTTCCTGCATGCGGATGGAATTCAGTCCCAACTCCTTTATCCAAAGACTGGAGTCCTGGCCACCCAGTTCTCTCTCCCACTGCTTTTCAATATAGTTTCTGGATCTAGCCACTTGAGACTCCATACCTTTCCCATTGTCTTCATCTCATTGTGTTTTATTTCTGTTTTTCTTTTCCACATATTTTGTACTCCATTCAAGCCACATCTTTGATTCCCTTCAATTAATTCACTCATCCAATAAATACATATCCATTGTGTGCATAATTAGTTTCAAACACTAACAAGGTACTGAGGACCAAAGAATTCTTATTTCTGCCTTCACTTTAGCTCACGGTCTAGTGGTAGGAGACAGACAAGATGACAGATGTTCCAAACATGGTATGAAAAATTCATGAGCTCCTAGAGGACAGGAATCCTGTCCTATGTCACAGACATCAATCGATATCCCTAGTACACCCATGCGGCCCACATAACTAGAACTTAAATCAAGGCGATATTGAATTAAACTGATATTTAAGAAACCATATCTGAATTTGTTCTTTATTTGGCATATCTAAGGAAAAAATGTCTTTTCTGAGAAATTTTGCAATTACATGAACTAAATACAAAGGGATGGAAAGATAATGAGAAAGCATTTGTGGGCTGACTCAGGAGAACCTCAAATAAGAGGTTCTCAGGCAGAAACAGGAATTCCCAGAAAGCGTGGCAAAGGACAGCCTCTCAAGTCATTCTGGTTTGGAGTCCTTGGCATTTGACACGACCACTGCTTTCCCTTGAGGGAAACCTGCTCCTTACTTCGCCCTGCCTTACCCAATTACAAAAGGTCTTTGACCTCCCTACTGCTTCTGCCATTGCTGGAAACACAGTGTCTCTCTCAGCACAAATGCAGCTTAATGTTTTGTGGCTTCATTGGCCACACTGCTGGTAAGAAAATATATTTTGCACAGTGGTTACTGTTATGTTAGAGGTTCTTACTTTCTATGATCATAAAAATGAGTACTAAGATTCCCAGAGCTTAAAAATCAATGATACAATGCACATCTATCTAATTGAAAACAAAACAAATTCTCTCCTTGTGTGCCCTTTGTAATGGAGATCACATTTATTTTCCCTGTGCATCTTCAGATAAAAGAATATTAAGATTATGCTGTAAGGAAATACTTAAGACTGCTAAATTTACTGACACCGTATATAAAAAGTCAAAGGAAATGATGATGGTATTAATACTGTGGACTGTGCTAATGCAAATTATTTAGGTCACATGGAATTTTGTGGATCTAACAGATTTAGAAATTTTTATTTTGGCAGACAATTGGCAAAGCTGATTTTTATATATCAAGTAGCAGGCTGGAGTTTAGAGAAAAGCTAGAACAGTGGTTTTCAGATTTAAGTGAAGATAGCACTTTACCCAGGAAGTGCTTCACTTGTAAACAAGCAGAGTGGGTGTTGACCTATTTAATGTGTTCAGAGAATTAGGGGACCCATATCTCTGGGATTCTCTTCTGCTAATAGCATGTGCCTTAAATTTTACTGTTAGAGACTGAACTCTTGATTTGAATATCTCTGCTAAGAGGGTATAGACAGCTGGCCAGAGTAATTCTAAGTACAATTTGTTACTGGCCATTTACAGTTTCTGTTGAAGGAAAAATCCATCACTGAGATAATGTAAGGAATGAAAAAACAGACACTAATTACATGCTTCCTATGTACAAGCCACATTACATTTATCTTCCTTAATTTTTGCAAAAACTATAAACTATTCAGGGTTGCAGAGCTGGCTGCCACTAGCCTATAGAATACTTCAGTGCAAACTGGAACAGGCTCCCAGTCATCTGGGAAGACAAAGTCATAGGGCACATGGCTTAGTGAGGGGAGTACAAGCTGGTTTTTAGTGTCAACTCACACTTTTTCATGGTACACAAATTTCTTGACTGTTCATAATGTTCTAGAAGTAGATATTATTATCTAAGGAGAAAATGGAGGCTGAGGGGCTAAGGCTCCTCAAGGGCAGATAGTAAGTGGTACAATCAGGATTCGAACTTGGCCCTATTAGATTTCAAACTTGTAATTCATTTCTTTATCTTTAAAATTAGAATAAAATGATATTTATCTCAGAATTATCGTGGGAGTTCAGGAAGACAATTTATATAAAGTACTTTACACTATACCTAGTATACTATATTGTATTATACTATATTACCTTCCATAGATTTGAACTGGCAAGAGTTAACAGCTGGTTCTGTGACCTTTCTTCTAGTTTTGGGACACCTGACGATTTGATCTTTGGTCAGTCCTCCCTGTGATATTAGCTCAAGGACTCGTTTAAGAGTTTATTTACACCATATCCAAAGGTTGTGATCTGGACCAAGCACTTATACTACTTCATCATTGAGATGGGTGATGAGTAACCTGAGGTGAGGAGAATTAATCAGGTCATTTGCACCTGGATGAGTGAGAAGGGTCATAATTCACTAGATGTGAACAGCGAAGGAACTATTCAGCTATTGTCTTTCCTGAGTTGACATGGTCCTTAATACACTGCCTCTCATGACCACACACGTGTCCCAAATGTAAAATGACTGGAACGTCAGAAACTCTGCCTGGGAATCATGAGACCTCCCCTGTGTATCGCTGTGCATGCTTTGTTGTCTTCTGTCTTGTCTTAAAGTCAATACACTTAGGGCTGAGTGAAGCCCTCTTTGCCTTGAGAATTTGATTGTCACCTCAACCCAAGTCTACCTACATTCCTAGTAAAGCAGTGTAAGTGTTGCACAACAATGCTGGGCAGAGTAGGAAAAAGCAGAGAGGAACAGAAAAGATCATCTCTGAGGAGAGAGCTAGGTCCTCAGATAAACTAAGAAATGCTCTGGTTTTAGGAAGATGGATCCATGCAACCTAGATGTTTTTGGTGTCCTCTGCTTTGCATAAGCAACAGATGTTTTGCCCAGCAACCCTTGCAAGAGGGTCACAGTCGTACATTTGCTGGATCCCGATTGCCAGCCGAAGTCTTTGTGTTGTAGTGTTAGAACAGGATAGAAATATAAAGCAATGTTTATTATCTGCTTACTATGTGTCAGAAGTTGTCTTTGATGCAGTCTCTTGTAATTATCAAAAAACCAAAGCCAGATAAGTAGTATATTTTCCATTTTATAGGTGAGGGAGCTCAGGGCAATAAGTAAATTGCTCAAGGGAGGTCAGAGGAAGTGGTGGAGTTAGTATGTAAGCCAGGGCTGACTGATGCCAAGGTTCTTGCTCCTTCTTCTCTATCGCACTACTTCAAAAATTTTAATGAAATGAACTGTCGCTGGTGGTGCATTTTATCTAAAACATGTATAACCCTTCATAGATGACATTTATTGAGGACTCACTATGTGCTAGGCATTGTGCTTTTAAAAATATTGTCTCATGCTCATGACATACCTAGGAGGTAGTTCCCACTACTACTTTTCACAAATGAGGATACTGACACAGAGAGGTTAATTAACCTGTCCAAGATCACACAGCATAAAGTCACACAACTAAATAGGAGTGAAGCCATATATACAAAAACATCTAGAACTTCTGAACAATTGGAGTGTGAATTCCTCTAGGGCAGGAACCATATTTCAATATTTGTACGCCTCCCTAGGACACTTAAGGTAGTGGGCCCTCTACAAAGGTTGTTAAATGGACTATGACAGAAGATGGCTTTCCACAGCTTTCCCATGGAGATAAAGTCTGAAATTTGGACCAGGGAACTCTTCATAATAGAAAAAAGCCTGGAAACAAACCAAGTGACTGTCAGATGGATTCAATAAACTAGGTGTGCCCGTATAATGGATTACAATGCAGAATCTAAAAAATTAGAAATATTTCTATGTATTTCAATGGAGCTATTGCCAAGCTATATTGTTAATAGAAAAACACATTTAAAAGTAAGTCATACAAGAGTGTGGATAGGATGCTACCTTTCGTGCAACAAAAGAGGGGGATATATATGATTTAAGCAAAACCAAATAATGTTACCTGTAAGGGAAGAAGAAACTTGACTTCTCTAAAATTGAATACAGCTTGCTTTACAGTTTTGATTTGGAATTCACTCTTATATTTCACATAATTTAAAAAGTTAAATCAAAGCCAATCTCTAAAAATAATGATTGTAAAAACCTGAAACAAGTGGACCAAACTATATATCAAGTAGGCAATGACATGAGAAAGATTCATTTCAAGTGGCTTTAAACCATAGTATTTTGACTGTACATTCTAAGGATGAAAAAGAAAACCACAAAGAAATTTTAAAGTGAATTCAGTAGGTTTGTTATTATTGGAAATATTGTTATTTTGAAACTATTATATCTATATTGAAATAAGGCAAATAATGAATTATGTTAATGTTTTCACGAGCCAAGGTATTTTCAGAGGAAGGAAAAAGACATGAATATAAAACCAAGGAATTTAAGTAAAAGTATTGGAATCTTTAATTTGAATTGGTAAAAATATCAGCACGAATTTAGGAATTATGTTTATTTTCCTAAAAAATGCATATTTTCTCACTTTTTTCCACCAAAAAATACTACCAGCAATGAATACTCCTTGAAAAACTGCTGATTTCAGGTCTGGAGCAAGAAATGTACACAATGAATTTTGAGCATATTGTTATACCCAAAAAGCAAAGAAACTATCAAAAACAACTGAGTGGTGTCAAACACAGGAGCAGACTTGCAGGAGCTCCCATTGGCTACTGTTGGGAGAACTCGAATGTCAGAAAAGAAAAACAATTGCTATGAATTGAGCATGTTAAATAAAATATTTAAAAATCAATGAATTTATGATAATATTTAAAAAAAAAACAAACGGTCACTTTTGGAGTTTGCTAGAATATCAACTCAGTACTCTGAAATTAACAAGTAAAGACAAAGACGTAAGCATTTACCCTGCCTTTCCTGTAAGAACTAAATTTCAAGACAACCAAATAATTGAGGAAGAAAAGTTCTGAATAAAGAAAGAACTATAGGCTTTTAAAAAAAATCTCATTTTGAAATTCCCAATGAAGTAGTAGATTTAAGCAATGATAATTAATGACTGCTCTAAGCATTAGGGGAAAAGTTGAGTGTTGAGGGGTGGAGTTATAGTAGATGGATGAAAGTGACAACGCCTGGACCCCATGATCAATCAGAGCATTACTGAAAGTGTGGCATGAAGAAACTATATTCTTCTTGATGTGATATAATGAGAAGTATGTGGCACCAAGAAAAAAAAGACACTGACTCATTAACTGTGAACTTATAGGAAATATGAGGGATAAGGCACCATGAGAATAGAGTCAGCCAAATCCAGAATGTGAGCAATTATAAATGACAAATGACCCAGTTTCTTCAACAAATAAATGATATAGAAAGGAGTGTTATAGATCAAAAGACACTTGAGACATATAAATGAAAAGCAATATTTAGTTCTTGTTTGTTGTCTGATTCAAGCAAACCAATTATAAAAATACATTTTTTTAGATGATTGGAGAAAATTGAACACAGTCTGTATATTAGATGAATTATTAATGAATTATTTATGAATCTTGTTAGATGAGATAATAGTACAGTAGTTATGCTAACAAACAAGCATTGCCTATGAGAGGTACATACCGAAACATCCATAATTAAATGCTGTGCTATCTGGGCTTTAAAATTCTCAGAAAAAATAAAAATTTGTGTAGCTACAGAGAAAGACGAAAGAATAGCAGGTAGTGAATAGTTCTAAGCTTGGCGAGGAGGCCTAAGAATTCACTGAATCTCATTTTCTGTGCAGTATATGAAATTCTCTGAAAGAGGCTGCTGCCTTTAGGCCATTCATATGAATGTAACTTTCTACAATGTTATTATAAATTGAAGAAATAAAGGTGCTTTCACAGGACTTGTGTTTTTGATACGTTGGGCATTTGTGTGAAGGAATGTTAACATATCTTTGACTGCATACCTGCAATTTTCATTACTAAAGTTGTATAATGTTCTTTTCCAATCCTGTTCTCACATAGTCATTCATTTGACAGATAAATCTGAGTACCTGCTCTGTGCTGGTCAAGGTCCTAGGCACTGAGATAAAGAAGTAAACTTGAGAAACAACGTCTTCATGGACATGAAACCAATAGATAAATACACTTATTTCAAATAAAGGATAAGTAGAAGGGGAAGGAGGGAGGGGTGACCAGTATTAGGATAGTTAGAGAAGCCACTCTTGGGAAACTAAATTCGAATGGAATCCAGATCCAAGTGAATAGATAAGGAGAGAGAGAGAGAGAGTTCCCAGGAGAGGGCACAGCAAATGCAAAGACTCTTGGAAGAAACTTAAGATATCCAAGTGGGGAAAAAAATATAAAAAAAGCCAGCGTGCTGGAAGCAAACTGAGCTGGAGTGCTCCCTGAGATGAGGAAGGAAGTAAAGGCCCCATGGTAGGGAATGCCGCTGGGTTTGCCAGCACAGTCTCGGTTTGTGCCTGCTGTCCTGCTGTGATGACTACTAGGAACCCTTTCACTTCACAAGGGACCCAGAGTGGAGTTCAAGTGATATGGTCATTTTATTTAGCTTTTGGGTTCTATTCCAAGTGCACGGAGAAGCCCGGGGGGTGATTTTTAAACTGGAGAAGGACAAGCTCAACCTTTTGAAAGAGCGCTGTAAGTATTTATGGAAACTATCAAATGTTTTTCCCTGTTTATAGTACTAATACAGATAACAGATACCTTCATTTACTGGGCCAACAGAGGTGATTTCCCAGGTCTCAACTCCAATTTTTTCACATGACCCTATAACCACACAAATCACCAAATAAACATTGACTAGATGCAAAATACACATCTATTTACTATTTACTATCTCAGGGTCAATGAAAAAATATGAATATATAATATTTTATAAACTTCATCTACTAAATATTTCTTCTTATCCTCATATCTGTAGGATTAAATCAATAGCCCATTCATCTTCAGGGAACATATGAAGTGTACACTGGGTAATACAATAGCATAATGCTAGGAGAATTAGATTAGGAGAAAGGCATCCTACATTCCAGCTGTTTGACTGACACAATTTGTCTAAACCTGTTAGATTGCAGTTGTATCAGCTATACAAAATGGAGAGAAGAGATGCTTTTCATTCCTGCCACTTTCAGCATAGGACTGTCGTAATGACTTGAACGTAAGAGGCAAAATAATAAGATGAGAGGAAAAGGGAAAGTAAGGAATGATGGAGACGAAGAAGGGAAAGGAGTTGAGGAAAGCAGAAAGGAGGAGGGGAGAGGAGAGAAGAGAGAATGGAGAGCTGAGAAAAGGATTTTGGATTGAGCTTAATGAGATGATTCAGTCAGGGCTTTTAGTTGCAAGCAACAAGAATTAATTTGGTTTATTTAGGCAGGAATATAGTTTATCCCAACGTGGGCTTGGAAGCCTTTGCCAGGAATAGAGGTCAAATTTCCACTGCCCATTATCGAGTCAAGCAGAACGGGTCTTCTGTAAGCAGTGATGCCACCATTTCTAGACACAGACTCTGAGGCTTGTACCACTGACGCTCATGCCGGACACTGACTGGAGGTCTTGCCAGCCCAGCCTGATGAACACATCTTTACATTATTGTTTCCAAATAAACATCCCCCAAGATAGCATCTAATTGGCATATGCCTGTTCCCTGGCTTCAAGGGAACCCGAAGAAGCAGTGTTTCTAGTTCTTTTATGGGAGGACATCCCTGCTTCTCATAGATATTCATAAGGAGAATTTCCCATACATAAGAAGGCAATTAAATGCTAGACATTGGGCCGGGGGTGGAGGTGGGAGGGGGAGCGGAATGAGAAGAATAGATTGTATTTAGTGATACATTAGCTCTGTGTTATTATAAAAACCGTAACATAATAATCTAGAATCTGCTCAATAAAATAACATGCTTATCAGTTCTATTTTCAAGGGATCTTTAGTCTGATGCTTGGGAGAGAAGACAGAAGCCAGCAGGGAGATTGAAGAGGCCAAAGAAGAGATCTTTAGCCAAAGGCAGTTTTCAAAAAGCAAGGCCCAGAGTCTAAACTTTAAGTTTCTTTTCCTCAGAGAGAAACAGGAAGCACACTTCCTTATCTGCCTAAGCAGAATGAGTCCTTCTAGCCAGCCCCACCCCTGAGAATGAACTTTGTCCTGCCCAAATATGTGTGCAGAGCTCATTTGGGCTCTCATTGTATCGTTTACAGCAACACAGCTGGGGGACCCACATCTCACTTCCTTGATAGTCTACAGTCGGCAGTTCATTTTTTGCCAAGCCAAAAGGTGACTTAGAGAGGGGAAAACAACCATGACAACAACAAAATCTAAAAAGGAACAAAACCAGAGCAACTATCTGACATTTTGGTGTGGCAATTTAGTCACTGTAATTCTGCTGCTCAAAATAATTTTTCTGGACCCAACACTCAATTTCTTTTAAGATAATTTATAATCATGGAAACCACAAAGATCCTTGAGGTCAGGGAGTCACAGAAAGACCACATCCTTTGTTTTCATTTCTCAGCTCCAAGTATCTTAAGCTGCTTATTGTGCCTGGTTCCAAGATGTACAAATCATCCCAGCAGCTGGGTTGTGTAAGAATGTTTCAACTGGCATGATGCCGGCCCCATCAATACAAATGACTTAACTATTTTCTGATTAACCAAGTGGCCATTATTTGTGGCTCTCATAAAACCATATCCATCCCTGAGCTGGCAGAGGAAGACTTGCAAAAGTGTTACGTTTGAGAATTACTTGAAAATTGAGTTTTGCAGAAGTTGGTCCTTTCACTTTGACACCTGGGGGCAACTTCATGCAAGGGAGAGAACAGCATCTGAATATTGACCAATAAGTGCTTTATCGTTGCACCTGCCTTCTCTTCCTCTCCAACAACAGATTAGGCAGCACCCTCGGATTAGCTTTTTCCCACCTGCAGCACAGATGTTCTCAGTCAGACACGGATATGCATCTCTTTCTACGCAGAGCTAAGCATGCAATCTTGGAACATGTGTACACAGTGGTCGCAAATCAGGACTGCCTGTCCATTCTTTTCTAGAAAGGAATCACATATGTAAAGAGTCTCTTAAAGACTTACTGAAAGTCCACTACTCACAGAATCGATGTCAATTGCCAGCAGTTTAATAAAGGTATAAGACAGCGTGATTTACTTCTGTGTCAGATTTGGTTTGTTTTCCTCAAGATTAGCCTATATGATTAAGAATTCCCTTTGAAACTTGGAGGTTAATCCTTAAAAGAAATGGGAAACAAGTAATTTATATAGAAGGAGTTAAGATTTTAACCGTCTGGATTTACTTTGTGGATTAAAAGTAAAATTTTGGGATGAGTTTTCAAATAAAAACTCTTCCATATGTGAAGGCTGGGCTAAATTTAGGATAGATGAAAACTATGATCTTTTTTCTTTTCTTTTCTTTCTTTTTCCCTTAGCTTTGTTTCTTGATTTGGAATTTCAAAAAAAAATGCTACTTATTTGGAAATGTCTACCTTAATAAGTCCAGGGAAGTCCTATATTAACTAAAGGCAAAAATGATTAATGCTGGAAAAACTGAGCATTATTAGTTTCTTGGAGCTTGCTAAGTGCTTTGGATTCATCAGTGATATTAGAATTACCACTATTTTATTCTGAACAATTGTAGGATATGGCATATGGAAGCAAAAGAGAGAGAGGGGAGAGAGAGAGAGGTAGAGATGATAAAGACAGAAATAGAGACAGAAAGATAGAGATATATAGAGAGGAGAAAGAGGTTGAAGATGTTATAAAATTGCAATTTGTGAGCTATTCTGTTTCAGAGACATCCTCATCTTGGCCAAGTGGGTCCAAAGAAAAGTGCCTAAAAGGAATGAAGAATTTAGTGTCCACCTTGGACCAAGACAAACCTTAGGGAAGAAAGATTTTCTTTTTGATTTCTGTTTCATTTCTCTTTGCTCCAATACAGTTTAGATGGTTAGGTGAGGTCTAGAGAATTTATTTCTTGGAAGAAAGTGGGAGTCAAGGAGGGCTTGGGGCAGCCTCCTCTTAAATCTAGGTCTCTTGATGAAGGTACCCTTGAGTTTCCCATCTATTGAAGGTAGGAGATCAAGAATGAATTTATGCCTGAAACTCAAATCGGTAAAATTACATATGTTTGCTTGAAGCATTTTATATACTGAAAACAGAGTATAAGTGTGCCAATGGGAGATCAACGGTTTGGGTTCTTGGTCATAGCCATGTCTTAACAAGCAACTAAAGCATCTGACAATTTACATAATCCTGTTCCTGATGTAAATTGTCAGATGCTTTAGTTCCTTATTTTCCAGGAACTCATGTAGCAACTATTACCAGCATAGACAGGATTCTTGATTCAGTGAAGAAACACTAAACAGCTTTCTCACCTAGTGAACTGTGGATACAAATATGTATCTAGAAAGGAAGCACACAGTCAAAATAAAGCACGTACTCCTGAGTAAATGACACAGACATTGAATGCTGAAAAAAAAAGCGGCAATCAATAAGTTAGTCACAGACACTTGGGAGGAGGGACCCAACCTCATTCAGTTGGCAGCAAATAAAAACAGCTAATAAGTTGTGAAGGCAAATTTTTCTACATCGGAACTCATGTTGCTCACTGGTTTCTGTTTGAAGCTCTTGCGAATTTCAAGAACATTTGGAGTCCCTTTGATTTCAGACTGCACGATGTAGACCAGAGGTCTCAAAATGAAGGGCCTTGTGTGTTTTCCTTGACTCACCCAATTTTAAAGAAGCTACCATTTTAAAATTGAAAAATTTCACATGAAAAATCTGAATTTCATTCTCCCTTGAAAAATTGGAAGATAAGGGAACAATGAGTTTACATATTTCCACGTGACAGTGTCCCCGTTAGGTAGGACATGAGCTTTTTAGGACAGCACCAATTCCATCATTCCCTTTGTCGCTAACACTGAGACCGAAAAAGAGTTGTCAGTCATCACACCAGCACAGTCAGATGTGTTGTTGTTGTCTTTTTTGTCTCTTTGGTATCGGAAGTATTCCTCTGCTGCTTATGTCCCTATCAATCACAGGGTAACAAATGCCATGCGCTGCCAACATACCCACATGTTTCAAGAAAAATGGAAAGTCTGTTTCTTCAGGGAAATACAAAATAGTTCTACATGTTTAATAGGCAAGCTCTCCTGCTGTTTCACTCATGTTTCTATCTGGTTCCTGTGGGCCTTTGAATTTTTTAAATCCCGAGGCAGGATTTGTCATAGGTTGTATTTTATCCTTAAACACACACAGGTCCTGGGAATTACTATAATCGGGTAGATCGTAAGGGTGGTGTAGAATATCACTGTAGGCCAGGGAAAGCCATCTCAATACTCAGGGACTTTGAATGCGTTTTGAATTTCTTCATGCTGTTCTTAGTCACTCATTTCCTAAATTACAGAAGTGTATATTACATTTTAATGGACTTGGGGTTATCAGTCCAAATAATACAGGCTCTAAACAGTGAAATTTTCAACTCATACATAGGAAGTAAACTTATCTTGCCCCATCTCAATAATTTTGTACTTATGCCCTTAGCATTGGCACCGGGCACTAGATTTAAGGAGTGAGAAAATGGAATGACGATTCAAGATTTTCTTTTCCATATTTACAAAAGTTGGGGTTATTTTTTTTTTGGTGGCGGCCAATTTAGTCAAGACAATTTCCTCCTTCTACGACTTCTCTGAAAACACCCCAAGAGCATGGGATGATATACAGTTTCAATTGTTAATTTTTCTTATTCTAAGATATATTACCTTATTCTATGCCATTGTCCAAAAGCTTTAAACATTTTTCCTCCATGTTGAAATGATGACAGTATGTATATTCTAATTGTACAGCCTGAAATGTAAACATTTCCATCTAATCTTCTCCATTAAAAAATAACAGAAAAATGATTTTTAAATAAGATTTATGTTAGTTCCATTTATTAGACAATGGGTTTGGGACGGCAAGGGGACCTTCTAGAAGTAGAATTATAAAAGACTAAAAGACATGAACACCCACTTTCTTAAAAATTGTGATAACTTTACATATGAGCCATGAACAAACCAGGCATTTATATGCAGGACAGAGATTATGTGGCTCACACACGTAGGCATTAAGTGAAGGGGGACACCCATGGACCAGTGCCATGCTTCCAGGTACTCTTTATTTAGCACTGTCACCAGCAGTGCAATTTGTATTATTGCTGTTCATCACAGAAACACACGTAAAAGCAGAGAGTTTCATTTCTGCAGTGAATTGTATATATAATGTATAATTTGTCTATGGCCATCAGCCAGACCAGTAGAGCGACGGCTTTCTGTTTTCCCCCGTAATGACTGCAGAGGGATTCTTTCCTCCAACCTACTTGTTTACTTGCCTATGATCTCATTTGCTTTCTATTTTTCTTGTATTGGCGAATGCTTTTGAAGCCTAATGCAGATCGAGCCATAGATAATAGTATAAATGCTACAAAAATACTGAGAGAACATCATACATCTTGTTAAAATGCAGGTTTACACAGAGGCCAATGCCTGCAGGGATTTGGTCAATTAGGAATTTGGGGGCAGGACAGCCAAGTAAGGCTATGCAGTCTGTGTACAGACTTTACTCAACGAGGAGGGTTGGGACCGACACAGCCCTGCTTTTGCTCACTCAGTCCCCTGAAGTGGGGCACTTCTCCTGGGGAAGAGAGAGCCTTGCACAGGTATACTGGTGTCACCTAGCCTTTCCATGGGAGGGGCTGCTTATGCCCAGAGTGGTCATTTTTTCAGAGCTAGCCTCTTATTTCTAATTTGCACAAGAATGCCCTGTAGGCTACAAGTGATCTTTAATTAGTGAAAAGTCCCTTAGGAATCCATAGGACACCCTAGAGCACACATGCCTTAGAGAACTGGCCAACACTGACAGGAAAGTGCGTATCTGGAAGCAAAGGAGTTCTGAAAACTGGTATTGCTTCAGGAAATGTTTAAACCTAGCGACTTGGAAACAGAATGTTTGGACTGTGTCTTCATGGGCATTGTGCTCTAATGATCACACACAGCCGGGAGCTCCTGAAGGATTCCACTCTGTGCGTTACACCCGCCTCCGTTTCCCCTCCATGCTCCTATCCCCCCAATCCGTCATACTCTGCCTCACAGAATAGGGTCTCTCTGATCACACAGGTTCCTGGAGAGGTACACTCAGTGATATTTTGAAGGATGAAAGGATTGTAGGTTGGATCCTGTGAATTAAGCAGTAGCTGCTACTAAGAGAAGATTTTAAAATGTAATGTCTGCTTTTTATGATGAAGTCATTCCATAAAACATTTTCTGGTAAATGGGAAAAGAAAATGGAAAAATGTCCCCCTGTCCCTAACACCAATGAAACTTTCGGTTCTCCAGAGTGGCAGTAAAAGTCCCAGAGTTCAGAACGGGAGTTCACTTCTGCCTCAGAAGGCGTGTGTGTGTTTGAGTGTCCTTATCGTGTGTATGCGATCCAGCCTTTGCATTAATACTCTCAGTGGCTGGATCCTCGTGCAAGTCAATCAGCGGGGAAGGGATTACAGAGAGTAAAGAATGAAAGCAGGCCCTGGCTTTCTGGGGACACTTGCCCAGCTCTGTCATCTGTGCCAATACTAGTGAGGGCTGTTTGTCCTTCCTGTGTGCTTGCTTCCTTGAGTACAAAAATTCGGCCAAAAATCAAGAGAAATTTTCTTCTGAATCTTACAAGTGTTTCTTTGAGAGCTGTTATTATAGCTAAAACAGTCCAAGTCCTAAGATGGATTTGGAGCACAAAAGAGCTTCTCTGGAACAGCGTGTTCAGAAACGTGTTTTTAATTGTAAAACTGACCACCTGCATCTTCTATGCTGTCCTGGGGGTGGGGGCGGGGTGGGGACTGAGTAGGAAGCAGTGGGTTGAAGGGAAGATGACCAGGGTGAGTGGAGGATGACAAGGGAGGGGCAGACTTCAGAGTCCCTCCATCCTCTAGCCTGAAGAAAGACAGGGTCAAAAGATCTATATAAATCTGAAGTTGTGTGTGTGTTGGGGGTGGGGGAGTGATGGGAGGTGTGGACATGGGTGGGAATTTTAAGGTATTGAGTTAAAAAGACAGCTGGCTGTAGAAAAAAGTGGGAAAATTCAATATGGATTTTATATTAGCTAATATTAGAGAGTTTAAATGTGAAAATATTATTTTGAATATGTAGGAAGAGTCCCTTTTTTATAAAAGTGTACTAGTTCCTTTTTAAACTTAGGGGTTCATAGAGGTAGAATTTCATGTTTGTAATATGTTTAAATATACTTGAACACAAAAATAGTAATCAAAACAAGTTAGGATAGAAAAGGGTTTAATAGAACAAATGATAATCATTAAAATATAGATAACTGTAACATAGTTAAATTTTATAACAATATGTGGATATATAAACCAAAATTGTTAAACATTTTAGTAAAATTTATTCTGAACAGAAGAAATTATAGTTATAGCCAGCTGGTAAAGGAGTCAACAGAGTATAATATCTTTAAGTATAAGGGTTGGTGTCTACCTTTCTCTTCGGCCTCTACTTACACAAAGCAGTACTCAGAATGGCAAATGTCTGTGAATGAGACCATGCCAGCCTTTCTCTAACTCTGAAAGCAAGATCAGTGATGTCACTGAGCCTGAAGAAATTGTGTTCTTGTGATGCTGGTCAGTGGAATTGGGATTCTATGGGTAGAAACATTGATAGTAAAGGCTCTTCTCTGTTTTCACTTCTTGTGCACTTCTGGAAAGGATATGTCATGCATTAATAATATCGCCTGTTAATAATAATTGTACCAGACCTCTTCATTTTAATTAAATCCAGCATGTAATGTTTTTCACCTGAATAAACAAACAAACAAACAAACAAACTGGAAGATGGCAGTTAGCTGACTAAAGTCCTTCAGTCATACTACAGTTTAATCTCTCTTTGTATTTATTCATCTCTTCATTCATTTATTCCACGAATCTTTACTACCACCTCGTCGAGTTCAAGCCCAATGTCAGATTTTGGAGAAAGAAGTGACAACGGACGTGGCCATTGCTTTCATGGAACTTAATGTCTGATAAGTGATTCTGCTGCCAAAACACAAGATATAATTTGTAATGTTTATTACTGACCCTCACCTCACCCCCATATTTTGGGTTAGGTTGAACCTCGTATTTTGTAAAAGTTGGACATGTTTCTGTTGAGGTTAATTATCTTTTCCACCCCCAGTTTCTGGCTGGTGGTCACAGTGGAGGAGCCAAAGTGTCATAAGATGCACTGCTGCTGCTGCAGCCCGAGAAAGCCTGTCCTGTGTAAATCTTCCCACTCTGGCTTTACAAAAGAAAAAGATTTATTTGGAAGTTATGGTGACCAAGGGACTAATTCTTCTATCCAATATCAGCCTACAGCTTTAGATTAAAAATAATCAGTATAGAGAGGATTAATTACAAACTCTTACTTTTTTTGGCCATTGTTATTTAGTTTTCAGAGGTCTGAACGTCCCTGAATTTTAACTCCTCTCCTTACCCTTTCAGGCAAAGGCATGTTGCATTTTAAAAATTAGATGTTTACATACACTTAATACATGACACTTTCAATACTCGAGCCTCATTTGGGATCATCATTCTCCGTGGTCCCACTTTGTAGAGTTCAGCCACATATGACTCCCCCAGGGCTAGACTATGTGGTTGAATTCTCAAGGACCTGCCTCACAGTTGTTGCAATAGTATGCCTCATGCAATCTGAGGCCCCTTTCATTTTCTATAGACCCAGTATATATGTGGTGCTCAGTGGATGCCAAGGGACTTTATCTACGCTAAATCTTCATGCCTGTCCTTGAGGATGTGCGGTTTTAGAACCTTGTTTACAGTTCCACGATTATATATTATACATATATATTATACATGCACATCCATACGATGGGATGGACTACAGAAATGAAAATTATGCCATGTAATAATGTATATCTTTCCAAGACAAGGTGATAAGAGTTGCATTCACTTTTTCTTATGTATTTGTATCAATGTAGTATTGTTTGTGTATCCTCTAAGAAGTTGTTAGGAAATTCTGCAAGAGTTTTTTTTATAATACTAAGGTCACAGACTGTTTTGGAAATTCTAGTATATCTAGAGAAGAAAAGGGAGGTATTCCTTTACTAATAATGTGGTAAAGTTACCTTGTTGAGAAATTTTATTCAAGAGTGCCAATTGCAAGAGTTGTAACTTTCTGCTCTGAGTTTAGTTTTCTGGAGTTAAATTTGCCAATATGCTGTTATTGTTTTATTACCAACAGTTCTAATTAAATTTATATTCACTATCTATAAAAGAAATGACATCAGTTAGCTCATATGCAGGCAAGGAGAAAAATTATTATTTGAATTAGATTTTATACATCCTCATTCATATTTTATCTTAAGACTTCCCTTTCTTAATCTTTGACTTATATGTCTAGCCAACATTTTAAAAGATAATTTACTTGAGGCAAGAAGAGAGTATCAAAGGATTAAAACTTTCAACTTAAAATTTTTTTCATTTTTATTTATTAAAAGTGAGAGATAGTAAAAAATAGAAGTTGAGAGATAGGAAGGGAGAGATGTAGGAGGTGCTTAAAAAGGAAAGTGTAGGAAACCAAAATGTCTTAGATCAAGAGCAACCAAAAAACGCACGGTTCTTTTCTAATGGGGGTTTGGCTGGGCTTCCTGGTGACCCCAGATTGTTCTTATTCGGACTTTAACTGAAATAATAACTTGAAAAGAATAAGAATTTACATTTGAAATGGAGATTTTCTTTCTTGAATTGGGTGGCTGAGACCTAGCTATATACTCAGACATCTCATTCAGATGAACAGGCAGTTTCTTAAATATAGAAGTCAAGTTTCAATGACTTGACTTCTCTCTACATTAAACTTTAGACGCTATGACTTGAAACTTAGACACTATGACTTAGATGACCAGAAATTTAATGTTATTTCACTTACCCCCAAATAAACCCAATTTGCTCACAAGTCCTTATTTCTACTCTATAATGACAACTGATACTCAGTTTCTGTTTATAACAGTGTCTTTAAGGTAATTGTTCAGTCCATTCAGAATTTTACTTAATCAGTTAAAATTCAACCTCCCAGGCAGAGCTGCTTCCCTCTCAAATTTTCACCCTTCCTTATCCCAAGGTGATACCTGGGTGAGAAGAAACTCATAGGAGTGTAGCTGAGGGAAGGGGTATTTCTGCCTACCGTTCTTTCATCCTCTCTGGTATCTGCAAAATATTGCATTCTTCTGTAGTTCTAAGTCTTGGCCTCTACTCCCAATGCATCTGCTGCTGACGCGTGACATTCTCTCCTTCCCTACTAGATCCAGCGTAGAAGAAATGTACAGCAACATGAATAATTTGGGGAAAGAAAAAAAAATTGGGGATTTAGTTTTTCCTTTTCGTAAAAGAAGTGTTTTACAAAGAACAGATGGCTTTTATGTTGAGGGGATGATAGAAACACGACCCCGTTATTATCTCCTTTAAATATCAACCAACACACAAATGCTAGTATTTACTTCCATGAATAAATGCAAAGGTACATTTTATTTTTTAACCAAAATTTCTGTAAACCATTTAAAAATTGTTGATAATTATACTCCTCATTAAACAAAAATACATTTAAAAATCCATTAATTTATTCTCTCAATAATATTTATTGAGGCTCTACTGTGTCACCAGTTACTTGGGGAAGGTAAAATAAATTAGATGACCCCCTCACTGAGTTAATAGTGTATTGGCAGAAAATAGTTGTTAAAAAAGCTATTAAAATAAAATGTGATAACTGCAATGATAGGGGACATATATGAGTCTGGTAGAACATTGGGCGGGCAAGGGATATGGGATTTAGTTTGAAACTGGAGGGATGTATAAGAGTCAATTTCTTTACTCCAAAGAGAGAATGGCATGGGAAAGGCTTTGAGACTAAAAGACCAGATACTAAAAAAAAAACAATTAAACCTCATCTTAGCTAATGGATAGTTGTGGTCCAAATAGAGACTGGAGAGAGGCCAGCACTGGACCTTAAAGGGCATGTATGAGATTTTAGAATTAATCCCAAGAAAATTGGAAAGTCATTTGTTGGTTTTAACTTAGAGGTTTATTAAAACCAACAATTTGGCTGGAAAATGTATTAGATTATAGGTGTCCCTGAGTGACTATGGGAGATCAGCAATTCTTGTGACAGCTGTTGGCAAAGGATAAAAAGAAAAATAGACAGATTCAGGAGACATTGAGAAAGTAAACTCAACAAGACTTGGTGATAGATTAGATATAAGAGTGATGGAAAGGGAAGAATGATGACTCCTCATTTCTCCCTCTCTTGGGTGGTACACAATTAAAGGAATATGGGATAGCAAAGAAAGGCAGCAAGTTGGAGATGAGGAACAGCGGAAGAATTCCATTAGAGATATATTTATTTTGAGGAGTAGGTGGTTATTTCCAAGAAACCATTGACTGTATAGGACTGATGCTCAATAAAATGGCCTGAGTTGGAAATACTTGTTGAAACCATCCAACAGACTTGTAACTAAACCACTGAGAGCAGA
Source organism: Pteropus alecto (assembly GCF_000325575.1). Taxonomy (NCBI): domain Eukaryota; kingdom Metazoa; phylum Chordata; class Mammalia; order Chiroptera; family Pteropodidae; genus Pteropus; species Pteropus alecto. Next base: position 9,372,951 of record NW_006433378.1, on the reverse strand, counting down.
TGTGAAGAGAATGTAAAACTAGAACTAAAATCAAGACTTGAGGAAACATGACATTTAAGAAAAGGTAAAGAAGAAGACAACAATAAAAAGGAGCCTTTGAGGGAAAAAAGAAATACCAACATAGGTAGAAGAAAAACATTGAGAAGCCAAGGGAAGAGAGATTTTTACAAAGGAGAGCACAATCAAATATACAGTACCTGAAGGAAACTGGACTTTGGGTAGTTAACACACAATAGAATATACAGATGTCAAATTATAATGTACACCTGAAAATTATATAATTGTATTAACCAATGTGACCCCAATAAACATAATTTTAAACAAACAAACAAACGAACAAACAAATAAAAAGGAGAACAGAGTAAAAAATGTCCAGTGAGAAGTTCAAGTAATATAACTTCCTAGAAATGACCATTGACCATTGGTGGAGCAGTCTAACCAGAAGACCTTTCAGATCAAAATTAAGTGAAGAAATGGATAGAGTGGAGAAGGGAGTGGGAAAATGTACACTGAGTGTAGCTACTCATTCACCTATCTTGTATTTACATTGTTCCTATGGCTCGAAAGGCTTGCCCTGCATAAAGGAATCCAATCTCTTATAAAAGAGAGAAAGTTTACAGTCAATTCAATAAGGCCCACAACTGAGAGTGCTGAAATAGGCTGAATCTGTAGAGCCCATGTCTCTAAGGATAGCCAGAGAAAAAATCTGGACAAACATCGGGTTTATCTTTCTGTCTGGCTTCACTGCTTCAGAAATCTGAAGGCCCGCAAGGGAGATGCTTTAACTCCAGCTGTCCTACTGGTACTCCAACTTTGTGCCAAGAGTATTTGCCAACCTGTTTTCAAGCTGGCAGCCGCTGAAGCATGGGCCTAACTGGAATGTCTAGTAAGTCCTTCTCTCGTATGGATGTAATGGCAGTTCTTCTGGCAGTGCCTGGGGCTCTCCTTTCATTGTCATTTCAGCAAGTGGGATTCCCAAGTAGAAACGAAGCCTGCTTTGAGTTTGTAATTAGCGTAGACTTCTTACTGAGATCCTGGCCACTAAAATAATTTCTGAAACAAAGTCGGCATAAATAGAATAAATAATTGTGTCTTTCAATACAGATAATCCGGAAATGCCTTAACCATATCATGATAAAAGAAGTATAAGATTGCTGTTAAACAGTTGCCAAATGCCTAACTTATTTTGGCATAGAGGTTTAGAATACTGGTGTGCAAATAAAAAAATTATTAAATCTAAATTAATCTGAATTCCATGGGGGCTTTTGACAAGTGACCTTTAGCACATGTAAAATGCTTGCTTTGTTTTTGCATTATTAACAGTGTTTTTGAATTGGATGTCAAGCCAACCCTATTTCTTAGGCCAGCATCACTGTGGGGCTGGCTCTAAAGAACTGCAGTCTTTCAATTAGACACCCACACTTCTCACTGAAATTCTCTCCTTTGAAAACAATGAAGCAATTCATTGTCCAAGAGTCCTCTGGGGACAGAAAACATCAGTACTGAGCTGAAGTCTTCAAATAAGGGAGCCTTTCAATGTTTGTCTAAAACTCGTTAACCGTTCCCCCCCACCCCCAACAAAAAGAACAGAGACCATTGACAAGCTGAGAGAGTGGATTGGAACAGAAGACAGAAGCAAGGGAAAGCAGAAAACTGACATCTGTTTATCTGATTCTCCAAACTCAACTCTAAAACCAGTATTAATCATAAGCAGAAGTATGTCTTGTTCAAACAGCACGTAGGCTAGCTGGCTGTGGGGCTCTGGGCTGTATTTAAATGGAGCTGAGAGAAGTCTCTGGGTGTCAACCTCTTCGTGCCTTATCATGTTCAAAGTGGATTAAGTTTCCTGAGCAGTGATCCAGTGATCTGTTTCTGTAACAAGTTGTGACGGCTGTGTACTTTCTGCATCACATGAGGGAAGGTATTACTACCACTGAATTTTAAACCTTAATGACTCATTGCGCTGAGTCTTATTCCTAGCACTTGGGAGGAGAGAAACTCACCACCTAGCCTTTTTTTTTTTTTTTGACTGCCCAGAACAAGTCCTATATATTTTCTGAGCACCTGTCCTCTATTTAGTCCTGTAACTTGGTTTATGTTGTAGTATACTAGCTTATTATTATTTGTCTACTACATATTTGTAGTAGACAAATAATAATTCTTTTCCTCCAGAGAGTAGATTTCTCCAGTAAAAGAATGTGTATTTCCTTGTGTGGATATATCCATTATTCTTAGCACTTGGTCCCCAGTGCTTGAAACTTTGTAGGTGCTCAATAAATATTTGCCGAGTGAAGGAATGATTGAAAACATCTTTGCTAGTAGGAGGTATTACTAACAGGTGTTAATAATCTGGAAATATCTTTTTCCAGCTTGCCTACTGACACCTAAACTATTTTCTGAGGTCATACAAGAAACACGATCACATCTTTTGTCATTATTACTATATGAGAATGATTGACTAACAACAGTTTTGGACTTAAGTCCAAGTGCCATCGTATTCACTTGTTGCTTTTTAATCGACAGCTCTAAGATGCGTTCTTACTCTAGAATATTAAAGCAAGAAGGACTTAGATGTCTATTGAAGTCAGATCCAATTTGTTTTACCTGTGAGAAAACTGAGACCTATATAAGTGAGATGGCTGGCCCACATTATGCTTGTGGCAAAGCCAGGACTAGAATTCAGGTCTCACTCTTCTAGTAACTGTGGCACCAGGGACCAACCTTTTCATTTATTAATGAATAACAGTCAGTGAAATATTAAATTCCTTACTCCAAGTCCCCAAATTGCAAGTCAAGACAGAGCTGAGACTGGAAAAACAGCATATAAAGTCCTAGTTCTAGTGGGGATCTCTGAATTTTCTCCATGACTCCTATAAATATTATACACACATATTCTGTATGTGATTCTCATGATGTATTAGAGAATCATGGAATACCAGGGTTGGAACGGAGCTTAAATCCCATTGGCTGAGAACTCACATGCACAACTTTCTGTTCTTAGCACACTATTGGACAGATCTAATTATTAGAAAGTTCATTCTTTAGACAAAACCTACATGTTTGCTTTATGTACTTTCCCTCATCAGTTCAATTTATGTTTCGGGGGCTAGGGAGAACAGGTCTAAGCTCTCTTGAGCATGGCAGGGCAACCACTGTATATACAATTTTATTGTCTCCATAAGTCATCTCTGTTTCAGGATAAATATCTGTTCACTATATTCTTATTATCACAAGAACTTTACCACCCAGTGGTAGATATATAAAGAATATATTTTAACCACGTGAAAAATAACTCAGAAACCAAAATGGTGAAAAAGCATACAAAATGGTAACAATTCACAAATTAAATAAATGCAACACAAAAAGTAATAAAAACAAGCCCAGTGTATGATTATAATAAAGGTTATCAATTCACAAAGAAGAATAAGAACACTGGGAATAAAAGTGAAAATGGTAGAAAGAGTGAATGAGATGAAAAATTACTGCACAGATTGCTCAGCTAAAACCTTCGAGCAGCAATTTGGTGATAGCAGTAGGGTTATTTTCATGTCTAAGGCATAGGAATGTTAAAATAAAAACAATTAAAAACTTTCAGAGAGTGTTGACATCTTTGTGAATGACTCAAAGTCACTGCGTGTGAGGTGAATACCACGTTGCATTGGTTGTTTCAGGAAATTATGAGATAGAAAAGTTTGAGATGACTGCAAAGAGTTGAGAAACAATCAGAAGACCGACCAAATTTATATATGAAGCACTGAAAATTGAACGTTTGGCCAACATCTCCAGTTTCCTGTGGTTTCAGGGACAGAACCAGTAAGACCCAAAGTCCATCTTTAATTAGCCACCTACTTATTTTGTTAAGAAATCAAAAGCGCCTGTAAAGTAGAATTAGAATAAGAGAGTAGAGAAATTCATTCAAATTTTGCTGAGCATACAAGTTGAGGGTTGAGCAGCAGCCAACAAGACAAATCTGTAAAGCAGACTAAGGCATTAGGGAACTTGTTTGTAGTCTGAGAGAGAAAATAAAGCATAAAAAGAATGATCAGAAAGGTAGTTGTGATCTTTCCTAAATTATGAACTTCCATAACTGTGCACAGAGCTTTTACAAAGATTTCTTCATCCACCTCACTTCTCCCAGAGTCTAAGATAGCACATTTTAATGATATGTTTTTGATTAAAAAATACAATTGAAGTGGCCTGAAGTGATGATTGCTTCCAACAGGGAGAAGATACATTGGATCAGAGCCTCCTTTGGTGTTTTTCTTAAACAAGATTATTGTTTCCAGGCAGCATGGCTGCTACTCCCCACAACGTTCCTTCTGAACAAAATGGCCTTTTTCTTTCCCTTCCCTTAGTGTTTTGGACTCTATTTATTTTAATTATACTTTTAACCACAAAAATGAAGAAATGATGAGGCTCACTCTAAATCTGAAACTGGGGTGATGTAAATAATGCATCTGCTTTGTTCCTGAAAGTCTACTTGTGAAAAGACTCACAGCCAACATTTTGTGCATATGATTCCCATAATAGTGTTCTCCATTTGTAGGAAAATGACAAATATTGCATCCTCACATCTTAGGTTACTTAAAAAAGATACTTTCTCTTTTATACATTGTGTAAATGGCAAGTCAACTGTCTGTAATAGGACTTTTTTTTTCTCTATTTTAATGGACTTTATTTCTTGAGCAGTTTTAGGTTCATGGTAAACTGAGCGGATATGCAGAGTTCTTATATACTCCCTACTCCTGCATAAGCACAACCTCCCACACAATAATTATCCCACACCAGAGTAGTGCATTTGTTACAATCAATTAACCTACATTGACATGCTACTTTTCTTTATTTTTAAACTATGTCATGCCATCGAGCACTTTGAGGGAGACTCCCAATTCCGATCATGGAAATAAAATTTGACTATATTAGTAAAATTTTATATTCTTGAATATTCACTGTATTGCTTATCTTTTAAATGGCTGATTAGCAACAAACATCTAATAGTCTTGAAGACTGATGCTCGGATAGTTTAGATATTTCATTTTTTATTTGATGTCACTGAAGCATTCTGAAGGGTCAATGTAGATCCAGGAAAATAGAAGTGTTGTGTGAAGTTTTGCATGACTAAGAAAAAAATGGGACATGGTCACTCACACTGTCTGGGTTTTGTGATTTTGTCATATTCTTGTCAATCTGTAAAACCAGGCTTTTAGTTTGTCTTTGAAACTCTGTATTTTAGATACTGTGACTAAAAATCTCTGACAAATATAAAATCCCATAAAATTTAAAACATGAATATATTGTTTACTGTCCTGCTCTTTTATAAATAAAAGAATTCATATATAGAGCAAGAAAAGTTATCATGGATAAAGAAAAACATAATGTAGTGATAAAGGGGTCAATTTTCAAGAAAATATAACAATCTTTAACATGTATGCCCCCAAAACAGAAAATTAAAGTTTGTCAGGCAAAAACTAATAGAACTATAAGGAAAAATAGTTAAATCCACTATTATAGTTGGAGACTCCAATCCCCTCTATCAGAAACAGACATATTTAGAAGGCAGACAATCAGTAAAGACATAGTTGAATTCAACAACACCATCAATCAACTGGATATAATGGAGATGCGTATATACATATATATATGTATAAATATACTGGTTTATCCAAAAACAGCAGAATACACATTCTTTTCAAGCTTACATGGAACATTAGCCAAAATAAACCACATTCTGGGCTGTAGAATACAGTTTAACAAATTAAAAAAATAAAAATTATACAAGAGATTAAACTAGAAAGTAATAGAGTTGAAAAATCTTAAAATACTTGAGGGTTACATAGCATTTATTTAAATAGCACATGATCAAATAAGGAATCTCAAGAAAAATTTAAAATTATTTTGAATTAAATGAAAATAAATAATCTAACATCAAATTTTGTGGAATATAGCAAAAGTAATTCTTAGAAGGAAATTTATAGCATGGAATACATACATTAAAAAAGAAAAAAGATCTAAAATCAATTATAATCTTTCACCTTAGGAAACTAGAAAAGGAAAAACAAATTAAACCTAAACAGAAGAAAAGAAATAATAAAAATTAGAGCAAACATCAATTAAATATAATACTGGAAAACATTAGAGAAAGTAGAAATCTGATACTTTGAAAAGATTAATAAAATTGATAAGCATCTAGGTAGGCTAAGAAAAAAGAGAAAGGACACACATTATGAATATTAGAAATTAAAGAGAGAATATCACTAAGGGCCCAAAGACATAAAGTATAATTGAGGAATACTATGAAAACACTGTGCCATTAAATTAGATAACCTAGAAAAAAATGGACCAATTCCTTGAAAGGAATCTTCTAGAACTCATAAGAGAAGAAAGAATATGAATTAGCCTATATCTATGATGAAATTGAATTGATAATTAATAATTTTCCAAAACAAAAAACATCAATCCCAGATGGGTTCTTTAGTGAATACCACCAACTTTAAGGAAGAAATTATACTAATTCTCTACACTCTCTTCCAGAAGATACAAGTAGAAGGAATACTTTCTAACTTATTCTATGAAGCCAGCATTACCATTACACCAAAACCATAAAAAGATATTACGAGAAAAGAAAACTACAGACCACTATCTCTCGTGAACATAGATGCAAAACCTTCAGAAATATTACCACCTCGAATCCAGACATGGATACAAAGAATTATGCACTTTACCAAGGAGATTTATCTCTAGTTATGTGAGGCTGGATCTACATTCAAAATCAATTATTGTAATCCATCATGTCGACAGGCTAAAGAAGAAAAAAAAATCTCATGATCATAGCCATAGATGCAAAAAAAGCATTTGCAAAATTTAACACTCATTCATGGTAAAAACTCTCAGTAAACTAGGAATATAAGAGAACTTCCTTAACTTGATAAAGAACATGTACGAAAAACCTACGACTAACATCATACTTTATGGTGAGAAACTAAAATCTGTTTCTCTAAAATCAGGCAGTCCCCTCTCACCACTTCTTTTCAACATTGTACTGAAAGTTCTAGTTACTGCAATAAAAAAAAAATGAAATAAAAAGTTATACATATTGGGAAGAAAGAAATAAAACTGTCATTGTGCAGAGATGATATGATTTTCTATGTAGAAGATAAAAAAACTAAAAAAAAAACCCTCTGGAACTGATTATATTTATAGCAAGTTTGCAGGATACAAAGTTAATATGCAAAAGTCATTTATTTCCCTATATACAAGCAATGAACAAGTGGAATTTAGAATTTAAAACACAATACCATTTACAAAGATAGTCTTTGACAAATAATGCTGAAACAGCTGGACATCCACATGCAAAAATTAAGTCTAGACACAGACTTAATTATATTCTCCATAAAAATTAACCCAAAATGGATCATGGTGCTAAATACAAAACTATAAAACTTTTAGAAGATAACATGAAAGAAAATCTAGATGACTTTGGGTTTGACAATGACTTTTTAGATGTAATACCAAAGGCATGATCCATAAGATGAATTGATAAGCTGGACTTCATTAAAATTAAAATTTTCTGCTCTGTAAAAGACACTATCAAGAGAATGAAAAGACTATGAAAAAAATTTTTTCACAAAACATATCTGATAAAGAACTGTTAGCCAAAATATATAACGAACTCTTAAAACTCAGTAATAAAAAAGAAACCAATTAAAAAACATATCTTAATGGACATCTCACCAAAGAAGATGTAAAAATGGCAGGCAAACATATAAAAAGATGTTCAATACCATATGTCATCTGCAAAATGAAAATTAAAACAATAATAAAAAACCACTATACACATAGAATGGCCAAAATCCAGAACACTGACAACACCAAATGATGCTGAGGATGTAGGGCAAGAGAAACTCATTTATTACCGGCAAAAATGCAAAATGATACAGCTATGTTCGAAGAGTTTGGAAGTTTCTCATAAAGCTAAATATACTCTTTCCAAATGATCTAATAATCATGCCCCTTGGTATTTACCCCAAAGAGTTAGAAACTCATGTTTGCACAAAAACCTGCATGAGGATGCTCATAGCAGCTGTATTTATAATAGACAAAATTTTTAAGCAACCAAGATATCCTTTGGTAGACGAATGAAAAAACTGTGGTATATCCACAGAATGGACTATAATTCAACACTAAAAACTAACGAGCTATCAAACCATGAAGAGACATGGAGGAGTTTATGTGTGTGCATGTGTGGAGGCAAAGGGTATATGGGAAATCTCTGTACCTTCTGCTCAATGTTGCTATAAACCTAAAACTACTCTAAAAATGTATTTTAAAAAGGGAAAAAAGACAATTTATAAATCAGTGGCCTCTGTCTATGCTTGTCCAGTTGATGTATATACTGTAACATGTTAACAGATGTAATAGCCAAGTATGACCAGTTATCACTATTTTTGTCATAGTGAATTTTATTTCTAGAGTGGAGAGACGTGTGTGAGCATGACCTTCCAACTAAAGTCAATCTGGGTTTGAATCTTGCTTTAAGCACATAGTTGCTGGATGACTTTGGATTATTACTTAACCCTGCTGATCTTCATGTTCCATTCTGTGAAGTGGGGCTACGCATTTCTACTTTGCAATGTTGTCAGGGCAAGGATTAGCAAAAATATATTTAAAGCCCATTTCATATAACAGGCACTCTCGTTGTTATGAAACATAAAGAACATTGACTCAGGAGCCAAACCAAATATCTAATCTCGGGCAAAATATTTAACTTTTCTATGCTTCCTTCTCCTTACTTGAAGATTATGATAGTAATAGTGCATACCTCATGGAACTCTTGCAAAATTTAAAAAAAAAATAGCCAAAATCATATAAATTTCTTACAGCAATGCAAGGCACATAGTAGATGTCATGTAATATTTGTTATAACCGTACTATATCATCTTGAATTGGAAATATCTAAAGAGAAGAAACTGTGCCCATCTCCTTAATACCTAGATAAAGATTTTGGTCACTGTTGTCAACTGAGAGTCTAATGCTGAACTTTTCTTTACCTATGATTTTTTTAATTCTGTCTTTGAAAATCTATTATGTCTCTTAAAGCAGTTTAGGTCAATTTTCTAATTTAGAACTATGCAAATAAAGTATGTGTGTATGAGTTGATAAAATTTTATTTCCAAATTATGTCTTCCACAGTTTTTAACATTAAACCATAAATTGCTTTCCATGGACCAGTATCTCAATTATGCTTCTGGTTAGAAATAATTCTTCAAAGTATCACCTGTAATGGTCATATTTCTAGCAAGCTATGATACTTCAGAAACATCATTAGATCTGTTGTTAGATACACCTGAGTTTAGACTCACTCTGATGTTTACTAACTATGTGATGTGAGGAATGTCAGTTATTTTCTGTGGTCTAATTTCCTAATACGCAAAAAGCATGACTGTGGAAAAATAAAATATTGTGTCAACCACTGTTCTATATGTTCTAAAATGACACAAAGACATATGTACCTGATCCTAACATTTGGTGAAGTAATTAAAATTCACAATTCCAGTGACGATTTGCTTGGATTCACATTAGGGCCCTGCTGTTTACTAGCTTGGTGACATTAGCAAGTTAATTCACCTTATTGTGCCTCGATTTCCTCATCTATGAAATAGAGATGGTAAGAATATATACCTTAGGGGGTTGTTGTGGGCACTGAGTAAGCCAATTTATATAAAAGGCTTAGTATAAACTTTATCATCTTTAGGATTTAAGGTTTAAACACATACAACCACAAGAAATGTAAATGCTGAAAATCAGAGAGTATAAAAATCAAGTGACAGAATGAGAAATACAGATATCAACATTTTGTGAAAAAATACCATGAACAATATCCATTCCAGTTCAAATTTTGATGTGCCAAATCAACTGAATATTACATCTCTCAGACATTTATAAATTTTCTGCATTTTGAGAACATCCCAATAGTAGAGGAGCAGAGAGTACAGAGGTGGTGTCTTTTCAAGGGTAGAATTCATAAAGAAAACCTGAGCTCTGTTTGGGTAGTATTGTGATTTCTAAGTTCCTAAAATCAGAGTTATATAGTCATTCTAAATTATAAATCAATTTACAAATAGATACGAGATTTGAAATTAATTTTTATGTCAAATATTTTTAAATCAACACAGGAAATTATTATTTAAATTATGTTGATAAAGAATTTTTTAATATTCTCATTTTCATGTAGTTAGAAAACTTAGATTTTTCTTCTATCAGTTGCTCTTCAAAAGGAGTAATTCTGTTCTGTTTCATATGCTATAAAAGCAAATGAAAGAAAACAAAATAAAACAAAAATATCCACTTTTGATTATGCTCAATTCTTTCCAATATTCTGGCTTGATATTTCACTTAGGGCTTTTAAGAGGGAAAAATGCAGATTTTTAACTTTTGTATTCTAATGATAGTTAAACTTTAGTGATTCTCGCTGTATCAGTTAGGTTTGTAACCTGTACTTAATGCTTCAGTAAATCAAGAATTTGAACATTTTACAGCAGTTTCCCTTTTTTCCCCTGAGATAAAAATGATGTCTCTACTGCTATGGCAACTGTCAGATAAAAAGATTATCTGAGATTATTGTGGCTGAAAAGAAGTTGTTTTTTCCTATTAAATACTAAGAATTATTAATCAAAGAATCAATGCATTTGAAATAAATGGACTGTATTGTTATACCCGAATATGTAAGAACAAGTACAGTATAATGATGAGCATGTCAGTCCACTGACTTTTAAAATTTCAAAATAAGTCACAGTTTTTTCTTGTATTTTTAAAATTCCCAAAAGGAATAGTTCTCAGAAACATTTTGAAATCATAATACATATAAAATAAAATAATTATTTAGAGAACAATAAAACATATACAATAAACATGCTTGTACAGGAGAAGAATAATATCCATACATACACTCACCAAGCAGATTAAGAAAGAAAGAATGGCAACACTGCTAGGAGTAACTGTTTAACCCCTCCCTGATCACATACATCAATCTTTTTTTCCCCCACCTTCCACATTACTAACTTCTTATGCTTTTACGGATACTTTTGCTGTGTGTGTATACGTTCCAAAACAAACTATCCCACTGCTTCATATACTTTTAAGCCTTATGTGAATGGCATCATGAAGTCTAAGGACAGGTTATATCTCTTCATTTTGTTATTCTTTGGTGCCTTTAAGTGCTACTTTGATTTCATTCACAGATACTTTACCTATTGAAAGATATCTATATTCCTGGGTTCTTCATATTTTACTAGTTATTGCTATGTTTTTTAAATTATATTTTTAAATTGTTTAGTTCTCATATTAACACTTGGAGGTCTCATAGTTTGTAATCTCGTGGATATTTTAGGCAAGGAAGTAATGCAAATATTGAAAATTTTGTCTTTTCCTTTCTAATTCCTGTATCTTTCATTTCATTTGGTTTTCGTGTTGCCTGGGCTAGGACTTCCATTATAATGTCGATTAGAAGTACTGGTAGAAAACTTTTTCTTGTCCCTGAGTTGAATGTTTTTACTTCAAAACTTTCACCATTACACATGATGTTTGTTCTTTAGTAAAATGCAGAGAAATTTCTTCACTAACTATTGATTTATTGATATTTTTTATTTCTTCTTGCATCAATTTTGGTAATTTGTTTTTTAAGAAAATTACACTTTTTACCTAAGTATTTAAATGTATTGGCATATATGTAGTATTCTTTATGATTTTAAAAATCTCTATCTACAGTTATACCTTCAAACTTTTTTATTCTCTCTAATATTTTTGTCATTTCTTGCTTGACATGTTTGCTGGACATTTACCTATTTATTATTCATTTTAAATAACCTGACTTTATATTGTTAGTTATTTCTAGTCTTTTTAATTTGTTAATATTTGCCTTTATCTTTCTTATTTAGTTCTTCAAGTTACTTTAGGCTTAACTTATTTATTTTCAATCTTGACTTTTTTATAATGAGAGTATTTAAATCCATTTGAGGTCATAAATTTCCTTCTAAGAACTACTTTAAGTTGCGTTCTCAAGTGTTGATACGTTGCATATTCATTTTTTCTTTATGTAAATAGTTCATAATTTCCATGATGATTTCTTCTTATTTAATCCATTACTTCTTCATGTATTTTTTAGTTTAAAAAAAGTTCACCATCTTCTTTATCATTGACTCGTATGTTAATCACACTGTGGTCAGGAAAGTCTGTATATTAATTTTTTTAATATGATGAGACTATTTTTGAAAACTAATATATGACAATTTTTGGTTATCATCTATGTATACATAAACAAGATTTTAAACTGTTGATGAAGTCATGGGTCTCTGTTTATCTATTAGAATAAACTTAATTGTGTTGTTCACAGCCTCTATATTTTTACTACAATAGTCCCCCCTTATCTGCAATTTTGCTTTCTGTTGATGCCTTAAATGGCCCTGACTTTATACTTTGGCATATTTTTTCCAAAAAGTCACAGGTTTTTCTTTTAGAGTTTCTTGCAATTCGGTGAGCCAACATATTCTTTAGTCTTTGCTTGCATTCTTTTTTCTTAATGGAGTAAACACACAACACATATGCACACACACACATATTCTCCTAGGTAAAGGTATATATATATTTGTAACCGTATTAAAAGTGCCATTCATTTATTATAAAATAGTTGTTCTTTGGTGGTTCCAGGAGTAAACATACAACACATATGTACACACACACACATATTCTCCTAGGTAAAGACATATATATTTGTAATCATATTAAAAGTGCCATTCATTTATTATAAAATAGTTATACTTTGGTGGTTCCAGGCCAGTAAAGGCAGGACTTGAAACGGCAAGAGGAGTTTTAAAATTAATTCAAATTTGTATTATGGTTCTTCATATCCCTTTAATATACAGATTAACATTACATGGAAGATTCTCAGAAAAGAAGAGAGAAAATATGAGATCCAAGGACCGCAAGAAACAAGAGCCCAAATAGAAAGCTCCCATGTAATCTTTTCTGGAGACAATTCTCTTCCATCTGCTTCTGCTGTGGCTTGCCCTCTGTGCGCTGTTCGAGGCTGGCAGCAGCATTCTTGTCTCTTAATATGGGATCTCAGATTGTGAAATGTATCTGATATTGTCCTAGTTCCCAGATTATATTGACTCTAAAGTCACTAGTAACCAATGCGTGGAGCTCTGTCTTGATGCCTCCCTCACACAGCGAAAAGATACTGCTGGGTTTTTTTTGACCAGCTTATTTGTCCCTTTGGCCTCTTAATTTTCAGAGTGTGCCTAAGCCTAATCACTAAGACACATAAAATCAGAATAGCTAACTGTGTCACATTTATATTTTGCCTTTCTGTTCTGTCCTAGGCCCTCATCTATGTCTCTTTTCATTTTATTTGCCCAATGCCACAGTGTGTGGCTGCATGCTGTATCACTCCCAGAGGACTGGGGGACATTTGTTTGGATGGCAGAGAAAAGCAATACCCTCTGGATTTGTGCATTGTGTTGGCATCTCACAGGTTGGCCCTGACCAGGAAGCTTGATGCTAGTCTGTGAATCAGGAAGAATGTAACCATCATCACCATGTTGCACTAAATTTTATAGAGTTAATTTTGTCAAGAAATAGAAATTATCTTAAGTGACATAGAAAGCTCTCATTTTGACAATTGTTTTATTAGATATACATGGATGAATAGAATAATAACAATAGTAAACAGTAGCAAATGAAATATTTCCATCCAGTTGCATCCTAGTGACTGTTTCAGAGATGTCTTGTAGTCATTTTCCTTCAAATTAGCCACTATCTCAGGTTAAAGAGTTTTCATATTGAGAATCCACAAAGGAATTTATAATCTTAACTTTTCATCATTCATATCACAGTCATAACTACCACTTTGCAAAAATAAGTGATCCAAATCCACAAGTCCTAAAATGGTTGATATGCTCAGAACAATTGAACAAATCCTCCTGAAGTCTGGTTTGTCAATTCTACTTATCTCAGAAACTAAAATCTTAAGAAAATCTGACATTCTTTGAAATTTTGAGTTTGGAAAGTTTAGTGTAATCAAATCATGCGATACCAGGATTCACTTGGTAGAACATAATCAATGTTGTAAAATTGCAGTATTCAGATTGCAGGGAAATAAACAGCCTAGTCTCTGTCAAGGGAGTCCTGGGGCTCATTAATGAAAGCCTAGCAGGGACCGAAGAATGGTTGATGGCAATTTAACTGTTTGTCTCTGTTTTATAATCTCGAAAGTTAAAAAATAATTTCTATCCCCATTTTGAGGAAAGGAGATTCTATAAAGAGATGTTGTGGACATGGAGATGTGTCACCCAGACTACCCTGAGGAAGGACTTTGTCTCAGCAGACAGCCTCCAGTTGTCCGCTTCCTCAGGGTTTGACCCATCTGCAGAGAGCCAGCTTGCTCAAGCCCATGTTTTTCCCAGGCAGGACATAACCAATGACTGATCAAGATAGCTGTATAAAGGTCTATTTCCACCCAATGCAGGTCATCTCTGATGGGCCATATACACTTCTGAGTTCTCCACAGGGACTGCTCCCTCTACCTTATTTTGTTTCATCTCTACCCCTTCCCAAAATGTTGATGTTTAATAAAAACTGTGCCAAATTTTGTTTTCAGACCTTCAACAAAAGATAAAATGGCATTTTTAGATATATACTATCCTGTGTTAGTTTGAGAGGATTATGAAAAACACATCTAAACATAATTAAGAGACAATGTATTATCGAACACAAAAAGACATATATTTGTTATAACTTTTCAAAATCCTTAACGTCAGTTGTTTAATTTTATCAATCCCTCAGTCAAAGCACACAGGCAAATCAGACACTGATGACACCTTCTTACCTTTCTTGTAGAACTTCCTCTTTTACTATAAAAACTGCCAATTTAATCAGTAATATTTTTAAGAGAATTTAATGAAAAAAACCCAAAGCAGCTGAAAAAATATTGTAATGTGGAAGCCTTGGAAGAAATATACAGAATTCTAAGAATGTGAAAGAATTGCAGAAAACAGTTCCACTGAATCAAGCAAAATATAAACCATTTTAATGTGAATGACCTATTGTGAATCACGTCTTTGGGTGGGCAATTCAATAAACATTATTTAATTGGTGTCCACAGTGTGTAAAGCCTGCTGCTGGGCATAGCAAGTGTTACAATCAAGTGAGAAGAGCTTCCTGTTGTCAGATACAGAATGAAATAAAGAAACATGTTAATTATATTTCAAATGCTCTGGGGCTTCAGAGAGAGAGAAAGAGACAGAGAGAGAGAGAGAGAGAGAGAGAGAGAGAGAGAGAGAGAGAGACAGTGACAGAGACAGACAGAGACAGGGAGACAGAGAGACAGAAACAGAGAGACAGAGACAGAGAGAGAGGGAGAAACAGAGACAGAGAGGCAGAGACAAAGAGACAGAGAGGATGGAGAGAAAGAGAGAGAGAGAGAAAGGAAGATACATCTGAGAGAGGCTATGAAAATGAGCAAAATCCTGTCATTCAGTTAGGATTCAAGAGATATGGAGTTAAAGTTAAGACAATAACATGAGCATTGTACGCTTTTCTAGACTTCCCTTGGTCTCAGTTTCTTACCCATGAAGAGAAATAACAGTTGGACAAGATTAGGGCTTTTCAAACTACATCTCTTGAAGCACAGTTAACTCATTAAATAGTTCTTCCAGGTCAACTTGTTGGAGGATAGTCTTTGGAAGAAGGATCTATTAACATGTACTTGAACTTCTTGCAAATGTGCATAGGTTAGGAAGATTTGTTTTTTCTTTTTCTTTTTAAAATTCAGGCCCGTGCTTGCTTTTGCAAATAAAAATATATGGGTGAGTACACTGCCACAGCACACATGTGCCAAGTCCAATTAAAGTTAGCCCAGGCTTGGATGTATCTGCTCTGTACATGTGTTCACGGCTGCCTAGCAGTAGTTGTGCAATAAAGAGTGAGTGGGTGGCATGCCAGGTCGCGATAATATCTTTTACAGGTTTTATCTGAATGTTTTGTAAGTGTCTTGTCTGACTTTTTTTTTTTTTCGTGAAGGAGAATGTGAGCAGATGGCAGATGTTGTCAGGGTTTTAACTTTGAAATAAGACTGGCCAACTACCTTCTTCTGTTTCCAGTGTCTAGATTAGAACAAATTGAAGAGTATTCTTAGTGTGAGGCAAAGTGGCAAATAAGGATTACTGTTTGCAACTACATATCTTTCTGAAATTATGTAACTTTGGCAAAATACAAAAGTAAATGAAATGCTGAGGTTGATTGGACTACAGATATTACCCATAATAGTACTCCACTTTTCAACTTTTTATGTTTATCGAAACTGACATTCTCATTTGGTGATGTTGAATTTACAAAGTTATAAATTTGGATATGTTTAATATCTTTTTATTAGAAAAACAACAATTTTGGTGCCCCAAAATAACTGAAGCCCTATGATTTTACTTGACAAAAAAATATTGATTTTAAAGTTTGGAAACTTTTATGAGATCCCTTCCATGTAGATAATTTAGTGATCGCTCCTTGTTTTAAAGAGTTCTCTATTCCTGGATGTATGTTTGCAAGAAATAGATAAAAGGTGTCCTTATTATTATTACGCATAAAATAAAAACAGTAGAGCAAGGTTTTCACTACTAAAATTTTGGTAGCAAACAAAAACAAAAACAAACTGCAATAATTGTCATGGTTTATGAAGGAACATTAATGAGGACCAAATATTATGTCTAGAACAGAATTGATGCGTATAGCTGCTCATTAAATATTTGTTGAATGAACAAGCATTCCTAGTGGGGATGGAAAGGAAAAGCCAAATACACAACAATCAGAGTTTTAGAGATCCTTTATTTAACTAAAAATGAGAAGAATATGAATCAGTATAAAGAGGTTTCAAAATATTTGAAAATAAAATCAGAATAGCAGTGAGTTCAATAAAAATTTGAAAGCCTTAGGATATCCAAATGTTTCATATCTAAAGAAAAGTTTTGAATAGCTAGACTATAATAATTTTGTTATAGATCTAATGTTTGGACCAAATAAAACCAGAACATATTTTAAAATTAAAAAGAAAAAAAATAAACATTTCGTATTTCATAGTAGAGTTAGGAAAACAGGGCATGTAACAAAATCTACAGACAAAGGGATAATTAAATGTGATTCCTAGCATTTTAGTACAATGTAGATAGCGATTTCCAGGAAGCCTGTTGGAAAAAAATATGTATAACAGAATTAATCTTAAGAGAATATCTATAAGGAAATTATGGTTATAAAAATCAATGAAAAACATAAATTTATAATGAGCAGTTTTCCTTTCTTGGGAGAATTAACCTTTTCAAAAAGAACCAGCGAAAGATGAATAACGGGGACACTGAAGGGAGATAGGGATAAAAACCTATCACATCTTCAATGTGCAATCACAAAGCTTACAATTTTAAGGCGTAAGCCCAGATCTACTTATTTCTAAGTCTTGCCTTTAACAAATAAATCAGATCTATTCCCATTTTACAGATGAGATCAATAAAGTTTAGAAAGATTTCTGAGTAAAAAAAAAGATAGTTCAGCTTTTTTAATGTAGTGCTTTCTACTTCCACTTTTAATGTGAATTTTATTTATACAATTTATTGTCAAAATACGATTGTCAAGAGCGATTAAAAATACCAGGAGATTGTTTGCTTTATTGTTTTGTCAGCTCTTCCAATCATATTTAACTTAACATTAATTAGATATCATAAGATGTTCTTAGTGGTTATTTGTCACTTTGCAGGGTTGGTGGGGTGGTGCTGGAGCGCACTGTGATTTCTTTTTTCTTCTTCTTTTTTTTTTTTTTTTCTTTTGGTTCTCTGAGAACTTAAAAACTGGCCCCATGGCGCGGGGAGGTGGAAGGAGGCGGGAGCTTACAGCAGAAACGGCGTGCCCAGGCTGGGAGGCTCCACAGGACGCCCAAGGGCTTCCGTCTACTTGCCCCTGGGACTCTTTAAGTAGCAGGTCACACATCCAATCCCAGGAGGCACATCCACACCCCACCCTCAGGGGCTCGAATGCGGGAGTGGGGACAGACGGGCTCCCTGAGGCTTAGCCTTCCCCTAGGAAGACTGGCCTAGTCTGGCCAAGAGCGGCAGGGGAAGAACGAAGGTTCTAGGGAAGTGGGAGGACTCGGTATTAAATATGTCATAAATAGGGAGGCTGGGTGGCTAATACTGCGAGGACGGGCAGGGGTCACATCCTTCTCGTCCAGGTGGAGACTAGGGCCTCGGCCCTGCTCCCGGTGAGGCCGCTGGCCCCTGAGGTCACTGCTGCCAGGGCCCACTGGCACTGCTGGAGAACAAATCCGCTGCAAGGGTGCCGACTGGGATCCCCCTGCAGTCTCAAAGGCTGGGACTTCAGGCGCACAGCCCCGAGGCTCACGGCGTCTCTGCCTTGCTTCTTTTCTCCTGGAGCTTGGTGTGCACGTCCTTTTAGGAGTCTCCTGCCCCCTCTCCCCTCACCCCGCCCCATTGTGCGTGGTTTTGGTGGGAGCTGGTAATAGCCTCCCACAGTGGACCCACGTGCCAGACGTCTCCTCTCTGCCCGAATGCAATAAAGCAGGGAACGGCTCGTGGGGCTCTCTCCTGTTTGTTAGTCAAAGTCCCTAGCCTCCTCTTATTCTCTGATCTCCCACAGTATCAACAAATATACTTTATCTTAAGTTAGCCAGGGTCATTTTATGATGCTTGCAACCAAGGACACTGAAAGTCACAATATTTATTTGGAGAAAAGGCAATGGTCATCTTTTCAAAATAGTATTAACCCTTGAATTATTTTTAATGATATTTTAATCATACATTTCAGAAATGAAAAAACAAAGACTTAAAGAGTGTTATGAGCTAAATATTGTTCCCTCAAAATTCATATGTTGAAGCCCTAAACCCCAGTACTCAGAATGTGACTATATTTGAAAACAGGTCCTTTGAAGAGGTAGGTAGGTTAAAATAGGGTCTTTCAGGTGGACCCTAATCCAATCTGACTAGTATCCTTATCAGATGAAGAGATTAAGACTCAGTCAGGAACACCCCTCACATGAATGTACACAGGTGCGAGCACACAGAGAGGAGGTATCTGCTATAGACTGTTTTTGTGTCCCCTCAAAACTCATATGTTAAAACCTAACCCCTGATATGATGGTATTTGGAGATAGGGCCGTTAGGGCTTGATTAGGTCACGAGGGTGGAGATAAATGAGATTAGTCTCCTTATGAGAGACCCCAGGGAGCTCCCTTGCCCCATCTCCTTGTGAGGGTGCAGCCAGAAAACAGCCATCTATGAACAAGGAAGTGGCCTCTCAGCAGGTACTGAATGTGCTAGTGACTTGATCTTAGACTTCTCAGTCTTCAGAACTGTGAGAAATATGTCTTTGTTGTTTAAGCCATCCAGTCCGTGGTATTTCGGTATGGTGGCCCTAAAAAACTAATACAAAAGAGTAATACTGATTGTCCAATATTGTCCTGTTAAATCCGGCAAAAGTTAGACCTAAATCCAAATTTAGAATGTCTCAGTCTGGTGGGTATGCTGATTTATACATGCAGCTGTAAACTTGGGTCAGATGTATTATGAGAGTTATAATATTATTTTGACTGATATTTTGGTTAATAATGTAATCAACTAGCATGAAACTTAAAACATCTGGTTATGCTCGGCAATCTATAAAAATGGCTTTAACTCTGAGATTGAATATAGGAATATGAAAAACCATATTAATATTCACACGCACATACATGAGTGACTGACTATATTTTTAGATTCCCAGTTCACATCATTTAAACAACTCTATTACATTTTGATAGAGATTTGTTTTTCAAGACCCACATTCCAGAGTATGATTCAGTGGGTCTTAAGAAAAGACCACACTCATCTGTGATTTTAGAAATAATTACATTCTAAGCTTTTATCAAATGGTTTATGGCTTCTGCCAAAATCCATAATTAACCTTTTTCTTAACTCATTTTGTAAATTAAATACTAGGTTACCAAAGGAGTTATGCTAAATATAAATACAAAAAAATAAATAAATAAATAAATAAAAAGGAAATGCAGCCTATCCTTAATTTAGTGGAAAATAGAGGGTGAGTAAAAGCTTCTCTGGGGAAACGAATTGATTCAATTAACTGCTTTAGTTAAATTAATCCCATTAGAGAACCAAACACTATCCAGTGCTCTGGAAAAGTAACTTACTAAATGGCTCTCTGGTGTCTCAGCAGTTAATATAATATAGGTAGGTAAAAACATGTCCCCTACAGTGTTTTATCCACTGTAGTTCAAAGGAAGCTTAATCAAAATATTTTTATTTTCTGTTCTGTCCTTGAAAGAAGCTCACTGTTTGGGGTATTATTGTCAAATGAATCAGCCTCAGGCATTTATATTAAAAAAATTCCATTAAAGCTATCCTCACAATTGAGTAAATAACCTCATTTAGTTTTTTACTAAGTACCTTTCTTAAACTTTTATTATATAGTTTATCAGCAGGATAAATTTATTGTATGAAGAAGAGCAGGATTTCTCTTCAAAAGATTAAGTGGAAAAGAGAGAAGTGGCCATGTAATACCTTAAAAATTTCTGCAGGAATTTTGAATTAATGAAGACTCGAACATAGTGCCTGAGAAAATTAAAATGGGTGATTTGTCCTAATGGAAATATGTAGTTTCCTTGAAAGTTAAAATCAGAAAAGTAATACCATTTAAAATGCATCAAAAATGTAAAATTCTTAGAAATAGATTTGATAAAAATCTATAAATTAAAAACTATAAAACATTGCTTAGACAAATTAAAGACTGGAAGACTCAATTGTTAAGATGTCAGTTACTCCCAAATTGATCAATAAAGTCAAAATATCGATAGGGCTTTTTGTAGAAATTAATAAGCTGATTTTAAATTTCAAACAGAAATGCAAAAGACCTATAATAGCTAATAAGAATAAAGTTGGAGGGCTTACACTGCTTGGCTTCAAGAAGAAATTTATGAATATATAATATTAAAATCTAGTTATATGTATAAAAACTATAAACATACTATACAGTGTGGCATTGCCATCAAAATATAAAAATAGACCAAAGGAAAAGAATGAGGTCCAGAATTAGAACACTGATTTTTTTAACAAAAGTTTAAAAGCAATTTAATGAAGAAAGGAGACTATTTTCAACAAATGGTAGAACAATTTGTTATCAACATACACAAAAAGAAATTTATCTACATCTTGCACCATGTACAAAAATTAACTTAAATTGGACAATAAACCTAAAAATAAAGCTTAAACTTATAAAACTTCTAGGAAAAAATCTTGTGACCTCGGTTTAGGAATGATTTTTTTTTTTTTTTTTTTTGCTGGAACACCAAAAGCAGAAAGCTGAGTTCTCTTCCCAAAATGGATATATTATACTTCATCAAATTTTTAAATGTTAGCTATTTGAAAGATATTGTTTAAAAAAAAAGTAAAAAGAGAAGCCATATACTGGGAGAACATATTTGCAAAGCATAGATCTGAAAAATGGCTTGTATCCAGAATATATTCAGAATAATAATAAAAAACAAAAATCCAGTTTTAAAAAGGGACAAAAGACTTGGACAGGGACTTCACAAAGAAGATATATAAATGACAAGCATTTGTAAAGATGCTCAACGTTATTTGACATTAGGGAAAGGCAAAATAAAACCACAATGAGATACACTACACACCTATAAAAATGAGCATTAAAAAGGCTGACAATATCAAGTGTTGGTGAAGATATTAGGAGCTGAATCCTCATATACTGCTGGTAGGTACGTAAAGTGGTACAACCACTTTGGAAAGCAGTTTGACAGTTTCTTTACATGTTAAACATACACATATGACCCCGGCATCCACTTCTATTATCTTCCTAAAAACCATTGGTAAAATAGAGGAAAGTGGTTGGAGCTTCTTACACACACACACACACACACACACACTCTCTCTCTCTCTCTCTCTCTCTTGTCTTAATTGATTCAATTATTTCCCTCTTTCACTCCATTATCTATATTGATGCAGAGTGTGTTTCTAAAATATTGACTGAATCATCACTTGGCTTTAAAAGTCTTTAATACACTTATTAACTACCCTACCATGTGTAACATTCTCAAACTTCCAGTAGCTCATGACAACCACAAACTATACCTTCCAAAAGTATTTTTTTCCATTTCAATTTCCCAGATTTGACTTGTTAGTAAACCTACCTTCAAACGGCTAAAAAACTCCAAATCAGTTCATTGGCAGCAAAGGAACAGAGTGCACAACTTTTAAGTTCCATTTTCTGATTTTTCAAATCACTTTATTCATAACTATTAACAGAAAAAGCCATTTCTGGATCAATCTGATTCAAACTGAGATCTCCTTAAAATTTTTAAAACATTTTTATTCACTTTAGAAAAACAAACACAAAAATCTTTATCTGACCTAAATTATACCATTTTGTGCTCTTTAACAGAGTAATTCAAAATGGGTGAAATTTCTTCAAGCTTTCTAACACCTTTCTTTTCATACCCCTATTCTTCCTCCTACAGAAACCTATTGATTAATTCTTTTATTTGACCAGCTCGATTTGACCAATTAGGCCCAACTGTTTTACATACAGCTAGACCAAATCCCTCTTCCTTTATCACTTTTGCCAGTATTGCCATTTCTCTTATACTTCTTATCTTTTTCTACACATCACGTACCTAGCTCTAATCTTAAACCAATCTAATAATGTTAGGTCTTAGAATTCTGCTATAGAAACCCCACCACCATGCCATCAGACACTGCTCCAGACCCCATCAGGGCTGCAGCCCCCTGGCCAACCATTTATGTGTTCTTAGTAAGTAGCATCTACCGTTCCGCACAATGGCAAGTCACAAGCATTGGGAAACTGTTCCGTTTGTCCTTCGCCTTCTCTGCTGCCCCTCCACCCTACTCCCTCTATGTGAAAGGGAAACCAGTAAAGTTGGCGTGGACGTTAATTCAGGATCAAATATTTGATTTAGTATTATCCGATAGTTCCCTGGCTTTTGATCACTGGAAGTACGCTCCGGGAACTATGCCAAGGCATGGAGGAATGTGCGAAGGAGAACAAGGGGAAAGGTATGATGCTGGATGAGGGGAGACTGAGATGGACTGTCATGTGCGCTCGACAGCTATAGCAAAGAGCAGTGGAAAGAGAGGTGAAGCTGCTGAGGAAGGCGATGCCAGATTTTGAAGCCTCTTTTATGCCAGGTTAAGACATTTTAATTTCGTCCTAGAGTAACAACTTTTAAAGAAAATTAAGAATGATGCACAATGAGTTTTCTTCTTAGAGTTAATAAGTGATGACAGTCGGATGATAGAGTGGGAGATTGCTGGCAAGGGGCAGGACTGACCGCATGAGCATAATGCCAGTGCAGTCACCTGGGACCAGCACTGTGTCCTCAGAAGGGCTTCATATAAGAATTTAATGCTTGGAGGTTGCTGCCTTGATATCCAAAATAATAATTATAACTTTAAACAATAGAGTATATATGGTAGGCTTAGATTCTTGCCTGACATGCACTGTTCTCCTCCGACCTGCCTACCGTCCAGGATTCTCAGCAGCAGCCTGCTTCCCTGGTTTCTGACTCTTTGGGCAGCAACCTGACCTATTTCACCTGCACTGGTGCTTCCATCCCCTACAAGTCACTTCTGTGACCTGGGCAAGTGCAAGTGCAGGTGCAAGTGCCCCATGACATCTTGGAGAAGGACAGGGCAACAGTTGTCACCACTGCAAGTTGGCAGTGCCATGACACATTCAGCTAGCGCAAGCCTCTCACCTACCCCCAATCCAAGAACCAAACAGGTCCCATCTCAAAGACTGCTCTCTCTGGAGGGTCAACTGTCCAGCACAGGTTGGGGAGGAGGTGCAGTGGGAAAAGAGATGCCTCGCTTGCTTTCCCTGTCCCTAGTTGAGCCTTGTCATATTACTTACTTCTTCCTGCGTAGGTCCCATGGCAGGTCCAAGGAGGAACCCAGCAGCTGGTGGGCTCGATGTATGTATGCATTGAGTGGTGGGGTGGGGCCCCAGGGTGTCCATGAGGGTTGATGCTATGCCTGCCAGAAACATAACACTAAATAGAAAATATAAAACACTGTGATTTTCAGAGATAGAGAGAGAGACCATGGAGGAAAGGAAAATATTTTATATTTTGGTCTCTCTTAAGGCACATCGTCATTTTGCACTGGGTCTCACAAATTGTTCAGCTAGGAGGACACTGGCACCACCATTACTATGCTCCAGGCAGGGGCATAAGGTGAAAGGAATAGAAGGATTTTTTCTCACTTAGATCTCCTGAATCTCACCAGCTCCTAAATTACTTGATACTTCAAAACTACCATTGTGGACATTACATTATATTTAGAATTTCCCAGTCAGTTTCACTTCCTGCTTCCACTTACAGTGTGCTCCTTAAAAACGGGAGGCAGTCTCATGGAGAAAGGCGTAATCTCAGCCCTCGGAGAGAACAAATAATGACTCCTTAAAAAACATTTACTCAATAACTGAGAACTAAAAATAGTAAAGGGCCTCACCGAGAGGGGTGTGTGTGTGTGTGTGTGTATCTGTGTGTGTGTGTGCACTTGTGTGTTAATTTACAAAATGGGTATAATCTCACAGAGGGTCAGTAGAGTAGTGGGGGGTTTCACCTCCCTTATGCTGGAAGCTCATATTCTATTTTTGTCCTGAAAGTTGTTACCTAATCAGAGAAAGAAGTCAGGATAGTTAAGGTGTTAGTGATAAAGTTTCAGCCCTCCCTTCCTGCAGTTTAATAGATGGTCCACATAGCTTTAAAAAAGTTTTCATCTGAGGAGCTTTTAGAAGAGAAAAATCTATTGCCTTCATTATCTACCCATGAAACAGGGCCGAGGAGAGTAAATAAAGAGGATTGGCTCTTTCAAGGTAAAAATTTCATTATTTTTGTGTTTGGGGTAATGATTATTTTTTCCCTATTACCTAAAATTTTAAACAATTAAATATTACCTCAGCAACAAGTGTAAAATATTCTGACAAACCAATACTTTTACTTAATACAACTCCGGGAGCCTTATCACTTATTATATTGTGGTCTAACTCGTTTCCTTTTGAACCAAACTAAAAGGATGTCAAAAGGTTCGCATGTCAGTAAAAGAAAAAAGATAAGTGAAGTAAGTAAACGATGAAAGGACAGTATTATTTAAAAATGTAATGTGGTCAGAGGAAGGAAGAAAACACTTTTAGTTCAAAAATTCCAATAGGTTTTGGCCATAAAGGACCTTTTCCACAAGAGCCTTTGCAGGCAAAATTTTATTGGAATTTTTGAGCTAAAAATTGTGATAAACATTTCTAAACAAGGCAAAGAAATTAAGGTATGGTGCATACTGGAACCCTAAGGAGAAAGGCAAAAGGTTTGGAAAACATCACTACAGAGCCTAACAAGCATTTTGGAATACTATAACTACTGAGTTTTTAAGCCATTGTAACAAAACATAGCAAGGATAATGTTTGCCATGGATCCTTATAGCTCTGTGACTTTGGGCAAGTTTAAACCTCTCAAATCTTTATTTTTATTTTTATCCATGAAAAGAGACTGATAATAATAGTCCTTGCTTCATAAATTGTTGTTCAGGGTTAGAAATAATTAATGCATGTAAAAGACTTAGCTCAGTGTTTGGCATGTATTAAACACTCATCATATGTTATCTGTTATTATGAAAGGCAAGAATTAGTGAAAAAAAAGTCAAAATTGCTTTTGATTTTACGGAACTGAAACTGTAGGTTTTGAGTTAGTGCTGTAATGATTGAAAGCTAAATGCTTCCACTTTTGTTCACCAACAGCTGTATCTCTCTTAATATTTTTTTTTTCCCTGTAGAAATTCAGTAACAATATAGAAGTTCCTTTTTCTCTGGGGCTTTGTGTGTGTGTGTGTGTGTGTGTGTGTACTTAGGGAAACAGTATATTTACAAGGATTTCTGACTTTGTTTTCAATCAAATCCTTACTCATTTATCTTTTCAAAAATAGCAGTAGTCTCAAACAAATAATTGGAATTGTCTTTTCATGAAAAGAGAAAGGATTGGCTTACAGATATTTAAATAACTTCAAAGTCCACCAGGCTAAGATCTCTACCATAAGTTCTCTGTTTTACCATGAGAGTCTTCTATGATAATTCATCTAAATATATCAATTTTATTTTTAAAAGCCCTGTAAAAAAAACAGTGGTTAGTTATCTCTTTGAAAGAGTAGGTTAAAACCGAAAGATATTTATAAAGTGGTTGAACATCATTCTGTTTAATCATTGCTATTGGAATTCAGGCGTGGGGAAGTCAGATAAAAGCTTTTTTCTTTGAGAAAGAATGGAACATCATCAGAAGTGCCAGGAGTGCTATAGAAATTTTAAGGGAGTCTGTCCCAAATTACTTCTAGAACTACAATCTTTGTTTTTTTTCTATATTATTATTAAAATGAAGTTGTAAAATTTTATAAAGGCCAATATAATAATTGACAGTTAAGGGTATAGCTATGTAAGTGACAAAGGGCTATAGTTCGTGGAAAATAAAGACAAAACAGCCTTTCCATATGCTCTCACGATATTGACTAAAAAACGGGGAGCTCATGTTATATTTATAGTATTTTCTAAATTACTCATGATTTTTCAAAAAGCAATCCTTCTTTTATCACAGTGATGAAAATGGCTTTTTTTTTTTTTTTTTTTACTGAAAGATATGTGTGTTTACTGCTGATGTCTTTGTAAATACAGAGCTGAGTGTTATGATCCATCTTCATGTAATTCACTAGGCTCAGGCTTTGTTGTCCTTAAACAGAGTGCCAAAACTGACATCATCATCCTTGTTCTCATAGAGCTCCAGCTGGATGAACCGTGGGGCATGTACCCTGTACAGCATCAGGGTCAAAGCAGAGGAAGGTCTGACAATGATTCCATTGTGAGCTCGTTATGGAAATTCCACGATGCTTCTCTACCAAGCTCCATGTACATTGCACCACCACCCATCCCTTTCCTTCCCAGTGTGGTCCTTTATCAAGCTTTACATTGCAAGCCAGAAGGGTGGTGAAGAAAGGAGGAATGAGAGGGCAATGTAAGGCAGAGCAGTCACGATTATATTCTTTTGCATCCTATTACAAAGTACTGGCTCTACGAGGAATCGGGCATTCTTTAACTTATTCAGACTCTGACTACTTTATATTATTTTGGAACCCGTTAACACATTCTAAGTCTGTCTTGTTGTGTAGAACTTATCTGTCTGTGTACAGTATCAAGGCATAGCAAAACTGGGATCCATTTTCGCTTTAAGAGATAAACTATCAGGCAAAAAAATGTGAAAAACTTTGAAATGGGCAAAAAAATTACTGAATGTTCTGTTAAGGTTATCTCTCTCTTTCATGGTGTTTGAACTATTTTACAACTCCGATATTAACACAAAAACAATTATCCATTAAAAACAATTGAGTTGTGTGTTGTGGAACTTAATTAGTTATTATCTGGTGGATATTGCCAGTTTCACATCTATCTGTAATTTATCACCACATTCCTAAAACCTCTGTAAGTTCTTTGACTCTTCTTATAACATCTTGTTGGTTCTCACATTAACTGAGTTAAATAAAATATTTGATACGCATTTGCTTTATGTTTGTATGACAATAGCGGTTTTACCCTTTTATTTATATACGTAAAAAATTACCCTTTGTCAAGAGCTTTAAACGGTCAACAGACTCTCTTTTCTCTTTGAATTACAAACCCATAGGTAGAGAAGCTCTCCACACAATGAGAAATGTTCTGACTTGCTTACTAAAGTCTTATCAAATATTTCTGTCTTCGGTGTTCAAAAATAGTCAAAAGATGATGACACGTTAATATGGTTTGGAAATTGCAAGCCTAGAGTCCTTGGTCCATATCGAGACTAGATTAGGGTTGAGGAGACAGTTAGGAGCTCTGGCTAACAGTGCTGGTGAGGCATTCATGTCAGCGTGTCTCTCGAAAGAATGCAAACTTCTTGAACATAACGGAGAATTAGGCTTAAAGGTAAATAGTTCAGATAATCGTTAAATTGGTTCATTTGGATTGTAACAAGAATGTCTCTCTCTCTTTTCCTAATATAATGCTGTCCTAAGTTACTCTCTACCTTACTTTTTTGTCTCATGCTTGACCCTGAAAATGAAGACAAATATTTGAGAAGCCATACAACCAATAAAATAATAAAGGATGCCATTTATTGGAAAACTACTATTTATAATAAAATAATAATAGATGCCATTTATTGGAAAACTACTATTTATAAACACTTTGCAGTTATTACCAGAGTTATTCCTCACAGTAACTGTCTGGAAGGTATTATTAACTATATTCTGTACATAAGAAAACTAGTGCTAAAAAGGCTACATAACTTGCCCCATCTAGTAAGTGGAAGAAGTGGGATTAGATCCCTTTTTGCTTAATTCTGAAGCTATTAGCTTTAGCCTTTATGCAATATAGAGCCACTATAGCTGGACTCTGGAGTTCTACTATATGGCTCTGACTCCTGGTTTCACCACTTCAGCTTCCTCCAAGATCATAAGCACTTAGAAGATGAATAAGAAAAAAGGATCAAGGAATAAGACTGAAATGGAAAGGTCTAAAATATAAGAGGAGAGTTATGAAAGTGTGTGGTCATGGAGGGAAGAGAGGAGGGAATCCCAGGAAGAATGAGATGATCACCCGTGTCAAATAGTATAAGGGTGTCTAACTAATAGAATTAAAACAAGTGTGTGTGGAGCAATGTGAGGTGATCATTGGCAAACTTCTTCAGGAAATTTTAGCAAAATGGAGGCAGAAATCAGATAATAGTCTATTGAAGACAGAATGTGGGGATACAGAAGAAAGAAATTCAAGCCACAGGGAAGGAAGGAAATGCTGATAAAGTTCCCTAAGAGATCTTTGACAAGGAGAAAAGACTATCAAAAGGAGGGACCAACACATGAGCCTTGGCGATCAGAAGAGAGAACACCTGACAAGCTTCAATTTCTCTGTGAAATAGGAGAAAAGGGTGCTGTCTGAGAAGAGAAGTAGGGTATAGGGGCAGCACGGGAAGCAGAGGACAACTGGACAGTTTGCTGACGGTTTTGACTTGCCACTTTGAGGGATGCCTAAGACGACTTATTATGAACGTATAAGTGGTTGGCTAGAGAGGGCTGCAGGCCAGCTGTGACTGAGCATCTGGAACAGTGACTCTCTGCATGGTGGTATGGTTTCTCTGGTAGGACTTAGGATTCTAAAATATTGGTGTGTATTAAGGTTAGAATTTGGTAGGTAAAGTAGGGGAAGTATAGAGAAGAGCAAGGTGTGGAAGGGAAATGGCAATGCTAGCGAAAGTGACTGAAGTGAAGAAAGAGAAGGAGAAATGTACTTCTAGCCACACGTAAAAAAACAGAGCCTGATTGGGGTCCTGAGCTGGTCAAACGAGATGAGAACCAAGTCATCGGGGCTTCTGTAAGAGGAAGAACAGGCGTAATAATGAAACATCTTAGCTCTAATTTTATCTGCAGGGCAAGGTGAGCATGCACAAGACATGGCTGATGAAACAGTGCAAAACTGCTCTGTATTTCAACCTTGAAAATGTTAAAGTGGATAAATTATTAAACACTAATTTTTCATCCTAATAGAAGCCATTTTAAACAGACTTCTCTTCCAGCTGTTTCCAAAATAGCATTAGTATCTAGAGAATTTATAAATAAGGAGTGGTTTGTAGACGTTTCTTATTATTTCTTTTTATATTTTAGATTATTATCATTTTAGCCTGTTTATGGTTTGTTTAGTGGTGATGCAAATTATCGACCCCACAGCAAGAAACACTGTAGCAGAAAGCATGTCTGAACAATTCTTGTAAGTGATGTCTTCACCGGATTTTCCTGAAAGTATGAAAGGGGAATGAGAAACTGCCACACAAATCTCAATGAATGTTTCAATTTGAAGATCGTAATCTCTTGTATTTCTGGACTTGATCGAGGGTAAGAGAAAACTATCAGTTTTTCATTTATGCAGGTAGAATAATTCATTTCCAGTCATATATTTGATTCTCATATTAATAGACAGTAGGAAACAAGGAGGGAAGTAATTTTGATAACTAAATGAAATTAATTTTTTACCAGTTGTTACGTTTTGTGGTTCTGACATAATTTAGCCTAGTGTTACCTAACTTATTTGTTTAAAAAAATTGCAAAAACTTTAAAAAATTTGAAAAAAAATTTTTGTTACATAAGGAGAGAGGGCTCTTTTTTCCTTCTGTTTCCTCAGCCCTTTAAGAATTCAATATTAGTTGATTTTCTGTTACCAGAGATATAGACCCTATAAAATAAACAGTCTTGAACTTAATATTTGCTGAAACCAGCCAAGAAAGTGAGACATTTAATGAGTTTGCTTGAATCTACTTAAATTCTCTCATCCTTGAGGAAATATTAAGTTAAAGCATCTGCTTGGAAAGCTTGTAAGATAATTTGAGGGAAGAGCAGGCTGGAGGGATCAGAGGAAGTGTTAACGACGGACCCTCTGAGATAGAGTTGGCAGTGGTGCTCTGCAAATCAATCGTGAGTCATAGGCTAATGCATGTACGCAAGTCTATTAAGCTCTTCTCTCTGCGTCAGGCTCAGCATTTCCCTTTTCATTTTTCTATCTGGAAATATTATTAGTCAGCTAATGCACCTTGCTCCTGGAGGCAAGAAAGACTTCAGGGGTTGGAAAATGATAATGCCTTTGATCATTGCGCAGATGAATTTTCTAAGCATTTTGCCTAGAGAAAATTGGCCTAACCCCAAAAAGTTAACTTTCGATAAATATTATTTTCAAACTTTTATTTTCATCTCAATCTTTTGAATTATAATAATATAATTTTAATTATGTTTCCATTTCAAGCCCAAAAGAAAAGAAATAAAAATGAAACAAATACAGGGAATCAAATTAGACCTGAAGGAATTAAGATGGAATTTGAGAGCCTTTTAAATACTTATCTAACTATTTTAGTAATATTTTAATTTAGTAATAGTTTTAAATAAAATCTTTTTAAAATATTTTTCTTGTATTTTTTTTAGTTAGGCTCTAGTGTATGTACATAGTAACCACCTGGGCTGAACCCTGCTCTAGGTCAGAACTGCATCAAGAAAAAGTGGTTTTCATCGTTTCCTCCTTTGCCCATCATCATTCTTTCTGATACTCCATTTTAAGCAAATATTATATTAACTTAAATATCTTACTTAACACTACTCTTGAATTATTACATTTTAACATTAACTTTTTGTTTTTCCTTAGAAAACTTCTGTGTTCTGGAAAGTTATATTTTAAAGAAAAAATTCTCAAAGTTTATTTTTTAGCCTTTTCTCTTTGTGGCTACCTTCCATCCCTGCCCCCAAGCCAACTCCCTAGTTGGCTTTAATACAAAGCTGTTGGTTCTGATACAAAATGTCAGTTCATTTGCTGGAAGTAGGGTCAGTAGGGGAACTATGGAAATGAATTTAGAGCCCTAGGATGCATGTTCTCATTTTCTCCCATGTCGCCTATATTTTTTGAGGAGTTCAGGTACAGATTGTCAGAAAAGAAGCCAGGCGCTTCTGAAAACGCTCTCAGTCTCCTCAACTCCCTCCTTTCACCAGCCCAGTACTCTGCAATTTACCCATTTTGTATAACCAGTCCGTATAAAAGGATGCATAAATCACGAGACGACTTTCTTAGATGGGGCGAAGACTTCCCTCACATTTAACAATGCTTGCAAACAGGGACTGTTGTTCAGAACGCCTAGGGTTTGTTGTTAATATGTATGTACAAGTGAAGGGTTAGAGCAATTTGCAACAAATATAATTTTTCATGACTCCATTTTATCACTTCTTCAAAATCCTTTGCTCCCTTTCAAAAAAAAATTCCTGGTGTTTAGTAACATACTGATACCAAGTTACTTTCTGCATAAAAACATATTCAAGGTAGAATTGAAAGAAAACTGCAAGCTAAGACTGGAGTCCCGGCCCTAAAGTTCTCTGTTACTCTTGCAACCATTGATAACATCGCATTCAGCAGCAGCACTCAGTTTTAAATGTTTGATGTTATCGGCTGTAACAGGGAAACCAAAAACAACAATGAGTACTCAGGCCTTGGTTTAACAAAGTGGTTGGAAGGACTAAGCTTAGACTATTCTCTGAAAATGTGTGTATCTCTAATTGCTATAGATCCAGATTCATGTACCAGCCAATATTTGTTGCTAAAATTGTTTAAAATTCATTTCCATCACCCTTTTTCATGATAGCAGAGACCCTATTGATTGTCACTGCTTCGGCTGCCTTTTGTAAACATGTCTGTGACGAAAAATGACAAAAAACAATGTAACAGCCCACTTCTCTGGGAGAAGCTAGTCCCATTGCCTAAGGGAAAACATTCACTAACCCAGTTCTTAAGAAAATCAGTCTTTGTTCAGAGAAGAAGGTGAACAAGCAGGAACTTCTACCAGGATGAGTAAACCAAACCTTTAGCAACCCAAGGAACAAAGTTACAAGAAAGGCTCCGCTTCTCATTAGGGCCATATTAGGGCAATGCTACAGAAAACGAATCATTTTTTCTAGTCTTGGTGCTTTAGAGAAATTTAATCAACTATTCAAATAACAGATTTGAGAGTAAACCAACCTGGACTGTATAACTAGGTTTTAATCAACAGTAATTTCTTACAAATTAGACAAAAACTTTTTTCCTGAAAGTGGTTAGGAAAAGAGCTATTTTTTATTTTTGTTTTGGTTTTTAAAATGATACTGGACTTTAGTTAATCCCTTGGTCCTAAAATATGGCTATAGGGAAGAAAAGGCTATAGTTACCCTTTATTATTTTAAATTTTGTATTAATGTTGATGGAGATGAAAGAAGAAAATTTGCAGTCATGCTAAAATTACAAATGGAAATGTGTGAATGACCTCTTGGGAACTTTTGCCTGGGACTGAAAGCAGTACTTTCTTTGCAATGAGCCATATGTGATTAACAATAATTGAACTTAATTTAATAAAGTATGTTGCTCTGAATAAATATGCATTTTCAGTTTCTAAGTATGTTTAACAGAAAAGGAAGAAGAAACCTAAATTAAGAAACAGTTCTAGTGGTGTAAAGCTATTGATGTTCTTCTTCGGTGTAATCCATTCCAAATATAATTTTTTCTGCTACAATGCATGCTCTGTAATGTGAATAAGTTTAACTAGGATTGGTGTTGAGGGAGATGATATCGACATGGAAAGTCAGAAGGTTCTTATGTTTTTTGCTATGAGTAACAGAAGCAAAATTCAAAGTATACTAAAAAAGCTAAAACCAGCAAGCCATGGAAGAATGCAGTACTGTGCATGGTGTCCATTTATCTTACTTTCTCTTGAGGCTGATTATGTGCAAAAGAAACTTGACTAGATAATGATTTAAACCCATCAGTCTATATCTTTACTATATTATGTACAAAGACTACATCTGCTTACCTACCTGCAACTTCTGATGGTGACCTGTTTGTCTCCATAATTCAGCAGCCTTTCTTTTACCCCTTCATTCAGTCTACCTTCGTTTGTATTTTAGGGTAAAGTCCTATAATTCCTATATTTATTTATTTATTATGATTTTAACTTTAAAAAAACTGCGATAAATTGTTTCTAAGTAGGATTTCTTGTTGTTAGTGCTCTGGGTACAAAGTGGAATAAGTTTTTAGGGGTCTGTATTTTTTTTCCTATAAGCTCCTTTTTTGTGTGCCACGTAGCATATTGCAAGCTTTTCAAGAATGCATGTATGTGCTACAGCAGATATTTATACCTCTAAATACACATTTTCATCAATTAAAATCATATTTTAACAATGTCATCTATTTGTAAAGGCATTTACAATCTTCAGACTCCTTCTACATGAGGGGTCTTTCAAAGTTCAAAAATGGATTTATCTTCCTGATGTAAACTAAGTAGCAATCTTAATTTCTAATTTTGGGGACATATTTGTAAAAAGAAATAAAATTAATTGAGAAGTTAATTGAGAGGCAGTACAGTATGGCATAAAAAGTCATACTGCCTGGTTCAAATATCAGCTCTGCCAAAACTACCTACATAATTTGGGCGGATCATTTAAACTCTCTGTGCCTTAGTTTTTTTTATTTGTAAAATAAAAATATAATAGTGCTTACCTCTTGTTGTGAGGATTAAATGTGCTAAAGTACTTGGTACTTAACAATATATATATAAAGAAGTATTATTACTGCTTTTAAAAAACAATTAACTGATCAAATTGTTATATAATTCTTATTTTTTTCCTAATCCATGAGTATCTTGAGGGTAGGATCTATGTCTTATATATGTTGTATCTTCAGTGCATAAAATATAAGAAAGGTTAAACCAGTGATGGTTGAATTGGCTTTAATTTTTTGATCGCTTTATTTTTTGTTTTCCTTTGACTCACAAGTTTGTTGAGGATTTTTTCTTCCAAAAATATCACTTTCTTCCTGTATAATCTATACTATAGTTTAAAATATTTTAAAATTTTAGCTTTAGAATCTTTATCTTATCACTGAAATAAAAAAAGAGCAACGAATGCATGTCAGATGATGAAGTAAAAGACAAAAAAAGCTGAACAATTTAAAAGAAAACAACAATAAGATTTTAGAATATAGAAGCTTTTGTTCCAAAGAAACAACAGGGTGAACTAGCTAAAATAATAGTCAACAAATGCTTTTGGAGCCAAACACTTCATTGGATGCTGAAGAATCAGACAAAAAGTCCTGAAAAGCTTTTGATAATATTAAAGAGATGAAATATATATACATATATATGAAACATATATATATGGCCCTGTGCTAGATATCTGTATCTATATCTATATCTATATAGATATAGATGATATAGATATCTAACACAAGGTCATATAGTTTGAATATAAAATTGTGCAATAGGTAGTTCACTAGATTGGGTTCTGAAGTAGTCTCATCTATAGAAAAGAGGTTATTAGACTAAAGTATCTTCAGACTGTGAAAATCTAGAACATAATGTCTATTAATAGAGTCTTTATTTTTATGCTTTAAAATTCAACAGGCTTCTTAATTGACAGGCATTAATTTCATATTTTTAATTATCTTTACTCCTCATAGTGTAAAAGATTACATAGATTTGCAACAAGTAAATTATTAGCAACATTCAAGCAAATAATAATGGGAATGGACTTTATTACAAAACTTTATAGAGGGAATTGATAATATATTCTAGATGAGATACCTTAATTGAATTCTCTGTGGAACAGTAAAATATGTATATTCTTGTCAGTCATGAAGTGCAACCATATTCCCACTTTTTGTTAAGGAGAGAATTACAAATTAATTCTTTAGTATTCAGGAAGCAGTTCACTTCCTTTAAATACCAGTATCTCCAAGTACATTTCTAAATTGTTAATATTCTATGCCCGCATCCTTTTTAGAGGATGATGTCTTTTACAGGTTTAACATCTCACCCCCTCATGCTGGCCAGTCTATGCATTCTACAGCTTGACTGCTTGTTCAGCTGTAGCCCAAACAAGGATTGCATATGTCCTTGCTTTTCAGATGGCATTCCTTCTTGATTAGCTTTTCTTTCACCAGCGCTCTTGGTTCCATTACTGAGCTCTGAGCCTCTGCTTATAAGTAATTTTAAATGAAAGATTTTGCATTTTATATACTTTAACATAGCAAAATAGATGCTTTAGTTTTTCTCTCTGTGTAATACTGAGTGACTGTATCTACATTTTCTTTCTTTTATGTCATTTATATAATTTCACTTTCACCTCATCCAAATTTTAAAAAAGACTTTGCTCCTACATTACTTAATGTTAAAAAAGTACTAAAAAAAAGGCAAACGTAGGAGTAAATCCTCATGATTTTGGGTTAGACAATTGTTTCTTAGAACTCTAAATGCATAAGCAATAAAAGAAAAAATATATAAATTGTACTGAGTCAAAATTAAAAACTTTTGTGCTTCAGAAAATAAGTGAAAAGACAACACATGCACTGGGAGAAAAACATATGAAAATTGTATATCCCACGAGAGACTGTTATTCAGAATATATAAAGAAAACATACAACCAAATAATTAAATAATAAAATTAAAAATGAATAAAAGATTTGAATAGACATTTTCTAAAGAATATATAAAAATGGCCAATAAGCACATGAAAAGATGCTCAACATCATTAGTTATTAGAGAAATGCAAATCAAAACCACAAATTATTAGTTTGCACCCACAAAGATGGCTATAATCAAAAGCATAGAAAATAAGTATTGGCAAAGAAATGAGGAAGCTGGAACACTCATACTTTGCTTATGAGAATGTAAAATGGTGTACTTTGGAAAACAGTTTGGCAATTTCTTAAAAAAAATTGAACGTACACTTACTTTATGACTTAGCAATTGCACTAATAGTTATCTACCTGAGAGAAATAAAAACACATGTCTGGGTAAAGATGAATATTCAGTGCAGCATTGTTCACAATAACTGAAATGTGGAAACAACTCAAATGTCAGTCAATTGGTGAATGGAAAAACAAATGTGACATATTCATACAATGAAATATTATTCAGCAAAAGAAGATAACAATGTACTGATATGTACTACACCACAGAGGAACCTTAAACATTATTATGCTAAGTTGAAGGAGCTCAACACAAAAGAACATATCGTCTAATTTCATTTCTATGAAATATTCAGAACAAGTAAATCTATAGAAACAAAGTAATTTAGTGTTTGCCTAAGACTAGGGAGGAAGGGATGAAAATACATAGAAACCATAAATGGGCACAAGTTTTTTTTCTTAGGATGATGCAAATGTTCTAAAATTGAGGTGATTTTTGTACAACTCTATAAATACATTAAAAATTATTGAATTGAATACTTGAAACTGGTGAATTTTATGTCATATAAATTAGATATCAATAAACTTGTTTAAAAATAATAAAGATAAAGTATATCTAAGAACTATAAATTCCGTCCCTATTTACATACCAAAGATACTCATAGCTTTAACGTGACTATTTACTGTGAGGGCAAAAGTCCTATAACCATCAGTCTTGAAAGTCTTCTATGGACTCTTAATCTCTATGTTGCAAAGATTCTTTATAAAGTAATTTTAAAATAACATTTAGTTCAAAACCAAACACTTCTGATCAAGGATGATACACTAGATTTTCTGTTTTTCTCATTTCATGATCCTTAATTTGTTCTTTTGAAATTAGAGACATTCTAGAGACAGTAGAAGTCTAATGCTTCACTTGCTTTCAATATTTTTTCTTAAGAATGGAGGCCATACCTTTAGATATTTGCTTTTTGTTTCATGTTACAACAATTGCATGAGATTAATTCTTAACCTCAACTCTGCTACTAACAAACAGGGTGACGTCAAGCATGTTTCATAAATTTTATCTAATTGTCTATTCATAAAAAGGCAATGACAAAGGTATGGGCCTTGCCAATTGTTGTGAACATTAAAATGAATTAATACATGTAAGCCACTTTGAAGAGTGCTGGCAGATTGTAAACACTCAATAAACATAAATTAGTATACTATATTTCATTTACTGAGATGGAAGAAGAGTTTTCTGATAACTTTTATGCATAAGAACTCTATGAGAAACCATTTAACTTTAGAAATCTGTGAAGAAAAAGTTAGACGTATCTGATTCTAACCAGACATGGAAATATGTTGGCTATGTTCTTTTAATGGATACAACTGTAGGGTGAAACAGGAATAATTTTTTCTAACAACTTTTATTATATGATGTGTGAAAGGACTTGGCACAATGAGAGCCTCGTGGGTGTTGCTTAGTGTGGTTCAGTACCCTCCTTTCTTCACAGCAGCACTGTGAGGTCGTGGTGGTGTCTACAACTTTTCAACTAGAGACAATAAAGGACTGAATAGAGAAGGTGGTGGGAGGGTAAACTGTAAACTTAGGAGGGCTGTTATGTGTGGGGTAAGGTGCTAGGCACCTTTACCTAGTATGCTAGACATATCAGTTCTAGGACACAGTTGTGCCTATCTACAGATGAGGAAACTAGGGCCTAGTGATGAGGATATTTCAGTCACCAAGCTAGATAGTAGCAGAATCTGGACTCTGCCTCCAAAGTAGCTCCTATTATTCTCACAACACTGTCTTTTCCAAATGCCAGCCACACAATCAGATATGTGTGAAACAGTCAATTTATGGCTTGAGGTAAGTTGCAAGCTACGATTCCTTACTTTCTTCCTGGAAGATTTAATGTGACATCTGGGTACAACCTGTGTCTCTTCTTTCTTAATTTTGAAATCTGCTCTTCCTTTCACCCTAGATTTATGGTTCATTTTAATGGGGTTCTCTGCAGCCCACGTTTTCCTGTTTAAATTTTTCCTCTGACAAGTAATAGTGTATAAATGTAATAACAGGTATTAGTTGTGACAACTGCATTGAAATAACTTTTATGACAAAATTACTTCTAAATTATTTTTTAGTAGTGCATAGATTTGCAGCTTAGTATTGTATAATTTATACATGGAATTGGGTGAGTCTGTCTGTGATTACAAAAATAGGAGAATAGAAGAAATAAGAAAAAAAAGATCAAGTTGGTTAATTTAAAGAGGCTATATTAATATGCCCAGTATAAAGTTTTTTCCTCCACAAAATACCATTTTAATCATTTTGCTTTCCAATTCAAAAACTATCAATCACACCCTAATCATTTTAATTGAAAACTATTTATATTGTCTTCAAGTTCATTACGTACTTCTCCAGTTATACCTCTCAGAGCTTCTCTCAACAACTTTCTGCCAATCGGTTGCCCACTGAGCACACCTTATACATGTCACTCTTTTCATTTCATGCACTATTTTTTTTTCCTTGCAATATTCCCCTTTCTTCTCTATGTGCACCGTACTCTTTCAAATCTCTTCATGAAGAGCCTTGGCCATTTCTCTCCTCTGAACCCCTACATACTTATCATAGTTACCACTTATATGATATTAGAGATTATTAGTAAATTCTGTTATTTTAAAGAAAGAGAAAATGAAAATCAGAAGTTTGGTGATGTAGCATGACAACTTTCTGACTGAGTTTATTTAGAACAAGGCTCAGTTTAACTGTGCAAACAGGTATTGAATGCCTATGATATGGAAAGCATGATGCTAAGAGCTTCTGTAATGCAAAGTGAATACGATCATCTATATTCCTGAAAGATGAGTTACATACTTTTAGAACGAGACATGGTGTACTTAAAATTAAAATGAAAGAGTCAAAGTTAACGTCTGATATTTTCTAGCTCTAGATATGACTCTCAAGAATATTTTGCAGACTTCAGAAAAAGATTTATATCAACACTAAGGAAAGATTTCAGTGGTCTATTTGTCAACAAGTTTGGGAAGTTCACTTCACTGAGAGTCCTTCCAAATGTGCATATGGGCTAATGTAATGGTTTATTTTATGTGTCAACTTGGCTAGGCCAGAGTACCCAGATATTTGGTTAAATGCAGCTAGATGTTGCTTTAGAGGTATTTTTTAGATGAGATTATCATTAAATTAGTAGACTTTAAGTAAAGCAGATAACCTTCCATAATGTGGGTGGACCTCATCCAATCAACTGAAGGCCTTAACAGAAAGACCGTTCTCCCCTGAGGAAGAGATAATTCTGCCTGTGGTCTGCCTTTAGACTTGAACTGCAACATCAACTCTCCCTGGGTTTCCAGCCTGCCAGCCTATCCTGCAGATTTTGGACTTGCTAGCATTCACAATTGCATAAGCCAATTTTTCTCTCTCTTTCTCTCTCCCTTTCTCTCTCTCTCTCTCGCTCTCGCTCTCCTCTCTCCACACATGTGTGCGTGCACAGACACACACACAGACACACACACACTTGGTTCTGTTTACAGAAATCTGGCTAATATGGTTAAGGTCTCTTTCAGCTCTGTCTGCCTGTGATTCATGTATAAAATGGAATTTATTTTTCAAATCTGTTATTCAAGTTTGTTTGTATACAAATCTTTGTCTGCATTTATTATTTGTCTTTAGTTTCTAACCATGAAATGAAATCACAGTATCAAGAGATATGAATATTTTCAAGATCCTTGATACTTATTTGGATTGTATAAAATACCATAGGGCTTTATGGCATGCTCCCTGCATGTATAATTTTTGAATTTGATTAGCATAGAGGAAATAATTATAGAATATTTACAATTTGCCTAGTCTCATTTACTGTACTTCTCTTTCTTCTTTATGAGGACCCCCACCTCTCACAACCTTTCATTCTATGTCTTCATGCATAAGTTGGCAGCAATGCTAGTCTATGAATATTAATTTTTTTCCTAGGCCTTAATCTTCTTGCTTGTTGTGTGTGGGGGGGAAAAAAAAAAACTACTGTTGAAAGCCATTCATATGAGAAATTAGTAGCTCCTAAAATACTGCTGAAGTAAAAGGAAATGTTTCAGCTATATCTATAGGGTAGTATACCCTTGCAAAAGTTTAATTTAGTCCACTTAAATTCTCTGTTTTCACTTTTACTGAACACTGATCTGAATGCATTCATATTTATCAGTGCCTTTATGCCATGTTTCTTTTTTTTAGTATCCATTATTAGGGCTTGAATTCATTCATTCTTCATTAATTTATTCAGCAAATACTTACCTAGTTTATTTGCTAGGCACTATTCATGTGCTGAAGATAAGCATGAATAAAACAGACTTTTGTCTACTCTGTGGAGCATACGTACTTGTAGGAAGAGGGGACTATCACTTCCAAATATACAAAACTATTAAAGTTTAAGTCCAAAAATAACAAAAACATGAAAGTATACAGAATATTTGGAATTACAAAGTAGGAGTGGGTCACAGCTTGTTTTCGTTCTCTGATTTTGTCT
Source organism: Pteropus alecto (assembly GCF_000325575.1). Classification (NCBI taxonomy): domain Eukaryota; kingdom Metazoa; phylum Chordata; class Mammalia; order Chiroptera; family Pteropodidae; genus Pteropus; species Pteropus alecto. The sequence goes on along the minus strand of NW_006433378.1, from coordinate 9,332,050 downwards.
TAGATATGTGGACCATAGGAATATTCCTATGTATGATCTTGGGACACATGGCTGTGGGAGGGGCCCAGATTACACTTCAGGTCTTCTATTGTTCTCTTGGCTGGAGTGGATTCCCAGAACCCCACTGGTCAGGCTAGAAGACCAGCCCTAAGGAAGCCACAAGTAAGCATTTTGGACACAAAGCTTTCAGGGAAAGTTTTAGTACGTTTTGATAGAGTTGTTTTAAATTACAAAACTAAATTATGTTCATTCTAAAACGTCATAAAATAGAGAATCAACAAGAAAGAAAAATGACAGTTTAACTCAATCAAAGAGAGCCACTATTAACACTTTAATATATTAAAGTATGTAATGTAAATAAAATATGTACATAGAAATGTACATTCTTAAAGTATGTAATGTAATGTACATAGAAATGTATGTAATGTAATGTACATAGAAATTACATACTAAAAGCATGAAATGTATGTATGTGATGTATGTATGTATGTAAAGTATGTATGTAATATAAATAAAATATGTACATAGAAATGTGCATACAGTCTTATCACACATAGTATTTTGTAGCCTCTGTTTTTACTTAAAATTACATTGTGGGATTTTTTCTGTCTTGAAGTATTTTACTAGAACATGATATTGAATGGCTGCAAAAGTACCCTGATGTACCTAATCCATGTACTATTGTTGGACATATGTATTTTCTCCATTTGTTTATCTAATCTCAGCATCTCTGATCATTTCCTCAAGATAAATTTATAGACATAAAATTTTGAGGTCAAAACAAATTCAGATTTTTATCATTCTTGATGCTTATGGCCAGATTATCCCAATTTACACTCCTGCCAGCAGTGTATGCAAACTTGAAAGAGATTATATTGAAGAACAAATGCAAACCAAAGGCTAGCAGGTAACAGGCAAATCACGGCAGTGCAGACTCCCACAGGTGTCCCACCGTGGGAACTGATGCCTTTGGACAAGGCTGTCTCTGTGCAGGTCAGAACTGCTCTATCTGTTGTCTTTAAGTCCATGTTCTGATGAAGGAGATTGGTTGTTTAATGGGCTCTGAGTGGCATTTTATGAGTAAGATTTGGACATTCTTCCAGCTCTGTCTCGTGTTTTCTCAGCCAAATCCCTTTCTTGGCACAAAGCTGCTAAAGTCAGAGAATTCTGTTGGAGGTTTCTAGGCCTCTGTGTTTCAGGCTGCAGAGCAGTGATGATCTCCTGTTTTCTTCTCTCATGGAGCTTCTGGAATCCTTTCAGTTTTCCCAAAGGAACAGGTCATTTCTCTACTTAAAACACTCTAATGGCTCTCTGTGCTATTTAAAATAAAAAGTACTCATGATGAAAAGCATTCCCTCCAAGACTTTTCTGACAGATTGCTCAGTTTCCTCCAGCACCGTAACCCTCTTTCTGTCCCTTGACATTTTTAATCTTATTCCGACCTCAGGGCCTTTGTGCTTGCTATTTTTTATTCCTCTTTTTTCATATCTTCACCTCTGGATTATACTCTTTCTGATGTAAATATCTAAAAATAGTTTTCCTCTACCATAATGCACAGGACTATACATTATTGTACTCTGCTTTTTTTTCCTTCTTAGCATTTAGCTTTATTTGAAATCACATCATTCATTTATTTATTTATTTTTTCTTGTTTATTATGTCTCCTCTTGATGGACCACGAACTCCATCAGGGCAGGGTCTCCTGTGGCTTGTTCATTACTGTGTCCTCCTATGCTTGAAACTGTGCTGAATATAATAAATATGTGTTAAATTAGTGAAGGAAAGAAGGAGTAAATTGGATGTATTGGTTTAGAGCAGGCAAGACAATCTGCTTTTTCCCCAGTGTACTTATATTAACACAGCAAATTTAGCCTTTAGTGAGATGGATGCATTCAGTCTCTCTTACTTTGCTCCCAGCAGAGCCACATTCAAATGTGCATTAAAAATATCTTAATCCTGTATCTCTCATGCCTTTAATTCATGAAGTGGAAGTGGGAGGGTCTGAGATCAGGACTCTCTTACCCTTACTTTCAGAGGTAAACTTTAGATAATCTCTTGCAAATTTAGACTCATGTCCCAATACTTGCCTCACAACGTGTTTAAGGAACTAAATTTTTTAAGGAACACGCGATTTCCTTAGTTTTTTAATCTTTTTAATTTTTATGTAAAGGAACTTTTACATTAATTATACTTTTTGGGTCTCATTTCAGTTACTTTTTATGTACTCTGGTCTCCAATTTCTTAACTAAGATTAAAAGATATAATACATCTAAATTCCTAAGGAAGTTTTTTGGCACTTCAATCCTTTAAAGACAGATGAATTCTCTCTCCAAGAATCTCAGAATGAATGAAACCAAAAAGCATGTCAAAATATCATCTATAGAATATAAATATAAATATTCTTTTAATTATATTTTTTTAAAAAAGAATTTATTTAACGCTTTTGCCTCCTATATTTTCTTTTTCAAAATTTGATAAATTGAGAAACTCACCTCCATAACAGTAGGAGAATATTCAAGAGGAATGGGCTTTATATGCTGGTCTGGGCTCTGCTGCTAATTATCATGTGACTTTGGTAGACACCTGGAATACTGTTTTCTTATTGTAAAACAAGAGGCTTCAATTTGATGGTCCCCAAGCATAATGGTGTCAAAGATAAATTAGTTGACTTATAAACTCAGATTATTTCACACGTTAACAGAAACTTATTTCTGATTCTCTCAAAAACAATAAAAATCAGGTCTGGAAACACTGATCCTACAGCTCTGAAAGGCACTATTCGGCTGGAGATGAGTAGCACCATTTTTGTCTACATGGGGTGTGTAGTGGGCCACTCTCATTTTTCTTTGGCTTTGCTCATTTATGACACAGTTTTGACCTTGCTCCTCTTTACTAATATGATCTCCCAGGTGCCTTCTTCCCCTGACACCTCTTGGGACCTCACTGATCTACACCAGGCTTTGCTTCTTCCCTGTTCTACCTCGCCACCTTGAGAGAGCCTGGGATTATTCCATACCTTGTGGATTAGGGTTTGCATTATGGGCAAAGGCTGTGGTTTGGCTTTACTCTGTTCCCAAGTTGGGGGGAGAAGCTTGAGAAAAAAAATAGAGTGAAGAAAGAGATGAATACTCCAGAAAAAATAATAGAGAGAAAGAAAAGTAAACCAGAGTTTTGGCTTTTATCCCTCGTCTGTCTGACCAAGTTCATGTCGACTTTGTATTTAATTTATAATGTGCCACTCACTTAGAATAGGGTTCAAAAGTCTGAGTACCCCTCCAATTTTGGCCACATTAGAAACTGGAGAATGTGTAATAATAGCCTTGTTGTTAGAAGGAAGTAAAAAAGGAAGCCAAAATTATATTTATGTAGTTTTTTTTAAGAAAATCATTTTGTGTGTGTCTTGAGAAAAGCAAATTTCGGGCAGATTTGGGAAAAGGGAATTACTAATCAAAAGATGGGTTGTGTTTAGAAACAAAACGGGAGTAATGACTTTGGGAATTGGAGAGAGTGGGAGAGAAAGCGGACAAGGACACGTTAGGCAGCTCTCCACTAGCAGCATGAATGTGGTAACGGCAACATAGGAACAGCGTCTGAAAGGAAATGAAGGTCTTATCATAGGAGCCAAAAAGATTTCATTTTTGTTTTCCCCAGAATTACCATCATCAGCCGTGACTGATGATGAAGGACCACTTAACATTCTCCCCAAGGAATAATCGCCAACCTCCTCTATGGCCCAAGCTCACATGGACTAACATGACAAAGACATAATTTCACCCTAATTCTTAAAAGAACAGGAAAACACTGATGTAATTTGTTTGTTTAATTCTAGAAATCCTTTCCCTGAAGTCTGTTTTTGCACTGCCAAACTGGGAAGGGATGTCTGGGGGAGTAATTAAAGACTTTAAATGTAGAAGAAAGAGAAATTCTTATTGCATTCTGGGGACTCAGTGAGAATAATGGGAACCGAGGGAAATTTAGATGGTAAGCAAAAGTCAGTGGGAAAATATCTGTCAGTACGGTACAAGATGTTTAAAGTTGGTGCTGATGAGGGCCAATCCAGTTTATCCTTGCACACGCTATGCTAAGCAAATTAGTATTTTAAACAAGGCTGCTAGAGGCAGAGCAACATCTGCACAAGAGAACAGACTCCTTGAGGGCTTGGGTTGTTTCCTGTTGATTATAGACTGGTGTAGATAATGCATTAAAGCCCTTGCCTTAGAACTTCTACATTTGGAGCAGTTAGATAGAATTACGGTTATGACCTGAATATATAAACTGTGTATTTAAAAATCATTACTCTAAAATGCCAAAGTGACAGTACATATGAGAAAATTCTGCAGGGAATCTCAGCTGGACAGAGTCAAAACTGAAGTCATTACTTGTTTTTTCTCTTAATCGGTTGATCCCCCTCCACCTCCATCTCCTTTTCTGGTCTTTCCTTTTCTTTATTATCCATACACATTTGTCTGATTCATAGACTGTTTCTCAGCCTTCTTACTTCTTAGTGGACACATTCAGGTTCATGATTTTCCTCCACTTTTCTATACCTAATCTTTTCAATGTCTCATACTTACTTCAAATGTGACATATTTAGGGAACTGTAATAGACTTGATGAGGTTAGGGATATTGTTTCTTTAAAAGTGTTAGGTATGTAGCATGCTAAATATTTGTTGAATGAATTAATAAATTATTGCCCTAATTTACCCCCAAATCTCCATTTTGTTATTTCTATTTATTTATTCTAGTTAATTGTACTGCTATATATCCAGCTGACCAAGGTAGAAAACTTAAGAGACAGTCTCAATTCTTTCTATATCTCATCTTTCACATGAAATCAATTATTAAATCCTCTTGATTCTACATGAGAAAATTATCTGTAATCCCTTTCTTTCTAGTACTGCTATCATTGCATATTATTGTCTTTCCTAACAAAAGTATTATACCTTCTCTTATGGTCTGAATTGTGTCCCCTGTCCTAATTTATACATTTAAGTCCTAACCCCAGTACCTCATAACGTGACTATATTGGGAGACAGAGCTTTTAAAGAGATAATCAAGTTAAAATCAGATATATATATATTTTTTACGGTGGACCCTAATCCAATCTGACTGGTATCCTTATTAAAAGGGAATATTAGGACACACAGAGACACAAGGGGTGCATGTGCACAAAGGAAATACCATGTGAGGGCACAGTTGGAAGATGACCATCTGCAAGCCAAGAAGAGAGGCTCAGGAGAAACCGAACTCACCAGCACCTTGATCTTGGATTTCTAGCCTCCCAAACTGTGAGAAATAAATTTATTGTTTAAGCCCCCCAGTGGTATTTTGTTATGGCAGCCCGAGCAAACTAATACATCTCCCCTAAAAAGATCCTCTAGTCTTCCCTAACGTACCCCACCCCATTACACACACACACACACACACACTCACACTCACACACATAAATATATTTATTTATATAATCTCTACTCAGTCTGTGGTATTTTGTTATGGCAGCCCGAGCAAACTAATGCATCTCCCCTAAAAAGATCCTCTAGTCTTCCCTAACGTACCCCACCCCATTACACACACACACACACACACACTCACACTCACACACATAAATATATTTATTTATATAATCTCTACTCACCTTAGGTGAATTACAAAAGAATAAAATACAAGAAAACAAATATAAATGAAAGATATTTGAAGGATAAAACAAGATCTCATCCATCTTTCTTTCTTATCTCTATGCCTCCATAAGTGATCTTTCTTAAACATTGAATGACTGTAAATGAGCACGTTATTTCAGTGCTTATGTATCATAAAATATAGAGAGGTCATGTAAAGTATTCATGGTCTTACAGTGAATGAGTAGTAAAGTTGAGATTTAAAGCTGTGCTATTCTGCCTCTTGCACCCTCTTGTCATGCCAATATACGTCAGTGGTTAATTTGTTTAATAAAACATGTTTTGTTTCTTATTAAGATAGCTCAAATTGATTTCTATTACTGCCAGTAAAATACAAAAACCTTAAATAGCCTAGCTTAAATGTCACATTCTCTAGGGAGAAGAAGAAAAGGCAAAGTTATATAATCCTCCCACCTCTGTCTTCCTGATAATCCTTTACACTTAACTCATAATAACCCTCATCAAATCATGATACAATTGCTTGTTTACAGATTTTTCTCCAACTATCATCTTGCCCAGCACATGGTAAAAACTGAAATAAATAATAATTATTTTTATTCCATATCATATAAACATCTCTAAAAGAATTACATCTTACTTTCTGTATACACTCAGCATAGGGCCTGATATATAGGCAGTGCATAACATACCACTGATGAGTGGTTGACTCATGTAATTAATTCTAACATATTGGCAATTTCATATTAATTGTTATAGTAAGTAAAGAGCAAAGAGAATTACGTGAAGGAATAAAAAATAGAACCACAACCCAAATGGGAATTTTTAAAGGCTTTGATTAGAGCAGCTATAAAAATGATGCTTTCTGCCTGGAAAAACAAAGCTCTAATATCTGATAGATTCTGGAACAGGTTTATAAGGTATGACATTGGGATTCCAGAAGCTGGGGATTTCTTTGATTGTATCTCTCCCTCTCTTTCTTTTGTCTCATTTTTCTTTTTCCAGGTTGTACCTGCAAGATTCTTAAAAATAAACATGGTGTTTTTCTTAAGGTTAGAGTAGAAATATAGGGTCTTAGTCTTTTTTGCAGATCTATTAGATAAAAGACTGTTAACTTGATAACTTTCTGTTCATTTTAATTTTGTCATCAGAATACAGGTTTACAAAGAATGGCTGAGATTTGAGAGTTTTTTAAGCTCTAAATATTTCGAAGCAGAGAGGTCCATTGTCATTTCTATACTAAAACTTTCAGTTATGAAAAAAATTACAACTTTGTAAATTGAGAGGAGCTATTCTTATACGTGCAGATAGAAAAATGACAAAAAGAAGAATAGCTTCCTGGATCCAATAAAATTTTATGTTATCAGCATGTCTAATTGAATAACCCTCCCCCCTCTCCCTCCCCGCCCAAAACCTCCAGATTTTTTTTCTTTCTTTGTGTCCCTTATAAGTATTAATTCCATAAGAGGAGTAGTGGGTTTGGATGTTAAATAGAAGTGATGCAATCTGGTGAATTCTGAATAATTTGTCCCTTCTTTGTCTCAGTATATACATGGCTATTTCATCTGCTTCCCATAACAAATATATTAAAGAAGGCATGTATGTTAATCATAAATTTTTTTTTTTTTTAAAGCAGAGGGCCTTATGGTAAGAATGCCTGACATCTCTATTATTATGGCCCAGTAGGTAAAAAGTATAAGTTGCTTTTGTTTTTAATAGCAGATATTTCTTCTACAATAATTAGAAATATATTAAGGCCCCTATTACTGTGAATGATACTCCCAGGATAGTGAATCATTGAGTAGAACAATTTCATTAAGGCTAAAATAGCACGAGAACAAATACTTGCAACTGTCTACACCAAATTTCTTACAAGATGGGTAAACAACCTCAGCACTCAGCCTCAAACAAAATTTCAAACACATGAGAAATTTAATTTGGGCATCTGTGACTCTCATTCCTAGAAACCCAAGGGAGGCCTTAACCAGTTCAGCCACATTCCGAGAAGCAAGGACTTCAGAGCCAGGTTCAGCCTCCAAGAAATCCTCATTTGTGGGATAATAGATTTTATACTACTTGTGAAAAGTGACTGGCATCAATTCCAGAAAAGGTGTCATTGATTTTGATGACTGCGCCTTTTCTGGGAAACAGAATGAGCAGCCAAGAAGCTGGGTACAGTTAAGGCGAAGAGACATTGTAGTTACCATGGCTAGACATCCACCCAGGGGTTGGTTAAAAGGAGGCCTAGCAAAATTAATCTAGAGTGAAAGAAATTAGATCACTTAGTGTACAGGAGTTTGAAAACCAACTGCCAATGGCATAAGTAAATTTTCTGGGCTGATG
>NW_006433378.1:9320967-9324003 GCF_000325575.1 Pteropus alecto | reverse complement strand
TATATATATACACAAATATAATTTTTTAGGTCAAAACTCATCTAACTGTACATTAAAATGGATGAATTTTATTATATATAAATTAAATTATACTTTAATAAACCTGATCAAAATGAAAGGGCTGGAAGGATAACTGGCTTTGGAGGCAGAGTCTTAAGACAAAATGGGGAGGCAAAGAATATCCTGGAAATGTCCCCTTTCCGAACCCTGCAATTTTCTTGTTCTTTCTCTTCCTAGCCTAGATGTAGTTCTATGGAGGGCCCCTCAGAATCCTCAGGTAGAGCTTCTTGGCTAAAACTTGCCCTCCTTTCTTCACAAAATGTTTATCCCCGTTTCCCATTTTTCATCTTCGGATGTGTTCATTAATCATTGCATTTCTAGCACTTAGCTGCTCTACAAATGTGTGTTGAGTAAACGAATGAATAAATAAAAGAAGGAAGGAAAGAAAGAAGGAAGAAAGGAAGAAAGAAAAAAGAAAGGAAGGAAGGAAGGAAGGAAATGAAAGGCAAGCTAACTAAATTTATACCAAGACATCAGTGTTTTGTAACAAAATATATTTCTTAGTGTTTCTTTTGTCTCTTTATTTCTCTCTCTCTCTCTCTCTCCCCACCCCCCGTCTCCCTCTCTCCCTCTCATTAAAAACCTATTTCTAGTAGGAATTATCTCAAAGAAAGGTGTTTAATTTTCTAGACAATAAATTTAAAATGTGAAAATTGGTGGATTGACCAATTGCTTGAAATTTAGTAATTTAGTTGGTGACTGAAAAAGAGATTTTTGGATAGAAGAGTTTGCCCAAGCCCCTTGTTCTGTGCCCTGCTTCACCCTGCATATGACCAGAATGCAGCCTCACAGCCCAGTGATGAACACAGGCTTTGAAGTCAGTTAGACATGGATTAGAATCCCAGCTCTGCCACTCACAAGCCGCAAAACACTTGAAATGATGCTTAATCTCGTTAAACTTGTTTCCTCACCTGCACTGAGCAGTTAATATTACCTATCACATGAGATTATAAGGATTACATGAGATAACAATTTGTTCTTTTTCTTTTCCTTTTCTGACCCCCAGACACTCCCCATCCTCGCCCAATGAGGCCTGCAGCAGGAACCCTAAGAGAGAACCTTGACAACCCCAGGGGTGGGAGGTCACAGGAAAGTGTGCGATCAGGACAATTACAGGGTAAAAAATGGTGGTATAGCCAGGTGTATGATAAGTATATACTATGTGATAGAAAATAAAGGAATATTCCATATCCTGCTTTAGTTAAATGATATTTCATTTCATAATAATTGAGATACGTATATCCTGTAGATGTCCTTCTCCGTATCTGTTTTCTTCCCTGCTCTGTTGACAGGGTAGAAAACCTGACACAGGGTAGACACACAAATCTTTGTTGTGTGAAAGAATATTAAAGACAAAGCATGCCACTTTAAGCAAGACCGGAAGAAATGAGTAAAACTCTTCTCTTTAAATGACTTAAGATATGGATTGCCACTGACACTTTTCAAGATGAGCTTTAGAAAAAGGTTTGCTCTGAGAGCACTACAATTGTATGCAAAGTTGCCTGGGAACAATATAAAGAAGGAAAGTTTTTGAATGTCAGTCAAACTTCTCTCTCTATTCAGCCCACAAAATAGAATTTTTTAATCATAAAGTAATAAGATCTCTGTAAATAATTGCAAAAGTATAGAGAATAAAATAAAATCATTCTACCCACAGATATACAATTTTAAGATGTTTGTGTTTTTTTCCTTCCAGTTTTACTGTGTGTTTTCAAGCACAATATAAATACACACCTGCATACATTTTCAGAGTTGAAATTATACTGTGAATGGAGTTTTGAATTCTGATTTTTATTACATCATATTACAAGCACTTCATCTTAATCATTCTTCATAATTCTTTAAGTCACTGCCTCCTCTGTGGAATGTGTGTCCAACAGCTATGGGAAATGAGCCTTGATGCATTGCAGAAAGAGAATCCTGTACTGGTGCCAACGATAATGGTTGGCTCAGAAATAAAGTGCATGTGCCTGCCCCACCTTCTGTGATGATGATGTCATGGCACAGAAAAGTAGCACTTCTGGGAGTCAGACTAAATAGATGAAAAGATCACGTGAGGGCCTGGAGTTGAGAGGAAAAGAAATGACGTCTGAGAAAGAAGACTAACAGGGAAGCCAAACTCTCAGTGCTAAGGGCCCTGTCAGCCAGTCTGAAGTATTTTTGGCCTTGAGAGTTCTGTCCATTAATAAGGAATCAGGGTAATGATGTATCTGCGGGAGCATGGCATCCTCCTTTATCTACTCGCTTGCGCGACCTGGAAGGAAGAGATTTCTAAGTGAATATAAAAGCTCTCTAAGGTGGATCATCTTTGCTGTGATGATGGCTGACATAAACTGAGTGCTTGCTGTGTCACAGGATCTGTTCTATGTTCTTTCCACCCATTAACTCATTTAATCCTCACAATGATTGCAATAAATAATTTTCATTATTATCCTATTATCTTCACATTACAGAAAAGTTAAAGGAGGTAAAGAGAAGCTATGAAAATTGTCATCAGAAAATAAGATTTAAACTTAGGAGTTCTGGTCCCGGAATAAATGTATATGTAGTTCTTTTATATATACGTATTTGTATATATGATTCATTTTACAAATATATGCAATTTACATACTACACATATGTGTGTGTGTGTAATATTTTTTCCCAACCTAGTAAAACCTTGCCTGTATTCCTCTCAAACCATGTTTTAATCCTTTTGTCCCCTGCACGAAAGTTTGAGAATTGCACTAGTTGTTGTTAACTTCCTCACCTCACATGTTCATCCCAGCCCACCAGAATCGAGTTTTTCTTCTTATCGTTCTATTAACATAATTCTCTATAAAACCACCAATAGCCTTTTCAGTTGCTATGGAAACTTTTCTGACACTGGACCTCTTTGTAGCTTTTTAAAGAATTAGTAACTTTTTTCTTGATATTCCTCACCATTTAGTTTCTATAATCCTGAATGGCTTTGTTTTACTTTGTGTTTATGCTGTT
>NW_006433378.1:9250629-9320946 GCF_000325575.1 Pteropus alecto | reverse complement strand
CTCTTCCACTTTGGACCCTTAAGAATTGACATTCTCCAAATTTTCATTCTCATCGTACTGTTTTGCTCACACTGCACATTTTCTCTAATATCATTTTTGAACTTTTCATTTCTCATTTTTATGTGATAATTCTCTAGCCTGTAAATTTCCAGAACTGGATACAAGTCTATTCAGATTTATTTAGATTTTCTTATCAACTAAATATCCCTTGATTGACCAATAGGTACCTTAAAATTTAACACGTGTAAAGCTCAAGTCATCGTGTTTTTCCTCAAACCTGCTCATTCATTTGTATACTCTTAACAGTACCATGATCCACACATTGCTAATGAGAAAATTATTATCGTTTCTGTTTTCTTGCTTTTCTCATCCCTGCATATTGTCCCATTTCAAGAACTTCTTATGGTTTTTTTCCTAAATATTTCATAACCTTGTATGAATGATGACATTTTGAGTTGCAAGTGACAGAAACCCAACCTAAATTTCCCTGAAACAAAAGAAAACTATGTAGTTTTGTGTTACCTTGACTGGTAGAAATACGGCTGGGGAACAAGGAAATTCATGCTACCAAGCGTCTTCCTAATCTCTGTCAGTCTCTCTTGGGCCACCCCCCACCCATCTCTGCTTCTCTCTGAGTGTTTAGCCACTTCCTCTCTGGAAATTCCAGGCTCACAGCTCCACGCAGAGAGGAAAGGATCTCTCCCCTCTTAACTCCAATCCTAGGAATGATTTTTATTGGCCCAGCTTGTGTCCTATCTCCCTTCTCTGCTCAGTTACTGTGGTAGAGATGTAGAGTGAGAGAGTAGGAGGAATAAATGAATGATTCATCCAAGTAGTGGCCACTGTTGGCATGGTGGTGATAAGGGTGCTTTTGGAGAATGGGAAATCCATTCCGTAGATGAAGGAGTTGCTTTTTTTTAACAGAAGAATCAGAGAAATGGGTCCTGCACGGACAAAAAATAATAAATGTCCACTACAAATTTATTTCCTCCTCTCTACCCTTGCTTCCACTGCTGTTGTTTGTCTTATCTAAACTATTCTCCTAAATTACTCTTATAGTCTCCTTTCCTATCTGTTTGACTACAAGTCCTGTCCTCTCTAAATCCATTCTCAACACAGAGCACAGAGGCCTGACTTCATATAAGTAAGTAAGTAAGTAAGTAAGTAAATAAATAAATAAATAAATAAATAAATAAATAAATAAAAGTGTGTGTGTGTGTGTGTGTGTGTGAGTGAGTGTACAACCATCACCCACCTACGTTAACCTTTTCAAATGTCTCATGCTCCAGCAGGTTAAAATCCAAGTTGCTCATGGCCTCTATGAGTCCTAGACTCATCCTCGGCAATCCAACCTCAAGCATGTTCACTTTTGATCCTATCCATCATCCCGTAGTGATATCAGGTAGCTTGTGGTTGTGCTGGACACAGTAAACCTCCCCTTCGCTTCTCTGAGCAGGTTGCCCTTGCTTCTGCCTGCTGTGCCTGTTTCTACATGTCCTCTGCCCATCTCCTATGTGGCCTTGAAAGCTCAGTTCCTGTTACCTTCCCACAGAAGTTTCTCCAACAGGTACTGGGCTCCCTCAAAAATTTATATATATTTGTAACACTGCCCTTCCCTGCCAGAGCGTAAGCTCCCTGAGGTCAAGGACTTTGGGTTAAATTACCTTGGGATGGGGAGTCCACACTAAAACATTGTTTGATGAGTGATAACACACTATAGCAATATTAGGAAAATAAAATTAAGCATGAAAATACCATAAACTCAATTACATGCATCATTAATTCTGTGATGCCTGGTAAAATTCTGCTTTAACACATATTTGATCTACTTGGAATCACACTATTGTGTCTTAATTACATCAATTATATTTAAGTTTCAATTAAAAATTCTTTTATTAAATCATCTGTTTTGAAAGATAATCTGATTATTTTAACTTTTAGATAAGTGAAATATTGCCAGAATCATGTCAGTTTATATTTTCCAACAGAGCATAATAGCCAAAATAAAATTTTTCTTTAATTCTGCAACTCAAAGTATCTCAGCGATATCTTAGTTAATATTATCATTGATATAATACTGAGCATGAAAAAAGTATTGAATATTAGATCAGATCTCTTCTAAGCTTAGAGTAAACCCTAGAATTCTTTAAAAATAAATCCCTTTATCAACCTATATTAATGAAATTTATTCTTTAACCTCATTTGACTGACCTCATTTGAATGACCACTATTTTTTTCCTTTCTTTTATGATGTATATCTGACTTTCCTTCTCTTTCTTCATAGTAGGCACTTTACATTTCCCTGGCTGCTCCATTTATTCATCCAACAATTATTTGCTGACTTTCCTGAGATCTGGTCTATAGCACAGAGCTTCTGCTTCTGAGCCACCTCTTTCTCTCTAGATGTTCTTGTTTTCTCTCATGGTGCCATTGTTGTACACAACAGAACCTTTTCTTCTGAGCTCCGAAGCTGTATATCCATTTGCTTCTCAACATCTTTACCTGGATTTCTAACGGATATTTTTGACTCAACATATTCCAAACTGAACTTGTTTAACCCGCTTTGCCTCCTCCCTGTCGGTGAATGGCACCGTGGCACACAGAGTATGCAAGGTAAAGCACTGAGGGTCATATTTACCTCTTCTCTGTCTTTCAGCTTCCTATCAATCACCAAATCACAGAGATCTTGCCTACATGGTATCTCTGCAATCCATCCACTTATTTTTTTCTCCACTGCCACTGTCATAGTCCAAGTCCCCATCATCTTCTTTCTGCATTACTCTAATTCACTCTCAAATAGTCCTTAGCATCTACTTCTGCTCTTCTTCAATGTATTATTCACACTATTGACCCAGTGATCTTTTAAAAAATATTGATCTGATCATGTTACTCTCATGCTTAAAACTCTAAATGATTTTCCATTACTTTTAGGACAAGTTCCAAAAGATTTCAAATGACCTGCAAAGACCTGCCTTCTTTTTCAGCTCATCATTATCTTCTCCTGGATCCATTTCTATGCATCAATCATGAAACTTTCTTTTGTTTCTCAAAGAATGTTCTTTTCTACTTCAGGGCCTTTGCATACACGTTTTTGTTGCATTTCTGTTTATATTAAAGCAGAAATAAAAGAGCCCCCTGTTTAGAAAAATCAAGCAGTACAAAAGTTTATAAAATGCAAACTAAAATCTTTCTTCTCACTCCTGCCCCTAACACTCTTATCAAAAGTATTCAGTGTCATTCGCCTCTTGTATATTTTGCTAAAATGAGTGTGTGTGTGTGTGTGTGTGCACGCGCACATGCGTGTATATTTTTGAAAGGGGGAAAGAGGTTTACTCTATATACTCTATTCTGTAATACAGTGTAATGATTAAAATACAAAGTTTGGAACCTGACGGCCTGAATTAAAATTTCATCTCTGCCACTAAGTAGATAGATGTATGACCTTAGTATCTTAATTTCTTCATCTGTAAAATGGGAAAGCAACAGAATCTACTTAAATGAATATACACATTCAAACACACATGGATGCTGATTCTGCTCATAACTGAATATATTTATTTTATCAATATACTCTACATGTAGAAAATAACTACAGGATGGTTACATTGACCTACCATTTCCACTATGAGATGGTTCCAAGCTTAAGTTTTATTAATCACCTAACCTCTAAAGGTTCAGTCTAACTGGCAGGTTACCTCTGGGTTAGCTAATAATCCCTAAGGCCTGGGCATTTCATTTACTCAAACATGCACTTCCTTTGGCAAAAAGCCACCTGTCTTTTTGCGAAAGGGAAAAGAAAACATTATAGAACATATTATTAATGTTGTTTTATGTTTTTTCTTCAAAGTGTCTAGGTCTCTTCATCATTCATGGGGCTTTGGGTCTGAGAATACTCTTGGATCTAGTAATTGAGAGGCTATGTGCTTATGAAGACTCATTTTATTGTGGCACAGGTCACTTCTCTCTGCTCAGCAGATGAGGTACACAGATCAAACAGGATCCTGGCAGTCCAAGGAATCCTATGATCAATTAGCTATCATCAGTGATCTCTGGTGATAAAACCATTCTGCGAATCACTTTGACTCTGCTGCCTGTTATGATAACTATGCCATCCTGATATTCTTTTTCCCCACTTGCTTTCCCAACCTGTAAAGATCTGTAACTGCAATACTTTTAAAGGAATTTGGTGCTTTTCTTACCAGTGTATTAATCTTAGAAACAGAAGTATCTGTCAAACACTTTGAGAGGACACTAAGAAATGGGTGAGTGGGTTACATAAGATCTAAGATTTTGAGTTTTTTTCTCTACCATATATATACCAATGGTTTCTGTCACATTAGCCTCATTCAGCGTGGATTACCAGAGAAAAGAATTTTCAGTCAGCTGAGCATTACTGTTTCTCAAGCTGCCATGATGAATACTGACTAATGAATTCTCACATATTGATAAATCAGCCCAATATAAAATTATGGATTGCCTATGTTGGTCTAGCACTTTGGGATTTCAATCTCTTATATAGTTTCAATATTTTTCCAAGAAAAATTATCAAAGCTCTGTAATTGCTTTGCTAGTAAGATTTCTTTCAAGATATAATTTGTGATAGTGACTCTGAGGCAATAAGGTCTGATTCTAGTTACAGCTCTGTGAGCAATTTAAAGATGGTAGTAGTAACACTTAAAAAGAATTAGCTTCTCATTACAAGGTAACTGCCTCAGATAACTTCATTACTTAGTTTTCAAGCAAGGTGAGAACAAATTGTACAACTAACTGGAAAGAAAGGATTGCTTCTGCTGACAAAGCATATTCTGTGGGATTTGGGAACTCTGAAGTTCCCAAACTAACTGTCATCTAAAGTCTCCATTTCGATTACTAGAGACCCATTTTTTTCCTCCAACATCTCATTTTCTATAGAAAATTTAGTAAGCCTGTGAATTCATTGTAGATTATTCTGTGTGATAACTGATTTATCTTTTTTGTGTGTACCAGTGACCTGAATGCCAGTTAATTTTCAGAGCTATCAGCTCCTAACTCATCCAGTCCAAAGTTTTCTCTACTTCTCTGAAGTTTGTTGCCAAGACATTTTTTGACAGCCATTTCTAGATTACTCAAAGATCTTAGTTGTACACAACAAAAGTTGACCCTGAAAACTATACTAAACATGTGTTTTCTTTTCATTATATTTTACATTTGATAACTATTTGCATGTAGAAAATCTAATATTTTTATATTAATCGTTTGATCCTCCAACTTAGTGATTTCTCTAGTTTTTCGTTCTAGCACTATTCCAAGTATGCAATTATTATATCTCCAAATATTAGTGATTTTCTCGTTTTGTTCAGTGTTTCTCATTTATTTCTCTTGTATATTTGCTTTTGCTAATACTTCCAGAACAATGTACATAATAGAGGTACATAATGGATGTATTAGTGGGCATTCTTGTCTTGTTTGTGCTTTTAATGGTGATGCTTCTACCAGCGGTTTACCATTAAGATTACTGATGCTGACTTTTCATTTGAAAAAAGTGTTATACAATAATAACTATTATTATTTTTTAAGTATCTATTTTATGCTACCAAAGATGTTTATAAGTAACATTTTGAATTTTTTCAAATGAGGTTTGGGATCATATATTTTCCCTTTTGACTTATTAGCATGACATAATTTAACAGAATTTCAGAATTTCTAATTTACATGCTGTTATTTTCAGATATTTTAGTCATATCTCATTCTTCTTTTCTTCTTAATTCTTTCTTGTTTTTTATTTTTTATTTTTTTTTTTTCATGATTGACAAAATAAGAAAACTTATTTGGGGTCCAAAAACCACTTTTAAGATTTAATTACTATACTTAATCAACTTTCTATTATCTATCTCTTCTATAATTTCTTCCTTCTCTATTATTCTTTCTTACTCTGTCTCTTTTTCTCTTCAATAATTATTTCTTATATGATATTGGTGAGAGATTCATATCCCAGGACAACTTACAACAGGTACTTGCCAAGTAACTCCCAGTGAAATTTGGCAAAAAGAACAGATGAAAGTACACATACATATGTGCCTTTAGAGATTAAGTTAAGAGATTCTAAAACAATTCAAGATTTATTAAGTGCCTGCAAAATTCCAAGCACGTTGCTGAAATGGTAATTATGTCATAGTGTCAATCTTAAAAGAACAGACACTTAAGTCTGATCAGAGACCAACAGGCAAATACAATACACTGCAGTGGCATGTTACCAGGATGTATAGGAGAAACACTGCTATCTGGGAAAGACCCCAAAGTGCATAATGTGTAGTTGAGTCCTGAAATATGAATGAAGAACTACTTTCCTGGTTTGTAGCAATTGATATTCAAAAGCAGAACAAATTAGATATGATATTCTAAAAAGTTATTTAAATATAGCCAATGCTTGTAATTTTTCCTAATTTCGAATTTCTAGAAGAATGAAACGTAATGTTCTGAGCTGCCTTATAAAGATGTGCAAAATTATTAGCACTTTACCTCCAGAGGGTGATGTCCTTCCAGCTAACTGGTGGAAATGCAATATCACATGGCATTCTAAAATGAGCCCCAAGTAGCTTTTCTACTCTAAGATCTTAATTTTAGAGCATCGTTATGTAAATTTTGGAGATACGTTTTTCTCCATCCTAGGAAAGACCATCAAATGTAATGGAGATTTTTAATAATATGCCATTGGCTCTTTCAGCATAATATTCAGACTAATGGAAGTCTGAGAGTTACAAGTTGAGGGGCATTAAATAGATTTACTTGAGTGCTATTTTTAAAGTAGAAAGTGTCATATGTGAAAATTACCATTCTCAGTTTTCCGTCTTTACTAAGAGGTAGGAATAATGATAACGATGGTAAATATGAGGAGAGTGGATGGTGCTGGCAGTGGGGAATTTATAAGGCCATCTCTTTGGATATCATTTTCAGAGACACATTGGACTTATAAATTTGAAGTCATATCTAACTTTTAGCCCTAAAATAACATTACTAATTTTGTCACATATCTTACCCATAAAAAGATCTGAGATGACTTTTTGAGAATAATCAATTTTATTCTCCAATATCAAATATTTGACACTTCTGAGGATGTGTAAAAAGTGTGTTATAGGTTCTGAAAGCAGATCAAAAATAGTGGCAATGATAGCATTTTGGGGATAAGTACTTATCCTTCTGGAATGAGTATTCTGAATAAGAAACCACTCAGTTTGATGCTTTGATAAAAACTACCAGTTCTCCTCTATATCAGAGGTCCCCAACTTTTTTGGCACCAAGGACTGGTGCTCCTATGAGAATCTAATGCCTGATGATCTGAGGTGGAGCTGAGGAGGTGATGGTAGCGCTGGGAAGCGGCTGCAAACACAGATGCAGCTTTGCTTGCCTGCCACTCACCTCCTGCTGTGCAGTCCAGTTCCTAACAGGGCATGGACAGGTCCAGTCTGCAGCCTGGGGGTTGGGGACACCTGTTCTATATACATTCTTCCTTCTTATGTGGTAGGAGATTGTCTAACTTTTGGCTGGATACATAACCACATAGAGTAAAGACTACCTCTCCCTATCTCCCTTCGAGCAAGATGTGGCTATGTCATTTAGTTTTGATCAATGGAATATAAGTAGAAGTGTCATGTGTCATCTTCGAATCTTCATTGATAGACAATCATCATGCATTTTTTTTGCTCTTTCTTTTTGTGTCCCTTTTGCCTTCTTATAGGCTGGAATGCTACAAAATTGCTGGAACTAAAGCAGCTATTTGGTCCATGACATTCTTGGGGTTAGAGACCATATAAGTAGTAGAATAACAAGATAGAATCCATGTATTTGAATTTTTTATGGAATTGAATCCTGTACAAGTCTTATACTACTTGCCTTCAAGCTTTTATATAAGAAAAATAAACATATTTCTTCTGTAGGTCACTGTCATTTGGGGTCCTGATTACTCAAAAGGAACTGCATCTTGTGAGATGTGTGAATAAATTCTAGTGTATCTGTTCAAAATTTCATATTAATTTTCTAGAGTCGATATGTACTTTAGAATAACAGTAAAAACAGAAATATATTTTGTAATTTAACAAACTCAGTTGTGCTTTATAGTCACGTCAGTATATTATCATTTAAATATTAATTTTCAAGAAAATTTCCAGATTGGGAAAAATATAGAGGTACCCTGAAATTGGCCAGGGATGGGAATGGTGGTGAAGAGAAGCTGTATTCCAGATATCCTTGTGCAGACTTTAGGAGAGGGTATAACTCCTCTTGTGATCTACCTGAAAATCCAACATCGCTCAGTCCTTATCTATTATTCTGTCACAAATATTTATTTGCTGCCCATGTGCTACAGGTACTATTTTAGAGGCTGACTATAATGTAATGATTTTAATAAGTTTCAATTCTCATGGAACTTAGAGTCTAGTGTGTGAACATAGATGATAAGTAACTAAATAAATACATAATATTTGAGAAGTGATGTGTTATGCAGAAAACTAAGGCAGGATTAAGACATAAAGTAGACCTGTGTTGAGGCACAGGGTGATTTCAGAGATCTTCTCTCAGTCTGGAAGAAGGCAAACATTTGATAACCATATACTTTGGCCACTGTTATCGACGTGGGAGCTCCTGCACTCTCACAGACAAGCACACTCCGGTACGGAAATGACCTCTTCATTTTTGTCCCATGAACGTTCTAAAGAATCATAACCTTGGACCCTCCATAGCGCTTGAATTCTAGAATAAAAAAGACAAGGTTTTATTTTTGCCTGTTTCTGGTTACTTTTAAGTTCACACATAGTTCTTGACAATAACGTTTAACTTGTAGGAGCCTAATCTATGTTCAAATTTCACTTTTCATATATTGTTCCAGAGATGATACTTTTACTCGTCACATTTTTTAAACCTAGAAAAATATATTTAAAAAATAATTTAACATTGGGAAAGTAGTCTTGCAACAAAACAAAACAAAACAAAACAAAAAACAAACAAACAAAAATATCTAGTAGTCAAGATGGAGAAAGAACTGCGTGTCTGTGTGTGTCTGGTCATGTCTTCCCACCCAAATATCATTGGACAAGTCACTAAACACATTTCTTCTTTTGTAAGATGAAGAATTTGTAAGATGAAGAAACAAAATTCACAAGTATCTACAGTTAAATGAGATCCTCCTTGTGAAGAATGCGAAAGAACTATAAAACCCTGGACATTGTTAGTTACTATAATATTTGCTGTTCTATCAAGGATCAGGACATTTTGGGGGCCTGAGATTCCCTGAAGATCATGTGAAGACCCTGTGAGTTTAGAGAGCAGCAGCTTCTGGTAGGCAGAGTTTGAGTAAGTGCATATTTGTTGAAACTTGTTTCCTTAATTTATTACATCATTACTCCCTGCTAGTAAGGGCATATTCTTAATGTTCTATGAAGAGCTGAGAATTAAAGGGAAATTAGCTAGGGATAGATTCATCTCAGTATTTCATCTTTAAATATATACACATATAATATTTGTTTGTAAAAATGAAAGAAAGCCTCTAAAAACAAAATTGAAAGTGATGCCAACCCAGGAAAAAAATTGCAACACCTATGAAAAATCCTTACAATTGAGGGAACTTTCAGAAATCAATAGGGAGGAGGTAAGTATCCTGAGAAAGGTAAGAAAGTATTTAAGTACACAATTTAAATAAAAGGTTATCCTACAGACATATGAGAAATGTTCATTCCCGTTGGTTATCAAAGAAAGATTTAAAAAAACAAGATGTGTTTTTTTTTCCTTTGGCAAAGATTTTATAAAAGTTAAAAAACAAAACTTATGTTTTTGAGAGATATACACCTGCTGGTTTTACCATTTGTTACAGCTGGAGAAAATTTAGTAACATGAATAAAAATTTATAAAAATGTGAAAAAGATCAAAAGGTTTTGAAAATAGAACTCCGTTGTTTTTATTTCTATTTATTGACCTTCTGATCAGAAATAATAAAGATATACACAAAGTTTGATGTCCTTAGAGATCCATTCGAGTATTATTTAGAATAGAAAACTAGAAACAATCTAAATAAATAGCAATATGGGATTGGTTAAATGAATTAAGTAATAAATAGTAGGACCACTTAATGATCTTAAATTGTTTAATTAAGATACTATTTAATGAAAAACATGGTAGAGTTAATATGTACTTCATGTGCTCACTAAATGAATATATGGAGAGATACATTCCAAAAACAATGGGAGAATAAATAAAATGTCTTTCTTTGGATTGAATTATAAATATTCCAAATTATCTGTAAAAATGATGCATTACTTCATAATTATAAATAAATCCCAATGAACAGAATTTATTTATTTTTTTAAATTATTGAAGACTAGAATCTTAAATTAGGGTAGAAAATTTCACTCAAATGTCATATTATTTTCTCTAATAGACTTCCCCTTTCTCTTGGACCCATATGTCTACTACATGGCCAATAAGAGTTTATCATGGGTCAGGAGAGGTTAAACATTTCAATTAAATGCAGCTGAACTTCTCCTGGCTTAAAAGGTCATTTTAAGGAAAATATTGTATCAATTCAAAGATCAGACGGTTTCCCCTTCTCTAGGAGTCTCCTTGCCCCTCATCCTTCCCCAAATGTTTTCAGGCTGCAGAAGAAAGATAGTATATCTAGAAGGAGGATGTCTGCTACAGGCTGGCTTACGGATGTGTGGTCTTATACCACTTGTGTCTAGGAATTGGCCTCTTTTAAAATATAAGTTTTATTATTTTCAGGCATGGTAAGGCCAACAGTTCAGGAGATACTTGTCACTGAAAGGATGGTTTGTTACTCACTGTTCCCAAGAGTAGGGAATACCCCACTCCACACAAGGAGCCACACTGAGGGCACCAGGTTCAGTCAGGAGGGAAACTCCTATTTACAAAAGTAAGAGGCACATAGCTTATTAATGTAAGTAATAGGAATACACATGTATTAAATAGGATAGGAGACATGTTGAAGTAGAAAATCACAATTTTAAAGAATCTGAAGCGAAAAGAAGAGATGTTATCATAAAATCTAGAAGCTCCTGATGAAGACTTTAAATTTATCATGAGAGTTGACTGCAAGATGGGGTACCAATTATTTCTTCTAGTTTATTAAGAGGGTGCTATGCCTTTTGAGAGGCAAGGATACCATCAGTAGTCTTACCTTTTCTGGTATTTTTAATTAGAGATTGAGAGCATCAAATGTAACAAGACATTGTGTTTTTTTTTTCTTAATTTTTAGATATTTTAAGTGTTACAAAACAATTTAAACATATAATGAAATCGTTGGGTTGGGAAATGTTCCAATCTGATGATAGTTAATTGAAGCCAAAGGTTAATTTTGTTAAAGGCTCATGTAGCTGTCTACCAATAAATAAATAAACAAAAATTTTCTACATAAAGTAAGACCTATATTATACTTATGTCAGTGTGGACAGTAGGCTACTTTCATATATATATATATATATATATAGCAACTAAAGTAAATTAAAGTACAGAATATGAAAAAAATATTTTCAAGATACTCATATGTCTCCTGATACATTGTGTTTACACTGTGGGTCAGAAACAACACAGTCTTTGAGGCCAGATGGTCCTAAATTAGGGTTGCAATATTTAGCAAATAAAAATGCAACATGCCCGGTTATATCTTATTTCAGATAAACAATGAGTAATTTTTTTAGTGTACGTCCCATGCAATATTTTATCAGGCAACCCTGTCCTAAATTGGATACTAGTATTGCCTGTTCTGCTAAGAAGTTATCTAATATCTCAGACTTTAATTTCCATGTTTGCCAGCTGGGGAGAATAATAGCCATTTTTCAGGTTGTTGTAAGTCTTGACATATATACAGTATACAAAATACTTTGAAGAATATCTGAAACATGAAATGTGATTAAGAAACGTTAGATTCTTTCGCCTCTTCTGAAACTCTATCCAGTCACATGAAAATAGCCGAAGTTATAAATTTACAGTCCTTCATGTCAATAAGTGTGTAAATCAGTATGGATAAACTAATGAATTTGGATGTTGCCAGCCAAGACTTTAAGCCACTCTACAATTAATTAATTTATTTATGCTCATGTTGTTCCTGTTATCTCATAACAAGCATTAAGAATCTTCTGGACCTGAAAGCTGAGAGGGTGGACAGAGGCTAGATTAAGAACATTTGAATGTTAAATTAAAAATGCCAAAAATAGAATTTTTGATTCCGCATTTCTATTAAATTGCCTTTCAGATTTTCCAGTTTCAGTAAAAGGTTCAATCACTTATCCAGTGCTCAATCGAAAACCTAGGAGGATTTCGGTATGATCTTAATCAAAATACAAGTGGATTTGTCTATAGAAATGTGAACAATATTAAAAAAAAAAAGGCAATTTTTAGAAAAGAACAGAGTACCTAGCATCCAAATCGTGTTTTCTGATATCATTCCTTAATAAAAGGAATCAGGTTTTCTTGGATAAATGGCTAGTTCTTGAACTGGGGCAAGAATATGATAGATGAGCCTGAAGCACCTTACAGTTCCAAAAAGTAAAAAGTTCAAAAAAGAAAAATAAAACCCTACATCAGTGGATGTTTGTCAAAGTGACATAGGAACCAACAGAAAGAGCCAAAGATGGAATGATTTGAGCAACAAAATAAATGAAGTAATATTGGGTTATAACCCAAAGTATAAAATAAATATTCATGAGTTCATGCTAATATAAACAAATGATTGAGTAAATACATAACGAGGGATAAGAGACAAATCTCCCTTGCATAATTCCCTTATCCTCAGGGTATACATTCCAAGAACCCCATTGGACTCCTCAAACCATGGATAGTACCAAACCTTGTATATACGGTGTTTTTTCCTAGACTTCTATACCTATAATAAAGTTTAACTGATAAATTGGACACAATAAGAGATTAACAATAATAATGCAATAGGAAAAATATAAAAATATACTATAATAAAAGTTATGTGAATGGCTTTGGGGCTGCTATTAATTAAAATAAAGGTTACTTGAACACAAGCTCTGCGACGCCGTAACAGTCAGTCTGATAACTGAGGTTGTACTAGGTGACTAATGATCAGGGAGCAGATATGCTGTGTGGATATGCTGAACAAAGGGACGATTCACGTCCTGGGCAGGACAAAGAGAGATGGTGTGAGATTTCATCATGCTACCAGTACAGCATGCAATTTAAAACTTATAAATTGTTTATTTCTTAAATTTTCCATTTAATATTTTCAGACCACGGTTGACAAAGGGTGACTGAAACGAAGGAAAACAAAAGCTGAGATAAGGAGGTGGATCATGACTCCCCCCTCCTCCACTGTGGACTGTGTATAGTGACTTCTTTCCAAAAAGTACAGTATGGAAAAGTGGGGGTTGGGGACGGGGAGAATACTTTATGACAAACATTACCTCAAACAGATGACCAAGGTCAATATTTATAATGATAAAATACGTTGATATGATGTACCTTTGATAAGATGTGACAAAATGCCACTTTACTTTAGTAGTTTTCATCTCTAAAACCCATAATTTCAGTTAAGGAAGAGGGAGGAAGTAAAATTTTTATACATAATTAATGAGAACATCAAATAATACAACCACATTGGAAAACTGTTTATCAGTTTTTTATAAAATAAAACATATGACCTAGTAATTTCTTTTCTAGGTCATTTGTTCAAAATACAAATGAAAAAAAATGTATTATAAAGAAGACATGCACAAATGTTCCCGGTGGCTTTATTCAAAACAGCCAAACACTGAAAAAAAGTCTCAGTGTCCATCAACTAGTGTATAGATTGCAAATTGTGTTCTACCTCTGATGGAATAGACGCTACAATAAAGAGAAAAGAATCCTGGTCCATGTAACAACATGGCAGAGCCTTAAAAATGTTTAAGTTAAGTGAAAGAAACCAGACACAAAGAGCATATACTTGTATGATGCCATTAAAAAAATATTCTAGAACGGATATTACTAAATGAGTGTGACCGAGAGCAGGGGGGATCAGGCATGGGGGTGGGGGGAAATAAACTCTGAAACATTGTAGGGGAAACTCTTAAGCAATGGAAATATTCTATATCTTGATTGTGGTGGTAGCCACACAGTTTTATACATTCGTCAATAATGATTGAACCGTTCACTTACAGGTAGTATATTATAGTATATGTAATTATACCTCAAAAACTTGCTTTAGGAAGAAAATATATATACTGTATCTTTAACGATGCAGTTATGAATTCAAATCACAGCTCTGCCACCAACTGTCTATGTGACTTGAGTCTTATCACTTAACTTCTTCATGCCTCAATGTCTTTGAATGGAGCTGACAATAGTACTTGTCTTACAGAATTGTTATAAGGGTTAAATGAGCAAATAAATGTATGTGAAGTGATTAGAGGCTGCTTGGACATAGCAAGCTCTAAATGGTAAGCTCTTCTTGCCCTTTATTTTTCTCTTTTCTTCAATACACTCATTCAATAGTGATAGTGATAAATCCTATCACTTTTACTTTAAAAATATATAATACCTTTTCTCTATTTTTTTCTCTCTTTTCTTTTTAAAAGAGTGAATAGCCTTTTAATTTATCTCTTTATGTTCAGTCTTATTCCCCTTCTCTGCTGAATGGTTTTTAAAACTATAAATGAGTTCATATTACATTTTTTTTTTGATGTGTAAACCCTTACGGTGGTGATAAGGGGTGACATTGATTAACAAAATAAGTTCAAGTAAGTTCAAATGTATCATTCAACAGTAAGTCCTATATATATTGCATTGTGTGTTCACCACCCAGAGTTAGATTTCCTTCCGTAACCAAATATTTGACCCCTTCTACCCCTATGTACCTCCCCTTCCCTCCTTCCCTCTGGTTCACATTATATTCTTGCTAATATCCTTCAGTGATTTTCCTGGGAACCTTAAATAAATTTCCAAACTCCTTATCATCACCAATGAGGCCCTCTCCCAGAGGCTATCTGTGTACCGTTCATCACTCCTCTCTTATTCACTAAACTCTAACTCTACTGGACATTTTAAAAAAAGATTTCTTAGAGCTCACTGAACTCCAATACGCCTAGGGCCTCAGCACCAGTTGTGCCCTCCACCTGGAATGCTCTTCAGTCAGATCTTTGAATAACTGGATTATTTTTCAGCTTTCAGCTTGAAATGCCCCCTCTTCAGAGAATACTTTCCTGACACAACAGATTTAAAGGAGTGCCACATGCACAGTCACCATCTTTCGTTTCACCCTTTTCCATATTCATTACTTGGAAACAATCACAAACAGAAAAAAGATAGAGGTATGATCCAAAAATAATTTTCCCTGAACCAGTTGAGAGTAAGATACTGACATGATGCCCTGATCACTCAATTATTTTAGTGGGTATTTCCTATAAACATGGACATTTTCCTGTACGGCTGCATTACAACTAACAAAATCGGAAAATGAACATTAATATATAACCGCCTTTTAAGTGTTTGGCTCTACTCACATTGTGTCAATAATCTTTTACAACAGAAGGATGCAGTTCAAAACCATGCATTGTATTTAGTTATCTTTTGTCTCTTCAATCTGGAAGAGTCCCTCAGCCTTTCCTTGACTTTTATGAGCACATTACAGGCCAGTTATTTTTTTAGAAAATACCTTAGTTTGGACTTGTCTGATATTTCCTTATTGAGGTATGCATCACCGGTAAAAGTATCACCAAAAGGTTGCTGTGTCCCTCTCATTGCTTCTTCCCAGGTGGCACTAAGTGTGATTCTGCTCTTTACAAGTGACATTCACTTTGATCACTTGATTAAGGTGGTGTCTGCCAAGCATCTTCATGAGAAAGTTACTCATTTCCCTTTGTAATTTGTAAGCATTTTGTGAGGAGGTACTTTGAAACTATAAATATAATTTTCCTTGTCAAATTTCCATTTTTTTTTCATTTATTTATTTGTATCTGTTTTAACTAATGATTCTCTATTTTATTCAATATGCTTTAACCTATTGCTATCATTATTTATTTTGATGTTCAAACTCTCAGATTTGGCTAGTGGGAACCTCCCCAAGCTGACTTCTTTTTACATCTGACATCTTCCAAGCATCGTTTCAGTGTTTCCTTGCTTTCTGGCATGATAAGACTTTCTGGGCTCACCTTGTATTTTTCTTACACAATCTGTGAATCACCATTTTTTCAAGGAGCCTTTTTAATTTTTAGCGGAAAATAGTATTTAGAATCCGAGGTCTGGTCTCCACATGAGCTCATTGCTATTGGAGTTTGGTGCTTGAGCTCTCTGAGTGAAAAGATCCAGAGAATATAATATTTTATATATCATATGATATATTCCCTGGATCTTTCCCCTGAGAGGACTCAAACATATAATATATTCTTATAGATTTATTTCATATTTAATATACATATTTATGTATAATATACATTGTATATTAGAAATATTTTTATACCTTACAAAAATATATATATTTCTACATATGTATTTATCTACACATATATTAACAACTATAAATTTTCCAATCCAATTCAACCATATAGGCAAGATTTATTCTAGTTTTCCCAGTTTTTGAATTTGTTACTTCCTTTCAGTGAAAACCCTGATTTCCATCATCCTTAGCGCATTTTCTTATATGATGAATCCCCCTGTACATAACCAATCTCTAGTCTCTGCCATCCCACTCCTCTGCAGCAGGTGTTCTTCCCCTGCTCAGGCTCAGATAATCTGCACAAATGTCCCCTTTCTCATTCTCCCCTATTTGCCCCATCCAACTTTAGGATTGAAATGTCCAGGCAAAGGAAGAGGTCTGTACCATATTCTTCATGAAAATTACAATCTAATTTACTCTGTGACTTTCTGTCTTCCTTCCTTCCTTCCTTCCTTCCTTCCTTCCTTCCTTCCTTCCTTGTCTGTCTCTCTCAACTAGAACATAAACTCTGCAAAGGCAGGCACATTTTTTATCTTGTTACTGAAAAATTGGGGCACTTGGGAGGCAAACAATAGATATTTGTTTGTTCTACAATACACGTGTGGAGGATTAAAAAACTTTCAGCACTTATTTTTCTTTAAATTACCATGACATGGGTGTTTATAACAAAGAAAATAGCAGTTTAATTGCATATTTCACATTCAGATTGTTTTAGATTTGTGAAGTCATAATTTAAAAATTATAATTTTTTCAACTTTGAAGTTACTATCACCAAGATAAAAAATACTTTTACTTCTTGGTGTTTAGTGGAAACTTATTGCTTACATTTTTAAGGGTATCTTACCTATAACACTCTCCCCAAAGGATTATTTAGTTGTATAGGTTTATAAGTCAGTCAATATAATGTTTAGAAGTTGATTCAATTGAAGATTTGGTTTGTACACTTGTTATGTAGTTTATTTTATTCTCTTCATTTATACAATACACATATTGTAATTTTGATAGGACTGTAGCAAAAAAAAAAAACAAATCTAAATATAAATTGTCTTCTGTCGAGGAGACAAATAACATATTTCATTATGTGAAGAGGTTGGTTTATTTATTTTCTGTTTCCTGCTATGATCTCTTCCAGAGGGACATGTTTTTGACTTGGAGACATTCTGCATGCTACAGCGTGTCTCATGTGATGTGCTAGTTGCTAAGGTAACTGTAGTTTCCTGAAAATACCAAACTAAACAGGAGCCTGAATCATCAATGTGCAATTTGCTGTTATTATATTCATTGAAATTTTCCTTACCATTCAAATAAACACATAATACCCAGATAATTCTGGATCCTTTCTCTGACCTCCATTACTCTGGCTTTGACATTCAAAAGCACAGTACAGAGTAGTCTATTATACAAAGAGGTCAAAATATTTTATGAATTAGAACTCACATAAATTCTCAGGTTCTGCTAATTACAGGATATGTGATCACTTAATTTGAATTAAACATATCTTTGTAATGTCTCTGCATACAAATTTCCTAGGCAAAGTTGCAGAAGAAGTTGAATTGCAGGACACTTACAAGGTTAAATTGCTTTTCAGGGCCTTAACCTATTTTCGTAAATAAATTTATCTCTAATAACAATCACATCTTTCTTTTTGAAGCAGAACTTCAAAACCTAGGTACTTTACTTTGAAATACATCATTAAAAATAGTATAGTAACTATGTATTTTGATAGCTACACTCATGTATTATATTCACTTGGAAGTCATAAATCTGAAAGTATTTTTTCCTATAAATGATCTGAAAGTCTTCATTTTTCCCGATAGTTCATATATTACATAATTTAGACTCTTCATTCCATTAATTAACAAGTTTGTTTTAACAGAACTTTTATTCAGTGAAGCAACTTAATAACATATAAAATTTTATAGGTTTGGTGACATTAATTTTGAAATTGATGAAATCACAGATTGTTAATTGATTTCTGTTGGTTAAAAACACACCGTAAAATTGTCAATTTCTCTCTTGTAGGTTTTTTGACTCTCTGCACATTTTTCCTCCACAATTTCAACTTCACTTTGAAGCCACATAAATACATTTCCTGAACAGACTTGAGTTAAAGAGAGTGCACAATAACATTTTGAAAAAGAAATGTTATTTTTGGAAATAACACTCACATCTGAGACAATGACAAAGAAGGCTGCCCAAATCAGAGATTTCCACTCTCTAGAGTTAAATGTCCAGAATTCACATTCAGCTCCCCCCTTGTCTATAGTAGGAGCTGAGGCTAGCCAGAAAAATGTCAGTACTTCAAGGACTATAATGTCTACTTCTTAGGGTTTTTGGGACATTAAATCAGATGATCCTTGGAAAGACATCAATATGGTACTTGAAACATAATAAGTATTATCTGCTATTATTTTTACTATCATTATTAAATACATTGGAATGAGAAACTCATTTAAAATATTCTTTAATATGTTGAGTGTAATGTTTGAGACTTGGGCACTGTAGATTTTACCAAGTGTTGTTTTAGCCTTTAATAGATGTGAACTTTTATCTCAGAGCACTTGATGAGGCATCTTTTGGTGAAAGCTCAATATCAGTTTCCTAAGGAAATGAAGGTTTCAACCAAGTTGATTTTTGAAAGTGAAGCTTGACCTCTCCCTTAAATGACAAAACTTTCTTATTTAATTTATTACATACTCCCAAGTCTTAGTCAAATAGGAATATATGAACATAGGTTGACATTTTCTTGATGACTCACGCTGCTCCTTTTGAACTTCAAGTAAATGCTGCAATCCAACATTGCCTTTAGGGATTTCTGAAATATATGGGCAGGTTCATCCTGGACAACTGTGATTTTCCATTTGGTGTTTCTTTGGACCTCCTCCTCACTGTCAGCTGCCACTTCTATGCCTTTAGCAGTTCTGACCTTGTCTCATTTGTAACAGTGTAATTTGGAAACAGACCAGGTTATCAAGTGAAACAAAAAGCTTGAGGAAGGAGAACATGGGACAAGTTTATATACAGTAGTAAACCAGCTGGACCTGGGATAACTGTCGGGATTCTGTGCCGGGAGGTCTGAGGTGGTAATTCTATCAACAAGCTAAATGGCACAGTTTACAATTAAATCTAGGGGTTTTGGGTGAACATAGAGATGTATTGTTAAAAATGTTACCTGCTGATTCCACTCTCAGTAGCATGAAATAAAAATGAGTCATGCATATTGCATAATCAGTTTGTCTCGTGAGTCAACCCAGTTCTTCAGAAGCAGCTTAATCTGCCTTCCTTCAGATAATAATCTAATTGTTGTTCTAATAACATTTATAGTTTCTGCATATTTAGTTACACTATGTAGTCCTCTTTTGGGAAAATGATGAGGCAGGGTTCTTTGGAAAAGTCAATAATGCTGGGAAAACTAGAAGGCAGCAGGAAAAGAGAAGACCAAATATGAGATGGATTACCTCTACAGAAGAATAGGTGTGAGTCTATAGGAGCTGAGCAGGGCTGGTGAGGACAAGGCATTGTGGACATCACTCATTCATAGGGTTCCCAGGAGTCTGAGCTGACTCAACAGCACATAATGCCTGTATAGTCTGATGCAGAGATTAGTTTGAAGTTCTTTTTTAATTTCCTCTTGAGAAAGGAACTCCTAATATGGTTTTATTAATTAAACTCTGTTACCTGAAACATTATGTACTAAAGTCTGTTGTCTTTCAAGTTTGGAACTTTTTTCTTTTTGGTTGTATGATTTTATACTAAGCCTCATATTTCCACTTTTTTTAGTAAAAAAAATTAAAGATATGCCATATTTTATTTATCTGCATTACTCAATCACATCATCTACCTATAATAAAATTTGTTATTTTTGTAACTAAGATATTATTATTTAGTTGACTCAATATTTCTATTTATTTTAATGTCTTCAGAGCCTAATTAGTTAATTAAATAAACATCAACTATTATCTTTTTGTTAATCAATTTTGTATCATTAGCATCTAACAGAATATCTGGCATATATTAGATGCTCAGTATATGTTCCTCAAGAATAAGTAAAGGAGTAAATGTTGATACTAGGCCTGGTGTTACCTTAGTTGTGACACTGTGTAAAACTTGGTGGAGATAAGTTTGTGCTGTTGGTGGTGGTGGTGTACTTTTACTAATCCATCACCTTATTCACCTGTTTTTGGTAACTGGTTGAAGTTTTGCAGGGTATGATTTCATCAGTATTAAGGAATAGAGAAAGATACTAGGTTCGTCTGCTCCCCAATTTTATGCCCAGTATCCCTCTAGGTATCAGACACATGGTAGATGTTGAACGAGTAATTCTTAACTCAATAATTGGACTCAGAAAGCTCATGATCAAATAATGAATGAAGAAGCAGAATTCTAACTTATTCGCTGTGGTAAGAGCTATACGTTAACACTTCCCCAACTACTTTTGTCTTCATCAAAACTTCATTATCTCTTTGTGAACAGTTCTATGTGGGAAGACGAAGATGAATCATAATTGTCTTCAGTATTCGGAGATGACTATGAAATGCTCCCTAACTATAACAGGCTCTTTAAAGAGTATGAAAGCAAAACATGTCCTTGTCCACAACTCCAGTCACTGAGACTGTATCAATCCATGGCTCAGAACCCACCCTCTGTCGAAGAGTCCAGTCACTTATTCTAGTATTCATGTGTTTAAAATATTTCATTGCTGACAATATCTTCTCTTTGATAAACATATTTTTCATTTAACTAGGAAAGCCATTGTCTTGAAAATCATTCTGGTGTGATCCCTATGTGGATCTTTTAGCTTATACTTCTAAAGGCAATTTTATCCACTTTCAAGTTATGGAAGTCCTCAGTGGCTTTCTTAATCATTCATTGAAAAAATGACTAGCAAAATGTGGAGATTTGTAAAATCATAGATTTAAAAATGAACCATTTCCTTGTTGCTTTCTACTTTTCATCCTAACTTAAAATTGTAAGACCAATATCTGGTTTCAATCTACATGTCTGTGGTTTCTTCACAATCACGTTGGTTAAAAATAATTTTGTTAGATGATATTTAGAATAGAGAAATATGTATATACTACATATATAGAGAGTATACGAGGGTAGGACAAAGTACTATCAGTAATATAGATCATAGAAGCTAGGGGAGGCAATAGAAAAAGGGTATGGAAAGAGGCTTTACTCAACAAATATGTATTGAGCACTTACTATGTATAGTCACTTGTGATGGAGGCTGAAAAATGGATCCCACATCTTTCCTCCTGAAAGCTATGAATGATACCTTATATAACATAAAAGAGTCTCTGTAGATGTGATTAAGTTAAAAATCGTGAAATGAGTTCATCCTGAATTATCCTGGTGGGCCCAATGTAATGATAAATGTCCTTATAAGAGGGAGAGACAGGGGGAGATTTAACACACACAGAGGGAGTGTGCAGAAAGACAGAGCAGAGGGAGATTTACATATACTGGCCTTGAAGGCAGGAGTGATGCAGCCACAAGCCAATGAATGTCAGCAGCCATTCTTTGAAGAAAACTGGTAGAAGTAAGAAATAGATACTCCCTTAGAACTTCTAGAAGGAGCACAGCTCTGCCAGAACCTTGATTTCAGCCCAGTGATACTGATTTTGAACTCTGGTATTAAGAGCTGTGAGATAGTAAATTTTGGTTCTTTTAATCTACCAAGTTTGTAGTAATTGATAACAATGATAACAGCAGCCACAGGAAGCTAATATAATGCCTGAAGTTATATCAGTAGGGAGAAAACACACACACACATTTGGCTCCTTACTTACTAAGTATATGACTCTAAAAAGTAGGGGAAAAATTTACACCTATTAATCACTTTTTATGTACCAGGCACATAGGTATTACATCATTTTAATCTTTATCATTGTTTTTCCTGACCAGCATCCACATTTTTATTGATACCCTTGATGCTTGTGTAAATGTTAACTAATAGCTAATATTACTTGAACTTTTTAATACAGTAGTTTGAATTTAAATGTAAGTATTGTGAATAGTATATGATTGTCTAATAACAGCATTTGCCTCAGATGACATATGTTTTCAGTTTTTTGTTCTTATTCAAAGTAGTTATACTTACTGGGTTTCTTGTAATTTAATCCTGTAAACTTAAATTGTCCTAAGGGTATCAGCTACTCCATCTGGAATAAATATTAGGAAAAATCTGAAGGTCGGACATTAGCCTTCATAAGAAGAAATTATTCTTATTTGTCATCATCTGACCAACTACTACTCATCTCTAAATGTTCAGGAAAAAGCAGAACTGGTAGGAAGCCATAACCCTAAGGAGGACTCTATCAACCCTAGGGGTTTGGGGGAGGTGGGGTAAATGGGTTGGTAGATAGCATGTGTTTTTATAAACTCCCATGCCCAACCAGGCTTCAATGCCTCTCTGATAGTTTTGAGGACACCAGCCCTAGTGGTAGTTGAATTCTGACACCAGGGGACTAGCAGTGATTATCCTAAGGGAAATCAGTGGGCAAGAGAAATAGCAAAACTTAATTTGATTTTCACTTTCTCTGCTGCTGCCAGCTGCTCTTGACCCTTGATCACAGGTTCACCATCTCACTGCTCCACCAACACACACCCATTTTAATAGCTTTCCCTCTCCTGATGGTTTTATCCATATTTGTGTGTTTGTTATGTCTTAGAATTGGGCACTTACATCATGAGCACCCAGCTATTCCATTCCATTAAACCTGCTGGATTTACTGTCATAAGTTTTATTTCTTACTGAGTAACTCAGACTGATCCATTTCCTCAGGAACCTATAAGCTTTGGAAATCATCCCACCACTTCTCTGTCATCTGTGTATAATCTAGGATTCCTTCCTGCTTTCTCTCTATTGAGTCTGGAAACCTAGGAAGTAGCATTAACTCTTGTGTTTTTTCACTTAACTTATATTTGGTTTGCTATATTTTTGTGTAAATACCAAACTGATTAAGGAAGAAGGAACATTATTTTAGTTCTACCTTCAAAGCTCAGATGTTAGTCTTAACCGGACTTAAGCACCTGGACAAGGAGATGAGGACAATATCTGGGTCAAGCCTAATAGACTCTCCTAAGATTGTCAGTCTTGGGTAGAATCTCATGAGGTCTGAGAAAATATTTGAATTGGTTGATTTTGAAGACAGTACTCCAAATTGCCTTGATTCCTGTCTTCAATTTTAACATATTTTTTTATTTGTTTATGTTAGGCAAAGTCTATTTGTCTTGCTTATCACCAAAACCTTAATCAATTCACCTAACTTGCAAATTATTAGGAAAAAATTAAACAATACAATGTATGTAAAATACTAGGCATGGTGCCTGGCATAAGCATTCAACGAATGTGAACTATTGATATTATTAAGGGTGATAGGGAAGATCAAATCAGAATGATAAGTACAGGTTATTTTCAAAAGTTATAAATGCTGGTTATTATAAGTTTATCATTCTTACTCCGAGAAGGGCTATTCGACACATTCAGATCACAAATTCTTGTTATTGAATTCATGTTGTTTTAAAGGTCCCATCTTGCACTGTTCACTCCACTACATTAGAACTTACTGTACTTGTTCTTTCTCTTTAGATAAACAATGGTAATGTGTTCAAGTTAACCCAGTTGGAATTAATTAAATTAGTCCTTTGACAAAATAACATATTTTAGGTACATTTCTGAAGACCCCATCTCAACATTAAGCATTTCCTTAAGAAATTAATAAAATCAGTTGATGGTTCGTCTCACCTGGCCATCTGGATTTCCACACTAATTGCTGCTGACGAGTTGTTCTTTCTGTTGAATTTTTAAGTTCAAGTAGAAACAGCATTTGTTCTTTACCATTCATGCTTCAGTTCACACTCACTTGCTAAAGAGAATTGAAACAAATAGATTTAAAAAAATTAGCCAGAGAGTATTCTGGGGTATGTCCATATACTTTTATTAGAAAATAGGTTTAGACCTTAACATTTAAATATTTCTAGATGAATTTAGTTATAGACAGACACAACCATTAAGTAGAAGAAACAAAATTCCAGGTCTTGGCCTCTTGGTATAATCAGTGGATAGCTAAAACTCTTTTTTTTTGCCTAGATGCAGCAAGTGTGGCCCATTCTGCAAACCAATTAGCAAATATTTTATGAATTTTTTTTAATTCAGCCATTGATAATGTTGTTACAGAAGACAATGCAAAAGAAAGTAGGAATTGTAGAGTCCTAGTTGAAGATTGAGCTTCCCACCTAGTGAATATATCTAATGTTCCTCAGCAGAAAACTAAAGAGACTGGTTCTGCCTACCACTCAAAGGGATGCTGGAATCAAATACAGTCGCACTCCTTTTCCATGAGAGATACATTACAAGGCCTCCCAGGGATGTCTGAAACCATGGATAGTACCAAACACTATGTATACTATGTGTTTTCCTATACATATATACCTATGATAAAGTTTAATTTATAAATTAGGCATAGTAAGAGATTAGCAATAACTAATTGTAAAACAGAACAATTATAACTATAAATAAAGTAAGGGTTACTTGAACACAAGAACTGTGATACTGAGAAAGTTGATATGATAACCCAGATGGCCACTAAGTGACTGATAGGTGAGTAGCGTATACAGCGTAGATATGCTGGACAAAGGGATGATTCACGTCCTGGGTGGGATGGAATGGGACAACATGAGATTTTATCATGCTGCTCCAAACAACTTAAACATTATGAATTGTTTATTTCTGGGATTTTTCCATTTAATATTTTTAGACTGTGGTTGACAGTGGGTAACTGAAACCATAGAAAGTAAAAGCACAGGTAAGGGGAGAACTACTGTAGTGCCAGTGAGAATACTTGGTAAATATCTAGAAATTATTCATTATATTTATTGTGAGATATAAGAATTGATGAACTTATACGTTAACTGGGAACATTTAATCACGTGAATCTCTTACTATCAAATGCAGACTTGGTACTGTCTACTATTTCTGGAAGCATTCACCACCTGGACCAGAGTTTCATGGAGCCAGGGAAATTGTAATTGATATTTTTCCTGTATTGGTAAATATCATTACCTTGGAATTATATATCATGCCCTTTTTTGGTCTCATACCCACATCTGATCCATTAGAAAATCTTGTTGGCTTTATTTTCAGAACAAATTTCAAATCTTTTCATGTTTGCCCTCCTCCACTGTAAAGACCCTAATCCAAGCCCCCATCTCCTCACCTGGCAAAGTGCAGAAGCTCCCTAACAGCTCTACCTCCATTTTCTTTTGCATCTCTGTTAAATATTCTCACAATAGTCAGTGATTCTTAATCTTGCAAATCTTATAGTTTTACTGTCCTGTTCTCAACTCTCCAAAAGCTTCCCATACATTTAGAATAAAATGAAAGATGCTTACCAAGGGCTCTCTGGTACCTGGCCAATGTCTGCCTCTGTAACATCGTTTCCCCCTCTTCCTGTCCCTCTCACTAACTCCGGCCTCTCCTGATTCGAATTTCTGAAATCTCAAAGTCTTTGCACTGACTATTCTCTCTGACTGGAATATTGAATTTTATCTCATATCAAACATAAAAATACAGGTACAAAAGATGATTCTAGGTAAATTGCAAAAGGCAATTTATCACACAATTTATAAAAGGCAAAACAATAAAGAGTTTTAAAAGGATTGTAAGATAATACCTTCATCATTTTGGGAAAGAAAAAATTCATGAAAGAGAACACACACAGAGCACTGTAAAGGAAAAGATTACAAATTGGAGTGCATTAAAATAAAGAAGTTATGTTCCCTGATAGATACCATTAAGAGAATGAAAGCAATACATCATTAAACTGTACACTTTCGTACACTTCTCTACTCATATGTTTAGTTTTACACACTTGCACACACATAAAGTCTGCAAACTTGAAAGGGTGACTTATGACCACATGAAGGGGTGAATGGTGAAGGGAGAAATTATAGAAAGAGCATAAGATCTATAAAGCTATTTAAAGTGAAAGGAAGAATTGCATGTTGGAGGTCCAATGTGGTTGGAGTGCAGAGAATGAAATGAGGAGCCCCGAAACTAAACCCTGCCTCTGTGTTGTCTAGCAACTGTGCTGAAAGACACATTCTTATCTAGTTTAGCTTATGTGGTAAGTTATTTTGAAATAACTCAATCTCTTTATTCTTAGTATTCTCTTCAATATTTGCTTCTTTCTGTAAAAGCTCATTACAAAAAGTTGAATCATCATTAGACAGAGTTTTACCTTTTTTTACTGCAGCTTTGCACAGAAACAAAATTACATTTTCATGAAATCTAATTAAAATGCCAGATGATAATCCCACAATGCTGCTTTCACATAGTGATTAATTAGTTCAAGTTTTATAATCTTCAGTACATATTAGAGAGAACAGCTAGTAGTTTAAGCATTAAGTCAACAATGAAAACAGTCTCTAACTCTCTTGTAAGCTTTGGCTGAGAAGATCTCAATATTTCACACCCACCAGGATTTACGCTCTAATATAATACCAATGTGAATAATGTATACCATATATGGTTACCTTTCCCTAAACTCAAGAATTTCTATTTGTTACTGCTGGAAATAAACTCCTCACAGTTTCTAAATATATTGACTGAGCTTTAAAACAAAAGCGACTCATCGTTGTAAATATTTAGCCAGGAATTATTAAATAGATCAGCCCAGCATGACTATTCCAGCTGGAGGAGGAGAACAGATTTCTTGCTGCTCATGTTACTGTATAAACCATTCTTTAAACAAGACTGAGAATGACAGGACTGATTATTTCTGCTCCTGGGATTCATCACATTCTCACAACACATTTGCCAGATGAAGTCCACATAGTATCAGACAGAGCTCAAAGGCAGTTTGCAGTTGAAGTCTTCAGGTTATTCCCATCACCTGAAGTTTCATTTGCAGGACACAAAAAAGAGGACTATAGCTTATGCAAAGTGAACACATTTATAAATATAGGTGTTTTATGACTGGATGTGAGGAGTGGTCCACTTTTAGTATAAATCTAGCTCATTTGCCAGGAATAGGGCCCCTATGCAAAAGCGATAACTTTTTCTTGCCTTGATTCTTAATCATAATCTCTATTTTACCATGTTCAAAAATAATATTCAAGAGCAATTATGCATGCTGTCCTTTAAATATCTTCATCTCTGCAAAGTACTTTTTAATGTGCATTCCTTTATGTTTTTCCTTTTAAAAAAAGTTACCAGAAGTCTAATTAATATTAAAGACATTTTACCCATCTGCCTATAAGGATACCCACCTCAGAGTCTATTTAAAATTAAAGGATCATAAAAAAAATGAGATTGGGGTTACAATTTATTGTTATTATTACACTTCTCATATGAGTTTCCAATTCCAAAATACATACATTTTTATAGATTTTAGATAACAGACATTTTTTTCTTTATTTCTTTATTTAACCAAATATGGTAGTTACTACATTTGTTGACTTGTTTTTCTCTCAGTGTTAACATTTAATAATTAAGCTGTTATTTATTCTATTGTTCCACTTTCCAAGAACTTTCTTCATTATCCAAAGTTAAGAAATGAAATTTTAATTTGAACCATGCTGCTCAAGAAGTAACCACTCTTTCTTTTCATATGACATGTGACCACCCCAAGAGACATGAGTCAAACCTTCCAAACACTTGATGTTACTGTAAACATCTTTCCAGTTGACAGTTATTTTATTTTGTTCATTAAAAAAACATGAATGAAAAACATATCATTGCCACATAAAATGATTCTCTCACCAAAGGGGAAGGAGTAACTGGATTTCAATTTCCACAGGCACAGTACAAGCTGTTGCTCATTTGGTTGTACTGTCCTTGCCCATGAAAAAAGAGAATGTGTAAGTGGATGAGCACAACTCATCACTCTAGCACAGAAATAACTCAAGAAACCGTAGTAAAAACGAAATTGTGTGTAATGCATCTCAGTGTTCAAAGCACTCTACACACGTTATGTTTTTAAATACAGCACGTGACTACATTCTTACATGGCCAGCATCACGTCGAAACAAGACTTGCCTGTGAACAGTCATCTTGGAAGTAGGACGAATGAAATAAGAAAAGAAGATAGGAGTTTGCTGACGGCATTAAAGCATTGATGTTTCCATGCTATTCCCAGAGAATTTCATTGAAGTAAACGAGTCGGTTTGGGGATCTGTGATGGCGGTTCAGTGTTTCAAAGCTTGAAGTCTCTCCGCCTGCCCTGGCTGATGATGACCATGAATTTCAGGTCTTCTCTGACTCAAATGGGAACTTAGTCTGTGATGAGACAGGAGTCCTACGAGCAGCAAAGAGCTGCTGAACTGAGGCTTTCCCTCCCAGCAAATATAAGACTGCACTTGTCAAACTTGGACATTAAAAAGCAGGGAAGGAGCTCCTTCGCATGCTCTTGCCCTTCAGTTCTTTCATATTTGGCTTATCTGGCTCTTCTTCCAGGCAGACTGTGAGCTCTTTGATGGTAGGGATTGTGAAGGGGCTTAGCACAGGGCCAGTTATAGGCACTAAGCATTTAGCAATTGTTTGAATGAGTTAATAATGAGTAAATAAATTTTCATATAAAATTAAATATTAAAACAAATATAATATTAATATTAATAGATCAAGGAAAAAGTAATGGATATTCAAGAGGTAAAAAACCATAAGCATAAATACAGAAAAATAATCATTTTTCTATTTTTAATAGTTTTCTAGATTTAATATCTATAATTATAAAAATCTATATAATTTACATGTTTTAATATAATACTTTTCTATATTTAATACTTACTTTAATAAAGTTTAATAATTTTCTTATATTTAATAAGTGAGTAAACATGAAAATACAAAGTAGATCAATATAAAATATATCATTTGGGCTATTTGCAAAAAGTTTCAACGATAATACTCATTGGCGAGATACAATGAAAGACATCCTTATGTATTATTAGCATTATTTTAAATGGTAGAGCTCTTTTGGGCAGCAATATGATAAAAATCAAGAACAATTAAAACTAGATACTGTTCAGGTTAATCCCATATCTGGGTATTGAACCTTAGGAAGGAAAATCTAAAAAATACATTCACTGTAAAAGAGGAAAATGCAAGCAACTGAAATGTCCATCCGTGGGAGTACTTATAGTGCATCAGAATAGTAAAATATTAGGCAGCTTTTGAAGTTGAGGAATATAAAACATGTATAGCAATAGGGAGGGTTTACATATTATTATAAGTAAGAAAAGCAGAGGTCAAAGCTGTGATCACACTGAGATGACAATTACGCAAATATAAAGCTTGCTATTGTCAGAGTCTAGAAGTTTTTGTGGAGTGATGAGAGCAGTTTTATTTTGTAAGTTGCATGGTTGTAAGAGAAATATATCTTTCATTACAGTTATGTCGATGTTGCTGTATTGGTACTATAAAGTCAATTAAAACAACATGCATACCTTTAAGGAAAAAGAAGGGAAACTTTCTAGTACTGTCTTCATCACATTTAAGAGCAGAGCTGTTGTGGAAATGACACGCATGTTAGATCCAGCTGTACTAAAACGGACATGGGGCAGATGCCAGGAGCCTGAGCTCAGGTCCCAGTTGAGCCATCTGTGATCTGCCTACCTGCACCTCATTTCATTGATTTGAAAAATAAGATGATTTGACAAGATGTCCCCTAAGGGATATCTATGGGTATGTGAGTGGGTAATTTCTCTTTCGAATATGTTCGTGTTTAGGTTTCTGCAATCCCCTTTTGGCAGTATCCTTATATTTTTTCTTTGTGTAGAAAAAAATGTTTTATTCAGTCAAATGACCTCCATCCTAAATCTCAAAGATGTCACCTAGGAAAAGCAACATCCTAACAGAAGGAATGAATGTCATCATTAAGATCTTTAAAATAACTTGGAGACACTTGTAAATCTGGCATAGATGCATAGGATGTAGTCATTATAAAACTACTCTGCAAATGACCAAAGCCAAGTTAGGTAGGGTGTATTCAATTTCTTCTCATTCTTTTATGAAGCAAAAACATTAATACAAAACATTTATGTTGGAGCAATTGTACTAGTGCATCTTGGTACTGTTGAACAGACACCAAGAAAATATATCTTTTACCACCAAGAACATTAAACTTAATTAGAACATATAGTCGCTGTTTGAGTCAAATTCATTGTTAATTTCAACATAACAATGTTGTCTGAGTAAGCTTCTTTCACTTAGCATGATGTTTTCAAAGTTCATTCATGTTGTAGCATATATCAGTAATTCATTCTCTTCATGGCTGAATAATATTCCTATGTATGATATACCATATTTTGTTTATCCATTCATCAATAGAGGACTTTTGAGTTGTTGCCCTTTGGCTATTGTAAATGAAGTTGCTATGAACATCCATGTTTAAATTTTTATGTGAACATGTTTTCAGTTCTCTTGAGTAAGTACTTAGGTATGGAGTTGCTGGGCCATGTGGTAATTCTATGTTTAACCATTAGAAGAACTGCTTGACTCTTTTCCAAAGCAGCTGCACCATTTTACTCTCCCACTACCAACGTATGGGGTTCCAATTTCTCTGCAGACTCATCAGCATTTGGTATTATCCATCTTTTTTATTATAGCCATCCTAGGAGATGTTAAGTAGTATCTCATTATGGTTTTGGTTCACATTTTCTTAATGACTAAAGATGGTGAGCATCTTTTCATGTGTTAATTGACCATTTGTATATCATCTTTGGAGAAGTGTCTGTTCAAATCTTCTGCCCATTTTTTAATTGAATTATTTGTCTTTTTATTATTGAGTTGTAAGAATTTTGTATATATTCTTGATGCTAGACCTTTATCGCACATATGATTTGCAACTATTTTCTCCTATTCTTTGATAGTCCTTTCACTTTCTCGACAGCATTGTTTGAAGCACAAAATTAAATTTGGGTGATGTTCAGTTTATTTTTTTTTTATTTTGCTGATTTTAAGTGTTCTATCTAAGAAGCTATTGGCAAATCTAATACCATAAAAGTTTATTCTCTATTTTTGCCTAAGTGTTTAGTAATTGTAGCTCTTAAATTTAGGTTTTTGATCCATTTTGAGTGAAATTTATATATGGGATCAGAAGTATAGCTTTATTGTTTTACATATAGATATCCAGTACTATTTGTTGATAAGACTATGGTTTTCTCCCCTGAACTGTTTTGGCATCTTTCTCAAAAAGCAATTGCCCATAAATGTATGGATTTATTTCTTGTCTCAACTCTATTCCATTGATCTAAATGTCTATCCTTATGTTTATACCACAGAGTGTTAATTACTGCAGTTTTGTAGTAAGTTTTAGAATTGGGAAGTGTGAGTCCTATATACATTTTTTGTTCTTTTCCAAAATTGTTTTCACTATTCTGAGTCCTTTGCACTTCCATATGAATTTTAGGAAGAGCTTATCAATTTCTTCAAAACTGACAGCTTTGTTTTGATAGCGATCTCATTAAATCGGTACATCAATTTTTGGATTATTGCCATGTTAACAATATTAAGTCTTCCAACCCAAGAACGCAAGATAACTTCCCACGTATTTAAGGCTTCTTCAGTTTCTTTCAATGAGTTTTACAGTTTTCAATATACAATTCTGGCATTTCTTTTGTTAAATATATTCCTAAATATTTAATGCTATTGTAAATAAAATTGTTTTCTTAATTTTGGTTTTGGATTATTCACTGCTAATGTAAAAAATACAATTGATTTCTGCATACTGAACTCGTATCCTGCAACCTCGCTGAACTCATTTATTAGATCTAATAGCTTCTTGTTGTTGATGATGCAAAGCATTTTCTGCATAGGAGATAATGTCTTCTGCAATCAGAGATAGTTTTAATTCTTCCCTCTCAAACTGGATATCTTTTATTTGTCTT
This sequence comes from Pteropus alecto, assembly GCF_000325575.1. Taxonomy (NCBI): domain Eukaryota; kingdom Metazoa; phylum Chordata; class Mammalia; order Chiroptera; family Pteropodidae; genus Pteropus; species Pteropus alecto. The sequence goes on along the minus strand of NW_006433378.1, from coordinate 9,288,638 downwards.
GCCTAATTGCCCTGGCTAGAATCTTCAGGACAAAGTTGAATAAAAATGTGAAAGTGGACATTCCTTTCTTGTTGCTAATCTTGGGGGAAAGCTTTTCATCTTTTAAGTGTGATGTTTTCCTTAGGTGCCTTTTATCAGATTGAGAGAGTTTCCTTCTATTTTGGTTTGAGTATTTTTTTTATCACGAAGGATGTGAACAAGTTGCAAGTAATCAATGGAATAGTTCTGTTATAATATAAAAGAGTTTTGTTCTTAATAATGTAACATAATATGTATTTATGTTGCTCTACCACTAAATATTCACCAAAGGTGCTCAGGTGCTTCCAGGATAAACAGAAAACTGCTTAATACGAGTTTCCACTCTCACTCAAGCCTATCCTTTCACTTCACTTGTCACATCTCACTTTAGGAACTACAGTCAGTCATAAGGAAATCCTGCTGTTCCATAAAAGAATCATATTCTCTCATTCATCTCTCTGGTTCTGCATAGACGGTTACTTTGCCTGAACTGTCTTTTACTGTAAAACTTCTATTTGTCCTTCAAGATCTAGAACGTGTCAGTTCCGTTTTTTTTTTTTAAATTAGATATTCATTCTGTGGCTTCCCAGTGCATGCTCACTCTATCTACATGTCTGGCTACACAATCTCAACTGTACTCAAATAGTATATCTAATTGTCTAATTTCTACCAGACTAGGAATTTTCTAATGTTATACTTCTTTTTATTTCCATTATCTGCCATATTAGAAGGTACAAAATAGGTTCCTAAATTAAATAAATAAATTTTAGTCCTAATATCATGAGAGAACTAGACTCTGGGCAATGAGCAACCTAAAACTTACTTATAGAACAGGGCTTGTTTTTTTCTTTTTTTCCTTTTTTTCCTGTTACCACTCATACATAGCAGGGAAATTCAAACTTTCAGCATTCATGGATAACTTGATGGGCTTTTGACACATATCTAAACCACAACATTTAGATATATTTTCAAAGATATAACTTCAATTATTAAAACATAGTATTTTAAAAATTAACATCAATGATAACACAAATTATAAAATGAGAGATCCATATGTAATCTTGCTGTAAGATATCTATAAATCTTGAAGACAGAGAACTTGAATCAAGGATCAAGTTCCACGTCACCATTACTATTTTATTTTTGTTTTAAATTAGAAACTCCTAAGTCACAATGGTGATATATCAGAGAAGGCATCACTTATTTAATGAATCTCTGAGATGGTTCTAAACAGTTCAATCGTAAGAAATTATAGTCATGTTACTCATCACAGGTTACTTCCAGTACCGTGTTAGAAGCTAGGACACAAAAGCATCCCACTGAAGAGCCTATAAGTCATCCAATTTCCATGTTGTATTTCAACAGTTGGTAAGGTTTTAAAATGTACCTAATAAGATCATCTCTTTCTTTTGTGACAAGTGTGGGAAAGAATCAAATATTAATGATGGAGCCATTTGCTTTTTTATGAAGTCTTCATGCATACACTCAAGAGTAAAACTTGTAATGTTTTTTCCCTGAAGTGATAGATTTAGGTTATCCAAGATGATTATAGTGTATAATAGTGGTGAGATTCTGGGCTCTGGAATGAGACAGAATTTGCCTGCATTAGAATCTTGGCTTCACCATTTTTACTCTTGTGATCCATAGCAATTTATCAACACTATTTTTGAAGTGAGAAAAACAGTAATTTCTATTTGAAAGGTAGGTCATAAGGATTAAATAATGTAAAAAATTTAATAGGTTTAAGATAGTGCCTGGCACGTAGTATGTGCTCAATAGCAGGGTGGCCAACAGAGAGGAAATGAAAAAGAAATTCCTGACCTGTTCAGTCTCCCATTCCCTGACTATGCTTCCTAAAGGCCCAAGCCAGTTGCAAATCAGCTGAAAGTTTTGGGGGGCCATGTTAGAATTCTGCCTTCCACAAGACCCATATATTTTGTTCATATTTGCCATATGTTAGCCATGTGGTCCTTGCCTTATAGCTAATGCATATTTTTTTAGTTGTAAGTTACTTGAGGATAGGGATAATATCTTTTTCATAATTGACTCTCGGTAGAGCTTTAATAAATAGTATTGAATTGAAAAGTAAGGTATTTTTAATTTTTTTTCCTATAGCTATGTATTCGAAGTTTTTTTTTAAACCAAATACTACCTGAGTATTTCAAGCAGTACATAAGTCTGTAAAATAAATAATAAAATTTCCTTTACCAAACTCTCCAAATTTTGTTCTTTTCATCGAAAGTAACTAATTTTAATAAATCAATGTGAATTTCACCCAAACTTTTATATATTTAACATATGTGAGTTTATGTGTGACACACATATTTAATTATGTAGTATGAATTATTATTTTATACAATTTGGTTCATTTTTTGCAGTATTCTGTGTCCTCATTCTTTCACAAAGAAATATATCTTGGAAATCTTTCCTTCATATAAACAATGCTGCAATAAATATTTTATACCTGAATTTCCATACACATTGGAAAGTATATCTATAACATACTCTGAAATGGAACTGCCAGGTTCCATTATGAAAAATGACAGAATGGGAAGAACTTCAATATAATTTTTGTGTTAAAAATTTCTTCTTAAAATGTATTCTAGAAACTTTTATCAATTTGTTGTGACAATATCTAGATAAATGGAAGTTTTAAGTGACAAATATCTGTCTATAGAGATGATTAAGATTTCAGTTAAATAAAGGTGCAAAGAGGTTTAATGTCAGTAAATTGGTATTTTTAATGTTATTTATTTATCACCTTGTTTCCTCAAAAGGACCTAATACCCAGGTGAGTTTCTAATTTGTCATATAGTGGACATGGCTTAAGGGAAAAGATCAAAGAGGATGGAAACAAATATTAGCAGATTAAAATTGTTTATAACAAAGATAACACCTGAAATAAACATGTGTGCATACACAAACCAAGAACTGTGTGAAGTGCTCAGAATAGAAGATTAAACTGCCTTTTTGAAACTTATTGTTTAGAAGCGGACAGAAGATATCTCAGCTAAAATATGAATGCCTGTATTGGATTCCCCTGAAGCAGAGCCTGAGATAGGGTTTCAAGTCTTGTACCTTCTCCTTCTACTGCTCTTAGGTTACCTATTATATACAAGATGTGAAGTAGTCCTTTGTTTCTGTATTCTAATTCTTTCAATATCATAAAGCTTTTAAGGAGAGATATTAATAGTACCCATTCCTGTGAGCAATACCATTTTCAGAAATACTCTAAATTAGCTTGCATGTATCAAGTTAGAGACCAGTTTTCTGGTGGCTGTTTAACAAATGGTGCTAATTCATGACTACACCATTTTGAATATACAATTGAAACAAGCCAAGGCTTAGTTAAAACTTTTTTTTTAATTAAAAAATTTTCAATTACAGTTGATACGAACTCTGTTTTTCTGTAATGTAAGCAAATTTATTTGTTTTCTTCACTAACATTTTCTTTCTCACAATGTGTTTGGGTAGTATTTTTCTCAAATAAAAGTGAACAGGTCTATAATTTCTATAAAACATAGTTTTGTTGAGGCTGGAATCCAAGATTACTCTCAATTGGGAATCAAGGCATTCAAATACACTGGCTTCTACTTGAGTACAGTGGGGCATTCTGAGAAATTATTCACTGTGGTAGTCATTGCAGGAAAAAGCTACTGTTCACTGTAACAAATCTTGCTTTTCCTGTGGAACAATGCAAAAATCAACTCTTGTATTCAAAGAAACTGGCAAAAAGCCTCAAATGTGTGGGTTTTATTTTGGCTGGAAATCTCTTCGCTGTCTGCCGTCACTGTAGAACACAATATAAACAGATAACAAATGACTTCTAGGAGTAATATAAATTTGAGTAAAACTATCCCAGTATGTGTCACCAATAGTTTACATATATGTTGAGATCATGAGTAAGTGGCATGATGTGATTTCTTCCACTCTTAGTCAGAACACATACAATTCAGGTCTCAGTCATAACCTCTTGACATTTGCAGATGCCAGGTCTTTGTCCTACAGTGACTCAAATAAAATAATATGACAATAGGGATATGTATAAATACATTTCTTTCTCTTTCTTGCGGACATTCTAATCTTTGCCAAATTCGACCCAGTGTGTATATAAGTATTGATGACTGGAATTTAGTTGTAGTTGCTCATTTACTTCAGTAGAAAAACAGATCAAGGAAACTTTGTTAAGAAAATACCTTTAAATTTTGCATGTGGAAAAAACAATGTGTAAATCTATTGCTTTCATGCCCATATCAAGTGCATTTGAAGTATAAGGAGCTAGAATGTGAAACTGACCAAAAGGAATATTACTTTTAAAACCTAAGCCGAGGGTGGCTCCATGGTGTAGCAGTTATCACGTCTGCATTTACATGCAGAAGGTCCTGGGTTCACACCCCAGGTGGAGCCACGGACCATACCCAGGGTGTGCCAGGCTCCTCAGTGGTTCCTGGTGCCTAGCACACCCTAGGTATGGTCCAAGGCCCCGGGTGCACCCTGTGAGCATGTGGGAAGAGACACCCCACTTTCAGAGATCAGTTCTTAAGGGGAAACGGTAACATCCATAGGTCAGAGGTGAATGTGTGTGTGTTGGGGGGCGGGGAGAGGGATTAAAGAGGGAGGAAAAAAAACAAAACAAAAAAACCTAAGCCATAAAATCTGAGAATATATTCCAGTGATTCTCAGAAGGCATTTCACACAGGGTTGGTAATTTGGCACCTGACAATTTCCTTCTGTTGACAAGTTTCACGTTGAGAAGAAAGGCATCTGCATGGTGAGCTTATCTATGAACCTATTTTCCTATTTTTTTTTAAAAAATAAATATCATTCTAAGGAAAGCATTATTTTTTGTTTGGTGTATCAATATTGTATACTTGTTGTTCGTTTATTGTCACAACATGAAAAAATTCTGCATGCTCCAAAGTCTTCTTAGAAAATAATGCCTTAATGACCTTTCATTTACCTTTTATTAGGTAACTAGGCATGCCTAATAGTGTGTTTCTCTTTTACTGTGTTCAGTAGGAAGCTCTGTGCCTCCTACTGTACTTTACTATATTTCTTTCATCCTAGATTGCCATATAATTGTTCTACACATTTTGCCTCTCTCATTACTTTAATCTATCACTTTACTCTTATTCTATAGATCATATTTCAATCTGTATTTTATTACAAGTAACACATTTTTTTTTTATCAGATCGACTAGAACTATGAAGAGATAAGCAAAACAGAGGGGGATTGTGAGTGAAAGCCAGAAATGCAGACAAGCCTTTATCTGATTCCTTCTTAAAAGCCGTTTGATCCTTAAGATAGTAATTAAATTCTATTATTGAAATATTACCTGTTGTAGCAAGAAGCACCATGTGCTAGAAAAAATAGCATGGTGCTCAAACATCGGACTGGTTATTCCCTCTGTAAATGCATGCAAATACTTGAATTTTCTGAGTTTCTGCTAACTTGACATTGATATAAAATAAAAAGCATTTGCTCTAAAACAAAACATGATGTTAGTAATGTGCTTAACATATAATGGTCAGCGAGAATAGAATATTACCTGGATTAAGTTATTATTTGTTTGGTTTTTACTCCTTGGGCCAACAAATCATAGACATATATTAATATCTATTATATCTGCCTTTGTCTAATTCTTTTGAATTTTAGGTTCTGGCATTAATTTGGTAGGTTAAATAAATGTGACAACTGCCTCTCTTCTTGTTGGATTTTCAGCATTCATTCCATCTAGTGTCTGCATTTAGTTTTGTGCTTTTTTTCCCACAGGCCATCACTTGGCTTATGCCATTTATTTTGCTTCTTCAAATTAATTTCTTATGGCCAAAGGGAAACAAGTACCCTTTGCTAACATGCGGAAGTTTTTGCTTTGTACCCTGTCTTGTTTTAGTTGAGGCCGATACTGGTGATGTCTTCTTAGATCCCTTTCCTGGCAAAAGAAAGAACAATTGTCGACTTAGCCTTGAACTGACTACAATCTTTTCTCTTTTAACCCAGCCCAGCACATGTTCTTGTTGGCTTCTACACAGACCTCACTTTTTATTTTCCTTGTAATTTTAGTTTCCTCTTGCACCATTGTAATTGTTTGCAAGTGATTGTTTTTTTAAAAGCAAAAAAAAAAAAAAAAAGTAGAATCTCTCATATATCTCCAGAGACACTGGTTCCACAGTTCTATATTAATCTTTTTCTTTTCTGATCAGTTCATAATATATAAAGGATAAAACAAGATAAATCTTTAAAATATACATTTGCACATTAAAAATAGTTAAAATATAAATTTATCTCCTAATAATTTTGAATTTATAGTGCTTTCTATAAAATCACTTTACTTTCACTTTTTTGAACAGAATTTTAACTGAATCTATAAAAAAACTAACTTTTTTATATATGTATCATCTTAGATTAATGTTCCTTTAGGAAACCCTTTCCTTATGATTACACATTACTTAAATCATATAAATAATACTCCCTTAAAGTCTCAAGGTTTATGAACATTGAACTGCTGCTATAAATTTATTTGGTGGGGGTAAGTCACTTTAAATTACTCCCAATACTATCTAAGTAATGATTTCATGGATCTTTCTGAAGGAGAACGTGTCCTCAGAAATACATGCTTCTTCTCAGGAAGGCTTTAAATAGATTGGTAATTATTACATTTGGAAACACGTTACATGAGCATACGATATCCTCCCTTGCTGTTCGGCGTCTTCTTTCCTTTACTCCTCATTTCCTCTTCAACCTTATATCTAAACTGTCAACCAACGATGTGATCTCTTCCTTCACCACATATTCAGGTTATGTCTGCTGCTCCCCACTCTAGTCCATGCTCTCGTCCATCCTCTCATGTTATTAAGATAGCGCCGAACTGACCTCTGTGCATCTCCCCTGCCTCCCTTCCACAATGTAGACTTAACGCAGCAGCAAAGTAAGCCTTTAAAAATATTTGTTAGATCATATCATTCTTCTGCTCAAAAGCTGCTGTGGCCTCCCATCTCTCTGAGTAAAATCCAAAGTCTCAACAACATACAATACAACTTCCATAACTTGTGCACTCTGCTAGCTCTCCAACCTCTTCCTCTTCTCTCGCCACTTGCTCTCTGCCAACCACAGGTATTGTCCTTCCTATTGGCTGAATGCACTGATGCCTCTAGTTCTTTCACTTATTATTCTTTTTACCTAAAACCATTCCCCTGGATAAACTCGTGACTCACTCTCTCACTTCTTAAAGAGTGATGCTTAAATTTTATCTTATCAGCGATGCCTTCCCAGATTGCTCTATGCAATAAAGTAGTAAATCAACCAATCTCCACATCCAGCATGCTCTTATCCCATTACTCTGCTTTATTTTACTCCATAGCACCCAACACTATTTGATATACTATATAAAGTTAATAGATTACTGTTTTTTCTCCTCTTTAGAATATCTCCATAGCGATAGCACTTTGTTTTGTTCTTTGCTGCTTTCCCAGTGCCAAGAGCAATGCCAGGAACATAGATTTCAGTGCTCCATACTATATGTTCAGTGAATGAATAAGTATACACACAGGTCCTACTTTTTATTATACCACAACTTATTTCTCATGACCTCTAAGACAATCCATTAATTTGGCAACTTATTTTTCCTTCAATTTCTACAGAAAGCAGGACTCGGGTTTTTCTAACTTCTTCAGTGACTTCCAGCCTTGAAGATTTTTCTGTTTACAAATCAACCACAAACAGCAGTTAGGCAATGTATTAAAATGCATAGAATGTTAGAACAGATGGAATAAACCTATTGAAAGGTAAATATCGAGAATCTGCTAACACGTGATCTTATATTATTCATTAGATTTCATATCTGAAAACCTAAAGCTGGATATACAAAGCTGGGGTTCCTGAAGCCCCATGTAAGACCAAGATATGTGGCAGCTTAATACTATTGTGTATTAGCAGATAAATATTATGCACCCTTTTAAACTGATTTTATTTAAATATTTGTTCAACAAAATTAAAGGTTGAAGCCGGATTCTTTATAGGAAAGAAAACTAAGAAAAAGACAATTGTTGGGAGGCTCAGCCTCTAGTTCATTTTCATGTGCAATTCTCAGCTTCCAAACTTGTACCCAGCTGGCAGAACAAAAGCTTTGCTCTAACATTTTGCCGGGCTTCTTAGGAACAAACACCTTTTGGAATCTCACCTGTCCTATCCCAAGGAGTTTAACAAAATACTCCTTGCAGCCTCATATTATATTCGCACAGGGAGTTCTATAAATACATCTTTTCCAATGAGAGACAGTGACTGTTCTGTGCCCTAAGAGACTGGTGCCCTGGGCAGGGGCCCAGCTGGCTAACCCCTTAATCCGGCCTGGTCAAGATTTTACAGCTCTGCTGGCTCTTGTTTAGGAAAGAGGAAGAATATTGTTCTTGCCTAAAATGCTATTTCTTAGCTATAATCAATTAAATTCAATCTTTCAACTTTGTTATTAATAAGCCTTTCAAAATAACAATGATTTTTAGTATCATGGACAGAACTCGAGCTTCAGATTAACAAAGACAGAAACTATGTTTTTCCCCAAATCTAAATTAACATTTAAAATGAAAGAAAATTGTTTAAATAAGGACTGGTTAGATAATAAGGGAATCAATCAGGTTCTATTGTGGTTTGTTTTGTTTTGCATTCCATCTGCTTTCTTGGGAAGATTCTAAATGGCCTCTAGGGTGGCTGCTGAGGGGCTTTATTGCAACAATGGGCCACTCCAGGGAGTCTGAGGGACTCAATCTTGAAAAGATCAAAGTTGATGAGGGGCACAGAGGCAAAAGCGGCAATGCCAACTGCAATGTTGGTGCCTTGTTAGATAGATACCTCAAGAGCAGGCAAGGACAGTGACTGAGACAGCCAAGGTCGAAGCCTATGTAAAAAAAAAAAAAAAAAAAAGCTTAGTAAGCTTAGAGCTGCATATTTTCAGTATCAACACCACCATTTCCTACCAGTAAAGCTGGGTTGTAGGGAGGGTGGAATATCTCTGCTTTGAAGCAGTAGGTTCATGTCTATGTCTTTCCTGTAATAGATAAGGACTAGATTGGATATAATTGTCTCTTTTATCTCTTTATTTGTAAAATGAAGACTAAGAGAGAGAAAAAGGAAAGAGTTACCTGAACATCTGTTAGTACCTGTAATTGTGTCTACAATTGACTAGGGCCCAGACAGAGTCTCTGCACTCCTCAAAGAGTCTCTACACACCCCAAATCACCCCAAATATCTTTCATACAAAAGCCGAGTGCTATTTCTCTATTCACACTTAAGTATTTCTCATTCTAAAATTAAATTATTTTTACTTGTATAACTTAAAGTCAGCTGCCAGCATACTTATCTTCCAGCCTTCCAGGGCTGCCATGTATGTCAAGACTTTAATAAATTTGCTCCCAGGCCCCTCTCATTGTAAGGTAAGAAACTCCGCATCCCACCCCGTATTTCGGACTACTTAAAGGCTATAAGCTTTTGCTTTCATTGAATTCTACACTTCCCCTTTACATTTTATCACCTTTTCCATGTTTAGTCACCCCACTGAGAAGTACCCCAATTCCTAATACCTCAGGGTACTACTAAAATAAGACAGCAACATTATATCACTTCACTTCATTTTTGGGTCATTTAATGAATTTTTTCATGGGTGTATTTTCATGCTTCTTTGCATGCTTTCTCTTATTTTATTGGTTTCCAGACACTGCAAATTTAACCTTTCTGTGTCTGAATATTTTTGTATTTTTATAAATATTCCTGGCTTTTGTTCTGCATGTGGTTAAGTTATTTGAAAATAATTTGATCCTCTCAAGCCTTGTTTTAGAGTTTTGTTGAATAGGATGAGAATCGAGGTTATTATTCCCCTAACAAGGAGTCAAAACATTTTTAAATCTCCAGCATTGCCTTCTAAATTATGAAGTTTTCTACTTTGGCTATTGGGTAGAGGCACTGTTCCTGGTCCTGTGTGGTCACTGAGCACTTTTTCTTCTAATCCTTCACTGTGGTTCTTTCCCTGAACTCTCATTCATGTACTGATCATCATCTATTTTAGTGCAATTTTAGGGCTCAGCTTGTTTATTTCGACTCTGAAGGATCACTGTCCTTTGTTGTCTTCCTCTTTCCTGCTTTTTATCTCATTTTTCATGAATTATAAACTTTGGTGGCTTCCTAAGAAAAGATGTATAAAAGACGAGTTTTGTTTTTTTTTTTTTTAATTATTGTTTATCTGAGAATGCCCTTAGTCAGTCCCCATATTTGATTGATTCCTTGGCTGGGTATAAAATTATAGGCTGAAAATAACTTTCATCAGAATTTTTAATATTTTAATTCTACTGTCTTTTGGATTCTAATGTTTAGTCTGATTAATATTTATATTGTGACAGATGTTAAAATCTTCTCTTAACACCAGGTGTTCTGAAACTTCAGGATAATATGTCATTGTGTGACTATTTCATGTCATTAATTTTACTACTCTCCTTCAACTTAAAGACATAAGCCCTTCAGTTTGGCAGACTTTTTTGTTTTATTTCTTTGATCATTTCCTCTCATCTTTTCTTCTCTTTTTTTTTCTCTAGAATTTCTATCGTTTGGCTGTTGAACCATCTAAGGTAATCTTCTAATTTTTCAACCTCTTTATCATTATTTTCCATCTTTTTGTTGTTTCGGCTACTTTACAGATTTTCCTGATTTCTAATGATTCTTTTCTTTTTTATTGTTACTTTAGTTTCTAATATCTTTTTCTTTTTTTTTTTTTCTGATTGCTTTTTAAAAATATATTTCCTGTTCTTATTTTCTAGATATTATATGATTTGATCTATTTGTCTGTTTTAACTGAGTCTCATTTTTAGAAACATTTGTTTGGTCTGTCTCAGTCATTAGAAAAAAATCCTTTCATATATGTTACTGTTTCAGTCAACATTTATATGTACTTCAACATACTAAAAGCTTATTACAAGCTCTGAGTGCTGAGGGAGAGACCTAGAACAAGGGATAGTATCTCAACACTTGACTTCACTTTGAGTATACTCCTAAGTGTTTTTAGACAACTCCTAAGTATCTACAGGTCTCTTATCTGTGGCTTTTCAATTTTTTTTCACAGCTTATCTTTTAGTTTCTTATCAGGTAAAGATAAATATGTCAAGAAGTATTCTGGAAGCAGGGCAGAAAAAGGAGACTTTGAGTAGAGTAGAGGATGTGTGTAAACCAATTTTATCATCATGTTTTCATCTTAAAACTTTGTTTCTTGATTTTCACTGGTTCTGAGTCAACGTCTCCAAAGACTAAACTTTTTGTTTTTTAATTTTAGTGTGCATTTGTGGAGGAGTTAAGATACTTCAAACACTCTTTAAGTGTTCAGTCTTTAACCTGACTTCCATTTTTCATATTACCTACTTCCCTACATGTAGTTTCTCAGGGAATTTATGAGGTAAACAGGCTCATTTTCCATCAAAACCTCCTTGTGTGGTCAACTAGATTTTGACATTCTTGGCCCTGCTGTGTCAATTATCCCACCTCAGTCTTATTCCTCTTTCTAAAATATTACTCTCATAATTTTTCTGAAGTTATATTTATTCTCTTTGTCCTCTTAGTTAAAATTTTTTTTCAACCTTTAAGCCATTTTTTGTGGTGTTTGTGGGGGAAGGGAGATAATTGCTTATGGTTAAACCATATTTAACCTAAAGTCAGCAAATGCATATTAAATATTACTAGATGTATGTTAACTTCTTATCGTTTTGTGTTTTCTTAACCGTAGATACTAAATAAACATTGATGTAAACTGAACATCATATAGGTATGTGAGGAAAAACTCTTTATACTGAAAAAGTTAAGAAATTCCTAGTCATGTGGATGTTCTGGGTGAGGGGTCACTAGAAGGGAATCTAGAAATCTTTGGTAGAATCTAGACTGTAATGAGACTAATTTGGCCAATTACTGACTCCCATTATTACAAAACCATTTCTTGAGGTTTCGGCTACAAGCTAGAACTTTATAGTGGGCATTGTTCAGCCCCTCACTTGGATACTCATAACGGGTCTCAGCTACTGAGCATTATGTCTTACTATCGTCCATACTTAAAAAAAAAAAATAGAACCTTAACTGCTATACATAGTAAATGGACAATGCATTCAATTGCAGATGGATCTTTGTAATAAAAATTTATCACCTTTTTTTCCTTCCTTAAGGCAGAAGCAAACATCAGGATAAATTGCTTCTAGCATAAATTGAGGGATCTTCCTAAGTGAACAGGAATTTATTTAGACTCCTTCATTTAGTGTAGCATAAAAGAACAAAGCAAATAAAATGCAGGAAATGATTTTTATTTTCAGGGAGCTTGCTAGTCTTGTGTCTTTTCTTGGCTGAAAAAGAAATTTAAGTTATTAGGTATTTTGTTTATGAAGGCAAAATAAGATATCAATCTTTATATTTTCTAAATTCTCTTATGAGAACCATTTTCACTTTTTCTGAAAGAAAAATTAATATATATGACTCACTGTTTACATAATGATTAATAAAGTAGTATACATTGTATACGTGTCTACATTTGTAACCCATGAGACAATTCTATGAGAATGCTGTATTTTAAAACTACTTAGAAAGAATTCTATTCTGGTGGATTTTGTTGATTAGATTTAAATGTATTAGAATGTATTAAAAACTGGTAAAAGAATGAAGGCAATACTTATTCCATCCACAAAACCCATAGATAGAAAGAGGACAATAGTAGAAAAAATACTATGTACAAATGACAGCAAAAATTGTTTCAAATGGGAAATATGAGGGAACAAACAATGTGATGACCATTAAACTATTGTAAGCTGAGTTTCCAGTCAGAGGCCTATTTCTCACAAAGGGAAGCCTATTGCTTAGCACAAGAAAATTTAGGCCCTCCATCATTTGCTTGTGCTCTGGCAGACACTATGGTTGCCACCACAATAGATATTTTCCCTCCCTCTTCCTTGCTAAGAGAATCCTGATTTATCAGGATGAGATATCTTGATCTTAAGAAAACTGCATTTCTCATCTTGTTGTGCATGGTAAGGTATAAGGGGAAGTTTTCTGGAGAATCATTTGGGAAATTTTTTTTCCTCATAAGAAAAAAAGTACTCTAAGAGAAAAAGTTCTTTTCTGTGCCATTCAGTGATTTGCTCCCTACATTTGGCATGAGGTAGGGATGTCATAATCAGAGCTGCTGCAGCTATGTTGATCCCATGAGGGGAAGGCTAAGAGACAGACCTTTAGCCCTGATTATAATTAAGCTGCTAGATCAAAGTCATTAAATTCTTACCACAAAACTTCTTATTAGGATACTAAATTCCTAATTACTTAAGCCACTGTTAATTACTTCCTTGTTATTTGCAACCATTAGCAATCTTGACTTATGCCTGCCTCCTCATCTTCACCACCTTGTTCTCCTGCACTTGTCAACACTCTACACTCTAGCTGTATAGATCAAGTTGCATTTCTGAAGCTGCATCTTGCTGTCTCATAATTCCCTATAAGTCCAGCAACACCTTTTGTTTGAATGCCTTCTTCCTTCTATTAACCTCTGGACTTCTATTCCCCATTCATTTAATGAGGTTTCACTTTACAAAATTTCTTATTCTCAATATCCTCCCATGTATCACTGTCATCTTTTGTTTTACCCACTGCAATCTAAACAGAATATATCTTTTTGATTATTCAGCCTACACTGATCTTTTTTCTGTTGTTCAAACACGCTGTGCCAATTCCTACCTTAGAACTACTCTAGAGGGTAGCTTACATTCCCACCCTTACTATTCCCTTGCTAACAATTTCCTGCTCCAACATTTTTGCATGATTGGTTGCCCTTTGTCCTTCATGTTTAAGTATCGTCATTTACAATGAACTTTACTTAAGTTCAGAGAAGTCAAGATCATGGCTTCTTTAACACATATGACATAGCCTTGAATTGAGCAAGTTCACAGTAAATATTTGAAAATGAATGAATTCAATTCCATACATTAAATGAGAATCTCTTCAATGTCAGATATGGTATACTATTCATCTATGTAAATTATGGAATCTAGCTAAGTACACTTAAATCCTTTGTGTGAAAAACATGAATGCTGCACAAATGCTGCATGAATGGATAATTGTTATAACAGTTTTACCATTTTTTTCCCTCTTTGGTGGAAAGCACATGCTTATTTGGAGGAAAGGATTTGCTTTTGATTAACAGGAGTGGCAATGCTTGTGAGATCAATTTTTTTGTAAAGTAGACTGATATCTTTGTAAATTCAGGAGATAACTTTTAGCACCTTAAGAGCATACTTATTAAATTCAAGCATTGCTAGGAAGATTTTGTTCCTAGGCTCTACAAGTTAAAAACCTGAGAGGTCAAGTTGTTTTGTTCTATTTTGACAATGAGGGGATCTGTGAAAACATTGCTCTTTCAAATATTTCTTTCCATACTAGAGATAGGTGAACCATTAAAAGGTTTATGATTAATTATTTTAGTTAGTGGGATTTTGGAGTGGAAACTGGAAAATAATAATTAAAAGTTAGGTTTAAATTCAAAATTGAATCTCTCTTTACAAAGTTAATATTAATAATGTTCAAATGTGTATATATTAGACAGCAAAGATTGAAAATACAAATCAAACAACAAAAACAAAGAAGAAAAACAAAATCCCTAAACATTTACAGAGACAGACAAACTGTAAAACAAGAAGTGTTTCTGAGAATTCTTCAGTACTTTCCTCTTTGTACAATTTCATCTAAATACAATGCTACTTCACTTCATTAGTCAGCCTGGGTCTATCTGATATCAAATGCTTATAAAGGAATTAAAACAAGAAGCTGTTGGTCCAAAAATTTCCTCCTCCTTTTTCTACTTTAAATTGTCTGTTTAAATATTATTTTTTAACCACTAAAATAACCTACTTCAAAACCTATGTATGTTTCAAGATAGAAATTGGAACCAAATGCAATTTTCATTTGTTGGAAAGATATTTATACTGGTAAAATGTTTAGAGAAAAATACATAATATTTTTAAGTACTAGTGTATGTGTTACAGCAAATGTTCTAGAAGATTGAGAAACAAAAGGCTACTTCAGAGTAGGGCAATCTCATGAATAAGGTTGGATTTGTGAGGCTTTAGACTATTAAGAGAATTGAGTAATCAGAGGTGAGAGAAACTAGATTAGCACTATGAGCAATATAAACGTTGTGAGAGTGAAAATGTTCACAGCCTGATACTAATAAAACCATATTACAAATCCAAATAGATTTCTGCACAAAAGAACGGAATCTTTTTTTTTTTTTTTTTTTTTACCACTGGTGTTAGGAAATGAAAATGGTATTCTAATTTCAATGTCACCTTTGCCGACAGTGGTAAATCGGGTAATTAGAGGAGCATCTTCGTGGCCTGTTTATTGAGGGTCTGGCTAGTGAGACCAAATTGGAAGAAGTAACAGACTTCACAGGGTCTATTAGTCTTTATTGCTTCTCTCTCTCTCTCTCTTTTTTTTGTCTTTAAATATACACACATTAAACATCTTTTGTATTGTTTTCTCAGATAAGAGCATCCTTTGAGTTTCACTTCATGATTAACTTTATGTATCATTATGACAAAGGAAGGGTAAGATGACCTCTTTAAGTCCTTCTTATCCACTTAAGAATTCTTTGCTATTAGAAGAGAAAGTAAATTCTCTTATCTTAAAAGTTCAATAATGTTACCCTCTGAGCCACTGAAACAAAAGTATGCAAGTAAAAACACATTTTCTCAGATCACATCAGCCAGGTCAAGAGCACTACAGGATAATTAACTCAGATCTGTTATTGTATTTAACACATGGGTTCTTTTAACTCATTACTAAGTGTTACGTTGTATACAAATGGAGAGGGGAAAGTCTAAAATTCAATCTGGAAAAAATATTAAAAATAAAATAGAAACATATGCAAGCAAATGAAAAGGGATTTGTAGTTGATGAAAATCTGGACTAATTTGCAAGGCTACATTGTATTGTTTCTAGTTCTAAATATTTGTAACTTAGAAGCCATGACAGATCATTCAAGAATCCTGAAATTAAAAAAAAATAAGAGAATTATGAATCATATTTTCATTGGCATTTTAGATTTATCTTTCACGTTTTGTTTATATGATCTATAATATTCATATTCACTGTAATGCATTTACTACATGAAATGCTGAGCAAAATTTTATTTCTCAAGTATTTATAAATACATAATTATGTTCCATAAAGTTAGGTCATTTTAAAAAATTGACGCTTATTTTCTTACCGGATAGTTTATTAACTGAACATCCTTTTATGTTTTCACTAGTCAGACAAGATGAATTTGAAATGCTATGGTATAAATATGATATCAGAAACTTGAAGTTATTAGCATACATGATTAATGAGGGTTTGTATTTAGTTTACTTTGATCACAAAAAGTGTCTATAAAAAGAGAATTTATACATTTAGTTGCATAATAATGAAATTTAAAGGTTGAAAAATTGGAAACTGTCTGTGGTAAAGTGTAGACAGATTTTTTTCAAATCTTGTTATACATATTAAAATTACATTTAAAAAAATGAGTTGTTATAATTTTTTATTGAAGTGTTCCCTTCCTTTCTTCAATAGTATTATTTTCTGATGTTTAAGATAGTCCTTGCTAAGATATTTTAAAGTAAACCTGTTGTTTAACTTCTGTGCAAGTCATTTTGTTTCATGTCAGGAAAGAGGTTCAAATTAGAATGGGCAAACCAAAATTGTTGTATTTCTTGTCTCTCAGACCTGACTGTTATCCTACCACATTCCTGTTCTTCTTTTCATCCTTTCACTTTAGTCATTAAAAGGAAGAAACAAGAATCAAAAAGAACACAATAAAATAGGAGTGGATCAAGAGGTGAAAGACAAGGAAAGAACTTGGGGAAATTTTCACTTTTGAAGTGAAAGTGAAATAATTCACAACGACATGCATTTATTTAGTGACCTCCATATACACCACAATAAGAAAAATCTCCCATGTGCCAAAATGGAGGGTCATTCCAACTAGCCTCCCTTTCCTCTACCACCTCCCAACATGTTTCACAAACAACGTTCTATATTTCTGGATACAGAAATAGGACTGAGCCCAAATTTCATTCTTCTAAAAGGCAAAGAACAGCTTTAGGGAAACTAAACCAGTGAGGGGTGACTTTGGCAAGCCCTGTCTCTCCTTGCTTGTATTACTTTCCCCTCACTTAGTTCTTTTCCAAGTGGTCTGAAATTTCAAAAGGGGCGTAGTGCCCCTTAGCTGCCCTTTCTCTGCCTTACCTTCCCAACAGCTCCTCAAATAAAACTTATCTGTAGGTCATCTACTAGTGCTCTCCCTGAGATGTGAATGAATAAATGATTGAGTTACTGAGTATTAATCTGTTACTGTGTTCAAGAAGGGTCTTTGTGGGAATGTGTTTAACTAAAGAAATGGCTAAAATAATGAGATCATAGGAGAACTTAAGAGCACTATTGTTGACCAAATGTAAGGAAATATTTGACATTGAGGGGTCTCTTAAATCCCAACATACTAGATGTCACATGCTCCATCACACACAGGTAGATCTATAAAGTGGGGAGCTTTTGTTCTGTATAACAGGGGTCAAAAAACTATTACTTGTGGACCAAATCTAGCCCACTGTCTATTTTTCTACATAACGTTTAATAGAAGCATTTTTAACACTCATTTTATAGTGCATTGGCTGCTTTCATGCTACAATGGCAGAATTGAGTAGTTACAACTAAATTACTTACTATCTGGCCTTTTTTTAGAAAAAATTTGCTGACCCCTGCCCTCTAGGAATAATGACATTGAAAAGTATGGCAAATCTTTTATTTCTTTTTTCTTTTTCTTTTCCTTTTTTCCACAACACTTTTTTTTTTCAATTGTAGAACAGAGCAATTCAAACTTTTAGTTTGAACACTTAACAAAGAGATCTTACTTAAAAAGCTAAAAGTAATAAATCATGGTCATCTCAAAATATCTGTAAATCTTGCTGCCTCTACAGTATAGATATAATTTAATGAGAGTCTTTAGTGATTGTCTTGCTTTGGTTATATAACTCCAAATCAATTCTTATTTGGCTTCCTTTAATCATTTCTAATGACTGATGATTTAAACACGCTGGGAATTTACTACTAATGCAGTATAGAGAAATGCATATTTTCTTCTTATCTTACACCACTAATGCATCATGTGCATAAAGAAAGAGGCATGGATGTTTAGAGTTTATAAATATTTTTATGATGATATATAGAATATAACAAAAAAACCTGTGTCATCATTATTTTGATTGAACTTTAAAATTATAAAATAGCTAATATTTTTTAAATATAAAGTTTTATAGTGCATTAGTAGTCCATACTCTATTTCTGCATTACTCAAAGCATGCTTCCCAGAAAGTGTTCTATGTAAGTAGATTAAGAGAGGAAAGAATGAGGAGGTCAAATAAACTTGGGAAAGGCAAAGTTAAGTGAATGTCTTTAGAGAAGAACTTCCCCAAGCATTTAATATGAAAATACTCATTGTTAATTGCAGAGAGAAGGTAGAGTATGCTTTGTTCTTTAATTCATTTATTTATTCACTCACTTAATAAGTGTTTCTTGAGTGCCTATTCTCTGCCAACCTTTGTTCTTGGTGCTCCAAATAAAACATTTCAAAAAGCTCAAAGGTTATGAAGAGTTAGATGAAACTTTAGAGAGTTTTGAAAAGAATTCACGAAAGTAAAGAATTCTAAAGATAAGTGGAATTATGAGAAGTAGACTCGTCTAAGGGAGAGGTATGCTAGTAACTGGAAATACATGACTAGCAGATGCACATAGACAGAGGTTAATATATACTTATTGAATTTAATGGAATTATATGGAATGGGACAATTGTGATAGCATGATGAAATCCTCTACTTTGAGAATGATATCTCATGTGTTGTCAGTTTGTACATGTTCATATACACACATGTGTAGAGACCATACACTAAATTACTGAAATAGACTTCGTTTCAGTACATTAGTTAGTATATTATTAACCTGCTACATATAACCAAACTATCACCTGAGTTTTACTACTCCTATTAATTTTTTCAAATTTTAATTGGTTTTAAGGATTTTTCTTCTGCATTTGATTGACTTGTCAGAGACCTTAATCTGTTTTCTGGAGTTTCATTCTATAGTATCCTTTTACTCATCCTAAGGCCTTCTAACAAACAAATAAAACACAACAATTTTATTCAAAAATGTTAGTTTCGTTTAATACATAAATGATGATATCCAGATGTTTCATGAGTTTTCTTTTGGTAGTCTCATTATTTATTCCAATTGACTTCTGTTTAATTTACTGTTCTTTTTAAGGAAGAGTCACTGTGTCATAAATTAATCTGACTGGGTAATTTGCATAGGATTAAAAATATATATATCTTCCCCCCAAACCTGCTCCTTCCGGTTTTCTCTTCTCATATTCCACATTAGTCTTTCAGTCAATTTTGTTGTCTCTGCTTAAAAAATATATTCACCCTCAGATCCTTTTTGTCACCTCCACTGCTACCAATAGGGATCACCCTCCCCTTATCCATCTTCTGGATGATTGCAAAATTCTCCTACATTATTTCCTTAAGTCTCATTACAGCTACCAGAATGATTTTCTTAGATTATGTCATTCTTCTACTCAGAGCCCTCTGGGAGCATCCTATTTAATTTGCATTAAAATCCTGAATCTTTACAATGATGTTCAAGAGCACACACCTAATTGTTTCATCTCTGTCTTCATTTCCCACTACGTTCTGTGGGTCACTGTTTCAGCCACTCTGGTCATATTGAGGTTCCCCCATTATACCAGCCTCAGATCTTTGCACTTGCCTTTGTGCCTGAGGACACTTTCCCCAGATATTCTTTCTTCTTTTTCAACTTTCTTCTTCAACTTTAGGTATTTATTCAAATAGTAATTTCTCAGTGAGACATTTCCTAATCACTCTATTTAACATGTGACTAACCTCCAACTCCTGACACATCTTATTCCTCTTTCCTGCTTTATTTTTCCCCTGTCACCCATCACTATCTAATATACTAATACTATTTCACTTATTTATTTTGTTTATAGGTTATCTTTCTCCTTTAGATTTTAAGTTCCATGAGGGTAAGAAATTTTGGTTTATTGTTCAGTGCCATGCCTGGTACACAGTGACACTCAATATATATTGAATAGATGAATAAAAATATGTTTTCTTCGATTATTCAAAACTTATTTTAGATTTTTTATTAATTTCTAGGAGATTGCTATTATGAATATCAATTTTATCATGTTATTTGCAGAAGTGATATAATCTGGACTGATTCTAAAACATGTAATGAAATTGTTGATTTATTTTTGAAAACAAATTCTTGATACTAAGCAATTAGAATAATTCAAAAATACCTTATATATAAAAAATAATAAAAATGATAACAATTTTATTTGTTATAAGCTTTCAGTAGTAACTGTTATAATAATAGTGAAAATAATATTTTTATACTTACGAGTCATTGTTTATATTTTATCTTCTTTTAAACTTTCCCAACACAATCTATAGGATTTATTGTCATCCCTATATTGGAGAAGAGACAGGCTAAGGAATTGCGCAAAGTTAGGCAGCTAATAAGTGGCAGGCCTAGCTCCAATTACAAGCCTAATTAAGTGCGAAATCTGGAGTCTTTTCCATTGTCTTTCTCATAATGAAAACTCCAAAGTATAGATTATCTACAGTAAGCCAAGCCTCATGCTAGGTACCTGATATACATATGTTAATTATTTTACTACCATGATAATCTTATAAAGTAGATATTACTGTACATCCTTATTCTACAATATAGTGGTTACCAATTTGAATGTTGGAGTCAGACTGCCTGGGTCAAATTCCAGCTTCCCCACTCACTAGCTATGACCTCAGATAAGTCATCATTTCTGGGCCTCAAATTTGTTTGAAAACGCATACTCTAAAATTAGGTGGCAAACTTATGAGCTTTCAAGTTGTTTGAATTCCAGATAAAAATAGTTTTGATAAAATTAGGGCATGATCTTGCTATTAGGTGGGCACATGTAGCTATAATCCTTTTTTGCTCATTTTTATTAGCTTTGTGGTATACACAATATTTTTAATAACCTTAAATATTTCAACTGATGCTTTGGGCATTCAGGTCAATTTAAAATCTGTGCTGAAGACAACTTAAAGAAAAATATAAAAATCTCTTCTATGTGGCCAGGTGACCCTGGTAAGGGGTGAGAATAACGTCATTACCTAACCACGTAATTAGAAAACCTAGTGAAGCCACTTAGTTGGCTTTGCTACGGTGACTGTGAAAATTTTCCTCTCTTCACTTCTTCTTCCTCCTCTTCTTCCTCTTCCAACTGGCCTACTTTTTCACTTTTAATTTTATTTATTTTTAATGGACCCTACGTTTACATGATGCATTGCATATTCACAAGGTACAAAAGAGTCCCCAGAGGCAACTCTACTTCACCCCTTCCCAGTCTTACCTCTCAGGTCTTTAGTTTTCCTCTCCAGATGCATCTAAAGTTACCTTGTTTCCTATGGACCCTTCTAGAGAGAGTTCGTACGTAATCAGATATATAATATATATATATTTTTCTTTGTAATACAAGCAACTATATAATACATACTGTACCATTTTAACTTAACTATATATCTCAAAAATTATTTGCTCTTAGTAGAAAAGAACTACTGTATTGTTTTATACAATTGTGGTGAATGTCCGTAATGTAGATGCACTATAATGCCCATAATGTAGGCAGACATTTAGGCTGATCATAATCTTTTACTCTTACAGACAATAAAATGCTTTATGCATATTTCTTGATTGATTGATCATTCACGTTTTAAGGTGCGTGTAAAATGGATTTCATAGATCTTAGTCCACAAGGAACAAGGCAATCCTTATATTTCTGTATACGGTGCTTTTATTCCTTTAAAAGATATTTAATATGGCTTACAAACATAAATAAAATTTAGTAAAATAAAATCAATAGAAAAAATTTAAAAAGGGAAATTAAAATTATATGGCTCTATATCAAGGGGTCTCGTATACTAGCTATAAAGATTCACTATTTTTAACACCTTTATTTTCTATCTTGGTCTCAATTGTATTAGCCTCTGGAGAATTATACTTCTTATTAATAGTATCTTTTATTTTTTCACTAATTTTATGACATAATAAGGTCAAGAAGCACAAAACATTTTAACAATTACCTGAGTACAGCTGTATTCAATTGGTGACTCTACTAAACTGAATTGTTAGTTGATTGGTTATACACAATTTATCAGCTTAAAATATTCATATGGCAGCAGATGCACAGAAATCTGAATTTAGCATAAAATGATAATTTAGGAAATTCAAAGTATAAAAAATACAAGAGTATATTCCCCAAAAGTTGACCTTTGCAAATCAAGAATCTTTTATACATCATAGCACTGCAGGTATCAGTTAGTGAATATTGCCAGATATCATAATTATCTTATTTTATCCTTTGACCAACCATGTGAAGTTGGCACTATTAGTCCATATTACAGATGAAGAAATTGTGACAAGGAATGGTTAATATCTTGTCCTCAATTATATAGCCTGCAAATGGTAAAACCAGTGTCCAAAGCCAAATTATCTTATGGAGCACACGGTTGTTTAGAAATGAATTTTATCACCACCTCCTGCTACATTCAATTATTTCCTGGAAGGATAAATTAGTGTCACAGGTAATTTATGTCTTCTTACATCTTATATAAAAAAAAATCTCTGTTCTCTGGTACAGTGATCCTATTGGGGTCCTGGAAGAAAATATAAGAAATTTAATTCACAGTTATTATTTCTCTTTAAAAACAAGAAGGAAAGTATACTTTATTAATATTTATGTATACTTCTATTTACCATTTTAAATTTATTTACTAATACAGATGAACACTGGTACCCTTGCTAGGTCCTTATGTCAGAATGTAAGAGTCACAAATGCAAGTCATCCTAGGGGAAGATGGGAGTGCTACCATGCCAAGGGTGGAGAATGACATTCTACCTCTTCTCTTTATACCTATAATAATGAATTTGTGTTCATATGCCTGGTAAATGGATTTGCAAATTGTGTTATCTGGTTTAAGTTAAACTTTCACCAACTGAACTTGTGGCTTAAAAAGCTTCCTGCAAGGAAGCTGCAGATAGAAGATAATACGAATAATGAAAACAAAAGGAAAGTACAAGAAAATGCTTCTACTCCTATATAAGCTCTTCTTCAGTTATATCATGAAATAACAATGATGACTTAATGATATATGTCAAAGTGTCAGCCATGAAGTTGAAATTATCAAGAAGACCATTGAAGTATAAATTTTATTCATCATTGTTAAATTTCATCGTAAGTGTATACATTGTCTTTTATGTCAGTTAATGATGTTAAGTAGACAGCTTGATTAGCAAACATTTTAAACCTGAGCATCCGAAGTTATTTTTAGTTACAACCAAAAGGTCATTATAGATTTATCTCATCCTTATAAGATTCTCTATTTATACATGAATAAAACTTTCCATAGAATTGGACATGTCTATAATTTATAAATAAATTTGAAAATTACACATATTTAGAGTAAATGGGAAAAATATGTTTGGAGATAGAATGAGCAATTAACAAGTTTGAAAAACACTCCTTGGTAGATGATAATTTTAGGTAAGTAATACATATATTGGATATATGTTTGCTCTTTTTATTTATCACAAAGCAAACTGGTGAACTGAAGCCTTGTATGCCACATATTCTTTTCTAGATTTCCTCAGATGCTTGAGATAAGTTTCGAATAAGCCCAAGAAAATATAGTTAGCCAGCTGAAAAACGATCAAACATCTAATGCTCTTTTTGTGAAAAATCATGCCTTTTGCGAAGACCTAGATTTTAAAAAATAAGAGCTATTTTTTCTTCAAATCAGAATAAATGTAACTGTAGATTTTGTTAGAAATAAAACCATAAAGCACTTTAGCAGACTGTGTTTTCCATTAGCTCCTTCAAAATCTCTCTGACTTGCACAGAAAGTTTCATTATGCAAGAGTGAGTTACCACTACATCAGCATTCCCAGTGACAACGAAGATGTGCATGTACGCTCTACAAGTATCTTTAATTAGACTGTACTCTAAGATTTGCCATACAACTCCAAGCTAATAAGGTTATTTTGAAACGTGTTGAACCACCAGTCTTCATTTATTTAAAATTAATTAGAACAATTTATATTATAGAAGAAATAACCTACCATTTACCAAAGCTGCTGGAAGAGTGCCCTTTGAGCATGGTCATTGCAGAAGTCAAGATGTGGTAAATATGTGAAAAAACTTGCATGAAAGTATCAATGACAAATCTACCCCCCATTAGTGTAGTCTATAATCTGATACATCAATATTAGTAATCTTCTATATGAATGTGTATCTGTAGCAGTTGGGAGCACAGTTTAAACCTCATGAACCAGGGTTTATTGGCTGTGAGGCCTTGGGTAACCTACTTAAATTACCATGCTTTTGTTTCCTTATCTTTGACACCGAGACAATAGTACTTTTCTCATATGGTAATTGTGAAGGTTATTAAATGAAATAATGCAATTAAAATTCTTCTCAAATAAAGGGGTAGGCATATGGGTTTATATTCAATAATTATAAACTACTATAATTATAAATAACTTGTATGGTAAACATAACCAAACGGTTACAAAGTGTGATGTCATACTTAGTATCTGGGTTTAAATGTGCATTATCAGAGAGATATAGAAACTTTCAGATATGCTAACATCAATATGAACCTTCTACCAGGAGCTATTAGTTTAAATAAGTAATGAATAATTTCAAAATAAAATTTCTTAGCAATGGGTGCAATATTTTCTCAAATGGTTTATACCCAGTATCATGGTCATGTGTGAAAAAGACCTCTCCAATGAATAAAATTTAAAGTAACTGATCTAGCTTCCCAAACTGGGACTGCTCTTGAGACCAGCTGTGGTCTCACCTCTTTATTTTCTCTGTGTGTGTCTTAAACTAACATCATAATTTTTAAAATGAAGCTAAAAAATTTGGTCAGGGTATAGATGCTGGGCCCTCATTCTTGTTTAAATAATATATCAACCTTTGGTAAATAGACAGATGTATTGATCAAAATTGATAATGAACTTCAAAGTCCAAAATATCATCAGAGTGGCATTAATAAAAATAGAGATGATAATCCCTTGAAAGTCAAAGTCAGTCCAATTCAACCAACTTGCCTCAACAACCTCTTGGATCCTGACCATTTGGCTTACTTTGTGCAATATTTTAAAGCTAGTGGCAACAGCTTGATTAGTCAACACATAAGTCTAATGGCAACATCTTTGTAAAACTTTTCTTATCATCGATGCTTCTGTTCCACTTTGTGTGTGATTTGCATTTGATGATTATTTCCTTATATTCAACCCTCTTTTCATCATTGAAAATGAGAGCTGGCACTTTTAAGCTGTAAGTTTCCAGTGAGAGCCATGCCTCCTTACTAGTTTGGAGGAAAAGCACTGTCCTTTGAATACCAACCACATCAATAAATCAGCATATAACTTTCTTCCAGACTTTTTCCTCATTGTAGATTGACTACCTTATCCAACGGGAAAATTTGGAGTTCTAAGGGATCAAGTATAGTAAATTCCTGGAATGTTTCTAACAGAAAGTACGGCAGTGTTCCTACTGAAATGCAGCTTCCATTCTCTTAGCCTTTTAGTTTACACAGGGGGGTGGGATCGCCCTGTAATGTCACGCCTAGATGAAGCTAAGGTTCCCCCCTCGGTAGTGGTAGTGGCCCTACACATTTTTATGCTCTCGTTAACCCATCCTAGCAATGGTTTCCTAGCTGGATTCTGTGCCACCAGTTTCACCTTTTTTTAATGTATGTTAGATAAAGTTAACTCTGGTTAATAGATTTCACTCCCTGTATTCAACATAATAACTTAGTTTTGACTACCCAGCAGTTGAATCCATCATGTTTTGAAGGAATCTCATATTATGTGAGGTTTAGCAAGAGGCTGGATGCTGTCTCCTCTAGAAAATACATGGAAAGGTAATATTTCTTTCCTCCTCCTGGCAGCAATGGAACAAGTGAGTAGCCCATATTCTGCTAACCCAACATTTCTACTCTCCATTTTAATCTGAGCATGCAATATAAAAAAGCAGAAGCCATTAGAAGTTATACACTGTGGCATTGTAGTCCAGTGACCAACATCCAGTCACCAGCAGGAGCTATTCTGGAGTGCCAGCATCTTCATAATGACACTGTTTTGTTTTGCTTTTTTGTTTTTGTTTTTGATATTTCCTTGGTGATTCCTTTTGTCCAAATTTTCTTGGTTCCTGATTATTTTTTAGCTTGTTTACCTTATTGTCCAGCCTATAAGAATCTGTAACATTCTTCCAATAAATTTCTTTGTAACTTAAATGTGACCCATTACAATTTTGCCTCTACCTGTCTTTCCAAAAGTATCTCTAACTACACCCTTCAACAAAAACCACGCAACAGTCATACTGTGTACCATCTTCCCAAAACTTTCTTATGCAAATGATTTGTTCGCTGTTCTTCTGCCAGGCTACCTCTTAAAATTTCTTCCAGTCTTCAAGTCCCTGAGTTAATGCAACAATCTCCAGTTTGGAATCACTCTTCTCCTCACTAATTGGAGGCAACATAGTGTGGTGGAAGAGAGCCTAGTCTTGGACTCACGTCAAAGAAACTCTATTGCATTTGAACTGGAGTCTACAGTTTATTTTTCTAGAGCAATATTTCAATTTATTTAAGGTAGAGCAATTCAAAAGTTATGGAAAAATATGTTTATTCAATCATTATTAGTCCACACTTCTCTAGAGATAAGATGATTAAAACATTCTTTGTGAAATAAATTCAATGTATCAAATTCTAATTTTATCAAGGAAAAAGCAGCTCATAGTAAGTACTCATTAAGCAACTGAAATTTGTTAGACAAAATAGCAGAAAGAGACTTTTTTCTTTTCAGATTATTTGAAATAAATTCAATTAGTCCTCAGGGCTTGGTATACTATTTACTTTTCTGTTGACTTTAGGTCCGATCACATTTGGAAAAGTCTAAAGAGAGATATCAGTCTATTCTATGAGCGCCTGTGATGTAGTTTCAAAACAGAAAATTCTTTTGTGACAAATTAACCAGAGTTATTTTCTGTTGTTTGCAACCAGAAAGCCTAAGCTGGGTTTCTGCACGTGCTCCCGACAAAAACCACCTATGTTTGTATTACATAGAGAATCTAATCCACACTAATCAGTTTGACTTTCAAAACCACGATATATACCGGAAAAAATATAGTCATTTAAGATGGCACTGTAAGATCTGGCAAGGAAACTAGAAATCCAAAAACTTGCTCATAATTAGCATTGTCAATCTTCTTTCACAGAACTTTTGTTATGATTCTAGAAGCTAATTGACAGCAAGTCTTGATGACCTTAGGAGGAGGAGGAGATACGAAGTAATAATAGAACATGAAAACTGAAAAAAAAATGTGATGCAAATACAGGCTATCATTAAAAAGTCTTTGGTATGTGTAAGATTCAAAATGTGTAATTTCTTAAAAAGTTGATTTTCAGATGTAAAAGCTATTTGGTTGAAGCATGGTCTTTTGGCTTTGTGTTGGGAATACCCTCATTGTGCCAGCTACCAACCCGCACCCCAAGATGGTCATTAAGCTGTACTGTGTTGATGTAAAACAGTGTTAGGGACTTTCTTTAGAAAATTCATTACCACGTAATAAACACCTATTAGTATAGTTATATACCAATAGTAAATAGTTATATACTAATAGTAAACAGAAAATAGTTTTGTTCTAATTTGCTTCATCATTCATCTCTCCCCAACAAATCTACAAAACTTAATTCCAAGAAGTAAAAGATGGATATTGGGCATATATAGAGTAAGAAAAAGTGATGAGCATGTAACTTAGATTATTAGATTGGCTCTTATCTCTTTAGAATTTGTATTGATTTCAGATCCTCCTTAGAGAGAAGTCCTATATTAAATTGTTCTAGTTTAGGGAGAACATGATTATATTCCTCTGTCTACTGCTTACCTATACTTGTAAGGAAGATAAATTGCTGTGAATTTAACTTTTGAAGATTGAGATATCTGTCTCTGCATGGTTAACCTAGCTGTAGCACAATGGTTCCTGACAGATTTTAGCCATAGAACTCTTTATTTACAGGAAATTTTTATGCTAAAGACTGGTATGTAAAATATAAAAGAGTAACTCTTTGTGGCAAGCTAGGATGTCAGGGATCGCCATTCTGCAACTTCGCAACCTGTCCTTTGCCATATTTCCACCTCCCCTCCCCCACAGTTACCCCCATGAAACTCTTGGGGATCTAAGAGCTGAGGGTTTTAGATGTCTGACTTTGAACTAAGTGTCCTGGTATTTGAAAACAAACAAATAGACAAACAAACATATATACATATATATGTACATATATATATATATTCACTTTTTAACTAAGTAACTTTATTATTATGTAATGTGACATAGGCACATAAGCAGTCGACTGTTGTAAAACATGTTTTAATATAGATTTTTATAAATAAAAATCCATGTGCTTATCATTATTTGTTCCACATTTTTTATCAAGTCTGGTCCTTTTGTAAAATCATCTAGAACTCTAACTCAGATCACAGTTGAAGACCACTAAGAAGTTAGAAAAAAGAGAGTGATCACAGGCCCAGCAGTGGGAGCCAAGCATCCGGGCCGACTCACTGGCCATATGGCCTTTGGATTTGTTCTCTTCCTCTCTGAAGAAATGGAGCTGGGCTAAAAGTTTCCATATTTTTCAAAATTTCATCATGATAAGGATCACCTGGGGTACTAGAACTTGCTTGAAGTACAAATTCTCAGATTCGTTCCAAACCCATTATATCAGAATTCTTAGGGGAGAGCTTGGGAAGCTACGTACATATTTGACAGGACTTCCAGGTGATTTTTATCATTGGAAAATTTGGAAAACAATGAGCTGAACAACTCTAAGAACTATTTTAATTTGAAAACTCTATAATTCTCTTAATATTTCTTTGATATAAAATATTTTAGCTGAAACTATAGAGTTTGGAGTGGAAATGGTGGGAGAAGGAAAATATTCTTCCTTTAAAATGAAAATGATGTTGAATTTGGCATTTTTCATGAAATGTTAAAATAATTTTATAGTATATATATCCCTACATTCATTGCAGAATTATTTACAATAGCCAAGATACAGAAGCAACCTAAGTGCCCACCAATAGGTGATTAGATAAAGAAGATGTGGTACATATATGCAGTGGAACATTACTCGGCCATAAAAAAAGAATGAAATTTTATCATTTGCAACAACATGGATTGATCTAGAGGATATTATGCTAAGTGAAATGAGTCAGACAGAAAAAGACAAATACCATATAATTTCACTTATATATGGAATCTAAAGAACAAAATAAACAAACAAACAAACAAAAAAACAGAAATAGACTCCTAGATACAGAGAACAAATTATGTTTGCCAGATGAGAGGGGGATTGGGAGGCTAGGTGAAAAGGGTGGAAGGATTAAGAAGTATAAATTGGCAGTTACAAAATAGTCCTGGTGGTATAAAATATAGCACAAGGAATATAGTCAATGATGTTGTAATAACTGTGTGTGATGCTGGATGGTACTAGACTTATCAGGGGGATTACTTTGTAAATTATATAAACATCTAACCACTATACTGTACACCTGAAGCTACTATAATATTGAATGGTGACTGCAATTAAAACAAGAAAATCAAATTTAAAAAATAATTTTATAATATTGAGTAGCAGAAGTTAGACTTTACCTGAACTTCTCTGTCTTTTCTTATTTATTTATTTTTTTTATTGTGGATTGCTTTAATTTTGACTTTTTTTTTTCGAGTTTTTTCTTTGCATCTTTGCTTTTAAAATCTAATCGTTTATCCTTATAAATCTCTAAAAAGCATGCTACAATCTTAAATACCATGTTACAGATTTTCTTCAAACTTTTGGCACAAATTTTTCCTATTAACAATAAGTTTTAATTAACTTCTTAAGTTAATTCAAGTAGGAAAAGGCATCTACAGGCTTTATTCACTCAGTAAACATTTATTGTGCACTCTCAAAGTGACTACACTTAATCTCAGTCAAATTGACAATCCCCTCTATTTTTTCTAGATTCTCATTTAGTTTTGAGTGTTATTGTAGACTAGATGTCTACTTGGCTCTGAAAGCCATCTACTCAAATTAGCATCTTCAGAGGCATCATTTGGCTTATTTGGAACTCAGCCATCAGTCCTCAGATGTTGCTAATACGATGTCATTCATTCTTGATATCATGGTCCCTTGAGGCTGACTTCTGCTTTTCTCATTTCTCCTTCACCATTCCTGAGAGCAGAGAGATCCTTCTGCAGCTCCTGGGGCCCAAGAAAACTCTCTGTGAACTTGTCTGAGATCCTGTTATTACTAGATACCTATATAACCTACAATCATTTTCTCTTTGTCATCTTATCCTTTTTTCTTGATGTCTACTACAGAAGAAAATGCACAGATTCCTTTTGTTCTCAAATCCCACAAAATTACTAGGGACTTTTACTAAAAAGCTATCTTAGAATATTGTTTGCATTTAACACCAGTTTCAAATGTTACCTAGTTGATGTGTAGATACATGTGTTACACTCATACTTAGTTGTACTATGTGATAGACATAAGTACTTTTCTCTACTTAAATCTTAATTGCAACAAATATTTTTAAGTATTTTTTACAAGGATAACTATTTGTTCCCAATGTGAACATGGATTGCTAATTTGTTAAATAAACTCTTTAAAGCTTCATTCTAAATATTTCAGTAATTTCATCACAGTTTAAAGATGGCAAGAAGTTATATGCTGGGGAGTTAGAAATCTAAGGATTAATCAGTTAGTTTAGCTCAAAGTATTTTTAATGACTTTAGAATAGAGAAGTGAGAAATGAATTTCACACACAAATTTAATATGTAACTGTCAGTTTAGAAACCATTTAAATAATATCATTGTTCACCCATAAAAATGTCAGTGGCATTCTGAAAAAATCAAAATATTGCATCATTTGTTCCATGGCTTACTTTTTACTTTTTAAATTTATGACTTTGCTTATGTTATTTGTCTTTTATAGGGATTCATTCTGTCTTCCATGATTTCGGAAGTGATTGCTTTACTCTGTTTAATTTCTTAGAGAAATTCCTGATGGTTTTTTTTTTTTTGAAATGTTAACTTTTATTTCATATCTTACATCTTGTTTGTGACACCAGAGAATCCCATTTTTAACTAAACTAAGCAACATAATGAGAGCAACAAAAGGCTACAAAGTATAAATCAATAGTTTTCATTTTCTATTTTTTCTTCAGTTTTCACCAATTTCTTGAATAGACATACTTCTAAAAAAGCATGCATTCTATTTTTTTAACATAATATTATAACATAAATGCTTTTTCATATTACTACCTGGTCTTTAAAATTATATTTTAATGGCTATATAATATGCCAAACATTGCTTTGCCATAATTTAACTAGTTCCAAAATTGCTAGACAGCAATATCCAGTTTGTTTATATTAGAAATAACTTTATAATAAGAACCTTATATATTTTATATATATATATATATATATATATATTAGTCAAACTGAAGGGGATGATATTACTGGGTTAAAGAAAACTAAAGTTGTTTTAGGGATCCGTGTAGTGTTTTAAGACTTAATTACTCTACAATTAAACCACCTATTTTGAAGTATAACAATTTTGATATATACAAACCAAAATACTTCATATGAATGTTACAGATTTAAAACGATGTTTCAGAGCTTTTGAAATCTTGCTCCGCAGTAATTGTTTTCAGTTTGGCTCAAATAAACTCTTAAAAATAAAAAAGAAATTATTTAAAATAAAATAAAATAACATTTCATTGTTTTAATTTCCACTTATTTCATAACTATCCACAAAAAGAAACTAACAGTATCTCTTACTGTAGGATACTGATCTTTTTTATTTAGCATAGATATCAGTATAAAAATTCTGATATAGAAAGGTGAAATAGTAAACAAAATTAAGTGTGTATTAAAACAACCATATATAGTGAAAAACAATTATAAAAATAAGTATATATTTTTTTTGTTTTGAATTTACCCTTAGATTTAAATTTTTCCTATATAATTTTCTAGTCAAACTTAAAAAGATGATATTTTGGGTATAATTTCTTTTTATTTATAAATTACCCATAGAATTTTTCTATTGTAACATCTATTTTTTTAAAGTGTTGAGAAAAGTTAAGGTGATAAAGTTGATATATTAGTATGATAATTATAATGCTTTTGAGATTAGATACCACAATATTACTGTCTATCATCTTCAAAGTTAACATCTTAGTTTGGCCTTTATGTTTATTTTTAATAAATGCTTTACCTCACAAATTGCCTTTCAATATCAGCAAGTTAAGTTGTTAAATGTCAAAATTAGATTGGCTTGACTGCCTAATTAAATACAGATTCATCTGGAAAAGTGTTCTCCTGCTCTCACATTTCACTCTAATATCCCATCAAATTCAGAATGACCCCTACATGGCCTAAACTTTATAGCAAGGACAAACAGACAAAAATACCAACCCTCTCATATTGCTATTGAGTCAATTCGTGACCTGAAAAAGGCAATGTCAACTTCGTATAAATTGGAAGACTCAGAATAAACAGGGAAACAGAAGGGGCACCCCCAAAATGGAAAAGGCCTACACTGAGATGAATCAACAGGGAGGCAGAATGTATCTGTGTGTTACTCTCTCAGTGGTCCCCACTTTTTCCAGAACTGTCATAGTGCATTGGGAAGGAAGAGAACTTAGTGACTGCCAGCTCTGAGCATTCTTCCCTGGTGATATCATATAGAAAGCAGGAGGCAGTTGAAACTGAGAGGGAAGGATGTTCAGTCAGCAAACATGAACTCTAGCTCTCACCCTGCTCCTCACTAACTACATGGAGTGAGAGCAAAGACGCTCCGCTTCTCTGGGATTGAGTTTCTCTCTCTGAGAAATAAAGGAGTTGGTCTATGTGAGCTATAATGTCTCATGGTTCTAAATTTCTGAGATTCTCTGATCACCAATCTATGAACATTTCATTTTTTGAGAAACTTTGGCTAGCTTTATGATACTATGAAAATCACAGAAAGACTGAGCTTTACATATGCACAGAATAAACTGGTTCTTTCTCAGGCTAGCTGAAAGTTGAAGATGCAGTGCAACATCAATTGGTCTGAAGAAAATCTATCCTCTATATGATGCCTGTAAGGGAAGATGATTAGGAACAAGCTCGGACACTGGAAATATCTTTTGGACTATCAAAAACAAAAGTCACCCTGTAGGAAAGATATCAAGTTGTGGGGCATCGCTAATAAGACATCTGTTCCTCAGAGGGCCAAGCTCAAACAATGCCCTGCCCACCTCAGACATGGACAAGAACTGTTCTTTTTCTGTTAAACTGCTAGTAGTGAAGGGGGCACCACACAGACAGAAGGCAGTTTTGCTATTTGCTTTCATTCGGCACAGGGCTAACCACTGTACTTTGCAAAGTCACCTATGATATTTTAAATTTTCCAAGATAAGCAAGTACTTTGCATATGTAAGAGAAAGGCAGCACGAACTCAATACGTGGCTTACAACATCTAGTTTCAACATGTCATTGAAAAGTACAGATGTGGGGGGAGAAGGGATGTAGATGGAGTAAAGGGGGTCAAATAAATATGTAGTGGCAGAAAGAAATCTAACTGTGGGAGGTAAACACACAGTGTAAATATATATTTGCTTTACTGTTAAAGTGTACAGCTGAAATTTATTGGATTTCATTAACCAATGTCACCATAAAAAATAAATAAAATAAATAAAAATGAAAATACTAAATAGCTTAAAATATTAGAAATGATGACTAAAATCAATTTTCATTAGGATATACCTCTGGAAAAAAAAAAGAAAAGAAAAGTACAAAGTAGAACCCATCCAAGAATATTCTTCTCTCTCTTCAGTGAGTCGTAGTGGGAGAGGAGAAAGAGAATAATCAACATGTCCAATTCATAAGTAATGACTAATCAACAACTATGTTGCTAGCTAAGCTTATATGGTTTTTGAACAAAGTAAGGCATTTTTACATTAATAGATCTCAGTTTCTTTCAAATATAGTAAATGAAGATAGGGTATTTTTATATTTTAAAACGAATAGAGAAACAATGTTTATAATATGTGAAATTATAAACCACATGCAGATTAGCAAATGGTAGGTAAATCTTCTACTTTATCTATCCTGTCCTAGTTTAATAATTGACCTCTACTAAGTCTTTTTTCCATTAGAGTCTATTCTGGTGAACTAAAGACTTGAGAGATTTTTCAACATAGAGTATTAAATGCACGAAAAATGTCTATTGAAGACCTAGGGCTTATTGAGGTCATAATAATAACAGTATTTAGATCCCAAAACATTAAAATATTACATCAAAATAATAATAATGGTATCGAATTAAGTTAATTCATAAAAATGATATTCTACATTTCATATAGAAAAATGAATTCATAACTGTTCTATTGACCTGCATACTGACATGTGGTAGATAATTTACTGAGCTGTTCTCTATCTCAGTTTCCACTTTCGCAGAACAAATTTTATGGTATGAAGTACCATTTAGGGTTTTTATGAGGATTAGATGAAATCAACATTGAAAGTCTTATAACTTGCACATATTAATTCAATTAACTGTGCCTTTAAAATAACATGAAAAAAACTCACATACAGCTAGAGACTTTTACAATTTTAGCTGTGCCGTGTACCACTATATAAACTTGGCAAATTACCTCCGTGGATTTAGTTTCTTCATCTGTAGAATGAGTTGAAAATATCTAGCATGCAATGTTGTTTATAGCCTTAGTGATAGGATATGTCAAACACTGCTCGGTATTCAATAAATGCATGTTGTAGGTGCCAACAAAGTATTATACATGTATATGTTTAAATTCATGAAAATAAAATTTGTAAATTATTTAGGTATGTTTAGATTTTTACAATCTGGGATTTTGAAGTATTACAAATATTAGTGTATCATTTTAGCATATACAATATTTTTTTGCTATTCCTGTTTATGCCATAGATTATAATACAGTCAGTTTTATAGCATGTTACTTCACTCGTCCAACTGCCATTTTTGATCTATGTAGACAGAAAGGTCAAATGACTACTCTCATAGACAATGAGTTTAGAAGAAATGATTCCAGGTCTTCCCAGAGGCTTTAGTGATTTGTTTGTTTTGTGTCTTTTTTTTTAGATAATCATAAAATGTTTATGTGTTTAGAAATACTCCCTCTTTAAAACAATACCATATCTTTCCAACTTGGGAGCAACACCAAAGTGAATATTTGAAAGTATTCTGCCTTGGATCTCAAAAATGGGTCGAATAGTATTTAGATAGTGGTATTGTTGTAGCATGCTCATTTCCCAGATGCTCTTTTATTTTTTTCATGGTTAAAGAGAAAGTAAATATAAGTATTTTCTATCTCAGAACACATTTGCTTTTAATACTGGAAAAATCTTATTATATTTTTTGCATTACAGATTCAAAAATAAATAACTGTCAGAAAAAAGATAATGAGCTCATTACCAACTAACTCTCTGTTACATTTAATTTGGCTTTTCTGCTATCACTTTTCATCTCGAAGAGGCAATGAAAGACTCCAGATTCAGCAGAATTCTTTAAAGGATCAATGATTTGCTTTTTTGAACACCTTTTAGGTGGTCTAATGTTAAGAACGTCGAGGTAGAATGAGTAATTCTGAATTTGACTATTAATTTCTTCTCATATATTTTTGGAACTTGGATAAAATATTTGTCTCATGTGGTTGAGTTTTCACCAATCTATAGCATTGAAACAATAATGTCTTATAATGATTTTATTAAGAATTATTAAGCCAAAGGTATGATTGATATTTATATGTTAATCCATGTACATTACATTTAAATTGTCCTCTGGGAGATACGTTATTTGAGTTTTAGTTACAGTGATGGAAAAGTTAATCTTTCAGAGAGATGTACTAATACAGAAATTAATGATCAGATACAAGAGTCAGTATAAAAATCTCTGTTGGTGAAAACAGCTGGAGTTAATACTGTGCAAAAAGCTTTAGAAATTACTTCATTACGATGTATTCATAGAAGTAAATAAATACAGGACAAAAGTGTCTACTTTGATATTATGCAGTTTTTAAATGAAAGGTAAGAAAAATAAACATTTTTATTTTTCACAATTATGGACAATAGTCAAGAGTACAGCTCCTTGCATCATCAATAAATGGCAGCATTGCCCAATCTCACTGAGAATGGATGTGCTACGATGGAAGCTCTGAGAAGTGATTTTTTTTTTAATGTAAGGCACCAGTTGGTCTGGGGTAGCACAATTTAAAAGCCAATAAAAACTAGTCTGACACTATGTCATTCTGTCATCCAGCCATGAGATACATTTTACCAGAGGCAGCAGATAAATATCAATAGAATTTGTTTAAGCTGGCACTGAAACATATTTATCTCACTTATCTCTTCAAATTATGCCAAGATCAAATAAACTGAGTGAAATATTATTGAACATGAACAAAATTATGGTATAACAAGTAAGATCATATTTCCCCAAACATGTAATCCATCACCGAACTGTTAGAGTGTACTCCACTTAAAAGAAATCCATTTTTCAAAATCTACACATATAAAAAGGACTCTAACAGTAACTGACACATACTAATGTGGGTGGCAGTAAAGGAAAAAACTAGCCCAGGACTTTTCCACTGTTTAAACTCACATAGTTTAAACATGTTTAAAAATAGAAATTTGGTCAAGCAGTTACCTTATTCTATTGTCTTTTTGGTTTAGATTTCAGTTGCACTTGGAAGCAAATGCATCATATTAAGTGACTTTAAATATGTAGTTTAGAGTAGATCAAGGGGAAAGACTAAGTTCAGTGATATGTTCAATAGGAAATATAAAAGAAATCATAATTGTAACTAAATATCTAGAAGTGGCCCTTCTTGCTTAATAATACATCCATAAATCTCGGCACATTTTCATGGAATCCTACGATTATGTGGGGGAAAAAAAATAAAACCTTAACCTAGAAACCTAGTTCCATAATTTTTTTTTTTCTTATCTGACAGAAAACTTCCTTTAAAATTAACACAGTTGAGAGATAACAAACAGTTCCTGATGATTAATTTTTAACTTATGACCCTTAAACTGTAAAAAGAAAGAAATTAAAATTAAGCAGAACTCTATTCAGGGTAAAGAGAGTCTTTCTTACTTTGACAGGAAGGAAATGGCTGCTCAGTCTTCACCTTCCCTGGTGAGTAGTAGAGAAGGTAATAATGTATGTGAAAGGTGTGAGGGTCCGTGAAATGCTATGAAAATGTTACTTGTTAAAAAGCCAGGTCATCTACAGTGTATTTACTTTTCTGAGATTCCACTCCCCACAATTTTTTTTTCTTTCCCCTACCTTGTCCATAAATAAATGAAAGAACCTTACAAAGTTGCCTGATGCTAATCTGACATATGTAGAGGAGCCCTGGATGCTCGTCTAGCTCCATTCTAGTCTTTGTCATGAGCCCTCAATCCAGTTTAAGTATAATACAATACAATAATCATAAAACAACTTGACTCCTTCATTCATTCAGAAAACCTTTCTTCAGGGACTATCATGTGTGAGATACTCTTCTAGGGTCAGGA
Organism: Pteropus alecto; assembly: GCF_000325575.1. NCBI lineage: Eukaryota > Metazoa > Chordata > Mammalia > Chiroptera > Pteropodidae > Pteropus > Pteropus alecto. The sequence goes on along the minus strand of NW_006433378.1, from coordinate 9,250,805 downwards.
GAATCAACGATGGACCAAACAAAAGATAAATAAGGAAAGAAATAATGAAAAATAACCTTCTATAATGGAACTTATATTCCATTGGTTAGGTACTTACTTTTATATTTTTTAAGGAAAATTCGTTCTGTCTTAGATAAAAATGTTCATTTTCTTAGATGGTCTGCCTTTTCTCTGCT